>NC_134401.1:116565847-116884711 GCF_050003625.1 Haematobia irritans
AGCAATAATGCTTAGATCCGGCCCCTGAGCCGGTTGCCACAGTTGGTAGATTTTGCAAATATTTTGGTAGATTTTCACAAAATTTCTATTTAAATAAACTTTGGACAAGATTTCTATAGAAATAAAATTTTGTCAATATTTTCTATAGAAATAAAATTTTGACAAAAAAAATTTATAAAATTTTATTTCTGCAGGAATAAAATTTTGACAAAATGTTCTATTGAAATATTTACTCCATAAATTTATTATAGAAATAAAATTTTGACAAAATTTTGCTATAGAAATAAAATTTTTATAAAATTTTCGCAAAAATTAAATTTTTACAAAATTTTAGTTCTGCAGAAATAAAATTTTGTCAAAATTTTCTATAAATATAAAAATTTTGACAAAGTTTTCTATAGAAATAAAAATTTAGACAAAATCTTCTATGGAAATAAAATTTTGATAAAATTTTCTATAGAAATAAAAATTTGACAAAATTTTGTATTATACAACATTTTGAAATGAAATAAAATTTTGACAACATTTTGTATAGAAATAAATTGTTGACAAAATTTTCACTACAATTAATATTTTTCCTATAGAAATAAATGTTCTATTGAAATATTTATTCTAAAAATTTATTATAGATATACAATTTTGACAAAATTTTGCTATAGAAATAAAATTTTTATAAAATTTTCGCAAAAATTAAATTTTAACAAAATTTTAGTTCTGAAGGAATAAAATTTTCTATAGAAATAAAAATTTTGACAAAGTTTTCTATAGAAATAACAATTTTGACAAAATCTTCTATGGAAATAAAATTTTGATAAAATTTTCTATAGAAATAAAAATTTGACAAAATTTTGTATAGAAATAAATTGTTGACAACATGTTGTATAGAAATAAAATCTTGACAACATTTTGTATAGAAATAAATTGTTGACAAAATTTTCTCTAAAAATAAAATTTTTCCTATAGAAATAAAATTTTGACATTTTCTTTAGAAATAAAATTTTGACAAAATTTTCTATATAGAAATAAAATCTTGACAACATTTTGTATAGAAATAAATTGTTGACAAAATTTTCTCTAAAAATAAAATTTTTCCTATAGAAATAAAATGTTGACATTTTCTTTAGAAATAAAATTTTGACAAAATTTTCTATAGAAATAAAATTTTGACAAAATTTTCTATAGAAATAAAATTTTGACAAAATTTTCTATAGAAATAAAATTTTGACAAAATTTTCTATAGAAATAAAATTTTGACAAAATTTTCTATAGAAATAAAATTTTGACAAAATTTTCTATAGAAATAAAATTTTGACAAAAATTTCTATTGCAAATAAAATTTTGACAAAATTTTCTATAGAAATACAATTTTGACAAAATTTTCTATAGAAATAAAATTTTGACAAAATTTTCTATTGAAATAAAATTTTGACAAAATTTTCTATAGAAATAAAATTTTGACAAAATTTTCTATAGAAATAAAGTAAAAACAAAATATTGTATAGATACAAAATTATTAAAATTTGTATAGGAAGAAAAGTTTGTAAAAATTTTAACAGAAATAAAATTTTGAGCTAACTTTGTATAGAAATAAAATCTTGACAAAATTGTCTATAGAAATAAAATCTTGACTAAATTGTCTATAGAAATAATATTTTGACAAAATTTTCCATAGAAATAAAATTTTTACAAAATTTTCTATTGAAATAAAATTTTGTCAAAATTTTCCATAGAAATAAAATCTTGACAAAATTTTCTGTAGAAATAAAAGAAATAAAAATTACACAAAATTTTCTATCGATGTAAAATTTTTGGAAAAATGGATCCAGAAGTGGTGCAAAGCGATGAATTTAACATGCACTTGTCATAGGACGGAAGTCCTCCATTTCCACAGCCGTTGCACTTAATTTGCATCACTTCTTTAGGTGTGATCCAAATTCAATGTTTTGGATGTAAATTAAAAAATTCTGTGATATTTTGCCAAATAAATAAGTTTTATAATTTTTTAAAATTTTTAATGGATTTTAACGCTTGTCGGAAACGTCAAATATTTTCAAAAATTCACAATTTTTTCAGATGGGATTTAGCATTTTTTTAGACAAAATTTAAATGATTTCTACCATTTTATGAATTCTTACTCAGTTTTTAACCTAAAGGGTGATTCTTTTGAGGTTAGGATTTTCATGCATTAGTATTTGACAGATCACGTGGGATTTCAGACATGGTGTCAAAGAGAAAGATGCTCAGTATGCTTTGACATTTCATCATGAATAGACTTACTAACGAGCAACGCTTGCAAATCATTGAATTTTATTACCAAAATCAGTGTTCGGTTCGAAATGTGTTTATCGACAAATTTTGTTCAGCGATGAGGCTCATTTCTGGTTGAATGGCTACGTAAATAAGCAAAATTGCCGCATTTGGAGTGAAGAGCAACCAGAAGCCGTTCAAGAACTGTCCATGCATCCCGAAAAATGCACTGTTTGGTGTGGTTTGTACGCTGGTGGAATCATTGGACCGTATTTTTTCAAAGATGCTGTTGGACGCAACGTTACGGTGAATGGCGATCGCTATCGTTCGATGCTAACAAACTTTTTGTTGCCAAAAATGGAAGAACTGAACTTGGTTGACATGTGGTTTCAACAAGATGGCGCTACATGCCACACAGCTCGCGATTCTATGGCCATTTTGAGGGAAAACTTCGGAGAACAATTCATCTCAAGAAATGGACCGGTAAGTTGGCCACCAAGATCATGCGATTTGACGCCTTTAGACTATTTTTTGTGGGGCTACGTCAAGTCTAAAGTCTACAGAAATAAGCCAGCAACTATTCCAGCTTTGGAAGACAACATTTCCGAAGAAATTCGGGCTATTCCGGCCGAAATGCTCGAAAAAGTTGCCCAAAATTGGACTTTCCGAATGGACCACCTAAGACGCAGCCGCGGTCAACATTTAAATGAAATTATCTTCAAAAAGTAAATGTCATGGACCAATCTAACGTTTCAAATAAAGAACCGATGAGATTTTGCAAATTTTATGCGTTTTTTTAAAAAAAAAAGTTATCAAGCTCTTAACAAATCACCCTTTATTTGAAACAAAAAAAAAATTAAATTACCCATTAAAAGTATGAAAAAACCAAGTAAAAAAAAATTGAATTAAAAGAAATTCCTGGGTAGTTAAAATAAAGAACATCATTGGGAGTGCATCTTCTGGAAGTGCTTTTAAAGTTGTGCCTTTGGAAGAACTTCCAAATTTTTTTGCTGGGATATCATTTTAATTTGGAAAAATGGTCCGCTGGTACGAATTTTGGTCCAATTTTTGAAAAATTTTGATCCAAAATAAAAATTCATTGTGACAATGCTGCACTAAACCTTATTAACTCGGTGAAATCGTGCATTTCTGCAGAAATATAGTCTTTGCGCAAAATTTGAAGCAAATCCGAATAAAATCCTGGTGTTAATGTATTTCTGCTTCTCCCCATCATATTATTTAATTAAGCTTAATATAACAAATTGAAATGAATTAATTGAATTGAATTAAAATAGATTAAATTGTATTCTCATATTTTCTGAATTTGATTTTTTTATCTCTGATTAAGTTCCCAATATCCGTTAAGATGTAATAGATTAAAAGAAAATAATGTAATAGGCTAAAGGAAAAAAATATTCTAAGTGGCAACTCTGTTTCTTGCTGTCCTTTTATTCTTTCGATCAAGTAGCCTGCGAGCTCACTTTCTACTTCCTCTTTCTCTATCCAGCCGTCGCCTAGGATACTGTTTCAATTGCCTGGCACGCTCATATAGGACGCACGAGTGTACTTCTGAGAGCGGGTGCAAAATATGTAATGAGGAACATCATTCACTTCTACATATACATCCTATACCGAGGGCAAGCCTAGCCGACATCGAGCGAGGTCGCAACCATCATGAGCCAGGTCACAACTATGCGCCCCAGGACAGACAGGAAGACTTGAGAGACGAAATCAATCGTATCGAAGCTAGACGACAAATTCGAGAGGACCGTATGAGAGAGGTACGACTAGCCGAACGCCAACGAATACCTAGATCTCTCCCAGCACACATTCTCCCGATATCCATTAGAAGTTTCAAACGACTCAGCGAAGTCCTGGACCACCATTAATTGGCCTTCTCGCCCAAGCCGGGGAGAATGTTTAATGTTTAAATTGTATTCTCATATTTTCTGAATTTGATTTTTTTATCTCTGATTAAGCTCCCAATATCCTTTAAGATGTAATAGATTAAAAGAAAATAATGTAATAGGCTAAGGAAAAAAATATGCTAAGTGGCAACTCTGTTTCTTTCTGTCCTTTTATTCTTTCGATCAAGTAGACTGCGAGTTCCTCTTTCTCTATCCAGCCGGCGCCTAGGTCACATCACTCTCCATCATCTAATAAAACCTCATATTGAAACCTAATCTCCCGCATAATCTCTTTTTTGTTATTCCAATATTAGAACATGTAAGTATCTGTTCTGGTTTAAATCCCAAAACCATGAAAGGAGCATGAGCTCCATGCCAAAGTGATTTTTCTTTCTGTGAATTAGTAGTGCCATATCGGAGCCTAAGTTCCCGTCTACCATTGAAAGGTGATCCTCCTTTTCTCTTTTCGCCCATAACCCATTGCTGAACCTATGTACATTTAAGTAATCTCTCATTATTTTCAACACCTGGCTTCTGGGGTCATCTAAGTGCATATCGAGCGTAAGATATTTATCGGAGCTATATATAAATCTGAATCGATTTCAATCAAATTCAGTAGAATTTCAGTTCTTCTACCTGCACAAGTAAATCGGAGTGAACATTTGATCTCTGGTTGTGTACTCTCTGTGTAAAATTGTAAGCAAATCAAAGTGAAAATATGGCTTCTGGAACCATATTAGATACTGACAAAATGCTATGTTGCTTCATCGAAATCGGTTCATAATGGCAGATTTGACAGCTATAACAAAATTTGATAATCAACATTCAACGCCTACAGGTCAATCCGTGGACCCACAAACTTCCAAACTTAAAGGAAAACACATCAGCTTTTACACAAAAAAATAAATAAATTGATATATTTATCCGTTCAAAAGTTGCAGAATTATTTGAAAAAAAAAGCGATTTGGAACCACTGTCCATCAGTCTATATGGGAGCTATATCAAAAATTTCGCTGTCCTAAAGTCCACATATATGTTATAATTTATTTTAATTAATAAATATAAATAAAAATAAATTGAATTCAGTTTAATTTAACCATGTTTGCTAGGTTACTATTTATTAAACGTAGATTGTTAGTGAGTTATACTAACAAACGTAAGATGTAAACAGTACACCATGAAAAATTACATTAGTATCATAGACCTTGTTAGTTTCTTTATAATTTTAATAATTCTATAAAAGAAAATCCTACTTCAAACAGCAATATCATAGCAACTCTTTAATCTTCCTCCATGTCTCAAAGGAAAACAATCGCTTTTTATAGAAAGATACTGAAGTCTCTATAATCTCCTGCTGCCATACTCAGTAACAACAGAGTGTCAAGTATAATGTCTCAAATAAACTTCTCACACGCCTAACTAATCTCTGTGCCAAGTCACACACAGGGAGATACTTTAAAAGACACCTAAGTGTGCTCCATCGGTAAATATAAGTGGGCGCGAGAGAGTATAGTCTCTGTAAGCGTACATACAAGCAAAGCCCTATTAACTTTGTGCTGTTCACAGTTTCGCGCACACACAAGCATCCACCCACCCAATCTCTCCCACACCCTTTAATACACAAGCAACCACATTGAAATAAATGAGTTGTTAACACCAACAAACTTCATTGTCACACTCAGTCAGTGTAAAATTCTCTAAACTTAGTTATTTATTGCGAGAAATTTACTTTCAAGAGGGAGAACATTATGGATAAGTTACTCATGAAAAAAAAAAAAAAAAAACAACAACAAAAACAAAAACAATCCGCAGTATAGGTGAAGATGTTGGGTAAATTGTTTTAAA
Source organism: Haematobia irritans (assembly GCF_050003625.1). Lineage (NCBI taxonomy): Eukaryota > Metazoa > Arthropoda > Insecta > Diptera > Muscidae > Haematobia > Haematobia irritans. The sequence goes on from NC_134401.1 coordinate 116,571,847, forward strand.
ATCTTCTCAGAAGTGATTTCGATAACAGTGAATGCGAGACACCATTAGAAGGTGTCTCTGTCTGTAATGCATTGACACTAACAGCTGTTGATTTGATTTCAGTGAAAAGGGATAATGGTGATAATGTTAAAGTAATAAGTGATGGTGTTTACAGTAGAATGTATGCATTTTAATAAAGTCACCTAATGTCTTCAGACAAACGTAATTAAATTGAAACAGGTACATACAGTAGTAAAGTTCCTCAAATACCTCTAGAATTCAATTTTCTGGCAAATTAGGTAAACACTGCGAATTCTACGAGCCCAAGAAGTAAAATCGGGAGATCAGTCTATATGGAGGCTATACCAAAAGATGGACCGATACGGATCATTTTCGACACACCGCTTTATGATCCTAAAATACATGTAGATTTCTAATTTCTGGCAAATTGGATAAAAATATGGATTCTAGAATCCCAAGAAGTAAAATCAGGAGATCGGTCTATATGGGGGCTATACCAAAACATAGACCCATACACCCCATTTTCGACACACCAATTTGTGGTCCTACAATACCACTTGGTTTTCACTTTCAGGCAAAACGGATAGAAATACCACTTTCTAGACGCCCAAGACGCAAAATCGGGAAATCTGTCCATATGGCGGCTATGAAATAAAAAGAGCCACTCAAGTCTTGTGAAGAGTTTTGTAAAGTGGATAGAATAAATCTGGCGATGCTAATAAACTCGTTGCGATTTTTACTTGGCGACTTATACCTAAAATCGATTGAAAGCGAAAGTCTTGAATATATTGAACCATCCCGATTACTTGGCATGATTGCCTCCAACAATTTATTTCCTCCACAAAAGATGGCCGCGGCAAAACAAAATAACAATTGGGAAATATTATTGCAAAGAGCGCAAAAGGGGGTGCAACAACATGAATTTGTCCCCAAACCCGGGAGTACAAATAACAGCTCAGTCATCAAAAGCAAAAAAGGTCTCCAACACGTTACACAACAAAAATCATAGTCCCATCAACAACAGCAGTAGAAGTCTCCAGTACACAACAACACACAACGATCACCAGCAATATCACGAAATCAATATCACAACGATCACCAGCAATATCAGAGAAAGAGAAACAAATAATCTCAGTGACGTCACTACAGCTGGTTTGGAACTCATTGCAAATTATGTTTGTATGTATGTAAATACTCACATTTAGTTTATATTGAGTGATATTTTTAAGAGAGAGAGAGAGAGAGAGAGATAGAGAGAATTAACAACACTAACAATGATAGCCAACAGTTGAATTGAAATATGAATAAGTGGAAAAATAAATTAATATGAAGAATTAAATTGAAATAAATTGTGTGCATAAAAGGGGAGGGGGTCAAGTCGTACGGACAGAATGTACAGACGGATAGGGTAAATATGAATCAAGTTTACAAGACAAAACAAAATTGGGAGCTGCAAATAAACAAAACAACACAGAGAAGCTCAGGTTGGGAGGATAAGATATATGCCTGGAAAAAAACATCTAATACAGGGCATACTTGTGTAATAGGCTGAAATAGGAATTTTAGCCATCGTATGAGAACAGAAATAAAATATGACCAATATAGTCGGCTTCAAATTTCGTGTAATGCGGGATGCAGTGCAACTTTCTTACAAGAATCCAACCTCTGGGGAGCTAGTCCATGCCGTAGAAAAAGTACCCGAGTAAGATAGAAGCACAGAAATTATACCTACGTACGCGCATAACAGTATGAAAAATTATTTTTTTTCGTGCGTGTAGGATTTTATACGTATTTCACTTCATTGTTCTATTGTAGTGCAAATATCCTTTAAAAATTCCAGGTATGTGTGTCTTTTGTGGACAAAAACCAACTAACAATTTGTATGCTCACTTTTTTGAGATATGTGAAAATAATCCCCAATACGGTCACCCAATTAACCATTGACAAAAGCTACTGACAAAAACTTGAAAATTGATATTGTAGAGGGAGTGAAGGTAGTTCGTTATCTGCCCCTCAACAAAGATTTATAGTGAATTGACTATGGCAAATGCACGTTGATATTTATAGGTCAAAAGGATTTGTAAATAAATCCTACATTATGTGTATGTGTGTGCATATACGTGTGAATTGTTATAGCAGGACCATCTCACAGACATGGTTACCACTCATGCCAAATATAATCTACCAAAATTTTAAGAAAATTTTTGACACAGAATATAGCCAATTTGGCAGAATTTTATTTCTTTACACAATTTTGTCAAAATTGTATTTCTATAGAAATTTTTGTCAAAATTTTATTTCTATAGAAAATTTTGTCAAAATTTTATTTCTATAGAAAATTTTGTCAAAATTTTATTTCTATAGAAAATTTTGTCAAAATTTCAATTTCTATAGAAAATGTCAAAATTTTGATTTCTATAGAATATTTTGTCAAAAAAAAAATTTATAAAAAATTTTGTCAAAATTTGATTTCTATAGAAATTTTTGTCAAAATGTTATTTCTATAGAAAATTTTGTCACAATTTTATTTCGATAGAAAATTTTGTTAAAATTTTATTTCAATAGAATATTTTATTAAAATTTTATTTCAAAATTTTCTATAGAAATAAAATTTTGTCAAAATTTTATTTCTATAGAAAATTTCCCTTAAAATTTCATTTCTATAGAAAATTTTGTCAAAATTATATTTCTATAGAAAATTTTGTCAAAATTTTATTTCTATAGAAACTATTGTCAAAATTTTATTTCTATAGAAAATTTTGTCAAAATTTTATTTCTATAGAAAATTTCGTCAAAATTTTATTTCTATAGATAATTTTGTCAAAATTTCAATTTCTATAGAAAATGTCAAAATTTTGATTTCTATAGAATATTTTGTCAAACAAAAAAAAAATATAAAAAAATTTTGTCAAAATTTGATTTCTATAGAAATTTTTGTCAACATGTTATTTCTATAGAAAATTTTGTCACAATTTTATTTCGATCGAAAATTTTGTTAAAATTTTATTTCAATAGAATATTTTATTAAAATTTTATTTCAATAGAACATTTTCTCAAAATGTTATTTCTATAGATAATTTTCTCAAAATTGTATTTCTATAGAAAATTTTATTTCTATAGAAAATTTTGTCAAAATTTTATTTCTATAGAAAATTTTGTTAAAATTTTATTTCTATAGAAAATTTTGACAACATTTTATTTCTATAGAAAATGTTGTCAAAATTTTATTTCTATAGATAATTTTGTCAAAATTTTATTTCTATAGAAAAAAAATCAAATCTACCAAACTAAAAATATTCCAAATAAACATGTCTAAAGAAAATTTTGTCACAATTTTAATTTCTATAGAAAATATCAAAATTTTGATTTCTATAAACAATTTTGTCAAAATTTTATTTCTAAATTTTTGTCAAACTGTTTTCTTTCTATAGAAAATTTTGTCAAAATTATATTTCAATAGAAAATTCGTCAACATTTTATTTCTATAGAAAATTTTGTCAAAATTTTATTTCCATAGAAAATTTCCCTTAAAATTTCATTTATATAGAAAATTTTGTCAAAATTATATTTCTATAGAAAATTTTGTCAAAATTTTATTTCTATAGAAACTATTGCCAAATTTTATTTCTATAGAAAATTTTGTCAAAAATTTATTTCTATAGAAAATTTCGTCAAAATTTTATTTCTATAGATAATTTTGTCAAAATTTCAATTTCTATAGAAAATGTCAAAATTTTGATTTTTATAGAATATTTTGTCAAACAAAAAAAAAATATAAAAAAATTTTGTCAAAATTTGATTTCTATAGAAATTTTTGTCAAAATGTTATTTCTATAGAAAATTTTGTCACAATTTTATTTCGATCGAAAATTTTGTTAAAATTTTATTTCAATAGAATATTTTATTAAAATTTTATTTCAATAGAACATTTTCTCAAAATGTTATTTCTATAGATAATTTTCTCAAAATTGTATTTCTATAGAAAATTTTATTTCTATAGAAAATTTTGTCAAAATTTTATTTCTATAGAAAATTTTGTTAAAATTTTATTTCTATAGAAAATTTTGTCAAAATTTTATTTCTATAGAAAATTTTGTCAAAATTTTATTTCTATAGAAAATTTTGTCAAAATTTTATTTCTATAGAAAATTTTGTCAAAATTTTATTTCTATAGAAAATTTTGTCAAAATTTTATTTCTATAGATAATTTTGTCAAAATTTTATTTCTATAGAAAAAAAATCAAATCTATTAAACTAAAAATATTCCAAATAAAAAATAAAAGAAAATTTTGTCAAAATTTTGATTTCTATAAACAATTTTGTCAAAATTTTATTTCTATAAAAAATGTTGCCAAAATTGTATTTCTAAAGAAATTTTTGTCAAACTGTTTTCTTTCTATAGAAAATTTTGTCAAAATTATATTTCTATAGAAAATTCGTCAACATTTTATTTCTATAGTAAATTTTGTCAAAATTTTATTTCTATAGAAAATTTTGTCAAAATTTTAGTTCTTAGAAACTATTGTCAAAATTTTATTTCTATAGAAAATTTTGTGAAAATTTTATTTCTATAGAAATTTTTGGGAAATTTTTATTTTTTCTATATATATCTATATATTTCGTCAAAATTTTATTTCCATAGAAAATTTTGTCAAAATTTTATTTCTATAGAAAATTTTATCAAAATTATATTTCTATAGAGAATTTTCTCAAAATTTTATTTCTATAGAAAATGTTGTTAAAATTTTATTTCTATAGAATATTTTGTCAAAATTTTATTTCTATAGAAAATTTTCTGAAAATATTGTTTCTATAGAAAATGTTCTCAAATTGTTATATCTATAGAAAGTTCTGTTCAAATTTCAGTTCTATAGCAAATTTTATTTCTACAGAAATTTTTATTTCTAAAAAATTTATTTCTTTAGAAAATTATGCAAAAATTGTTTTTCTATAGAAAATTTTTGTCAAAATTTTAATTTTAATAAAAAATTTTGTCAAAATTTTATTTCTATAGAAAATTTTGTCAAAATTTTATTTCCATAGAAAATGTTGTTAAAATTTTATTTCTATAGAAAATTTTGTCAAAATTTTATTTCTATAGAATATTTTGTCAAAATTTCATTTCTATATAGAAAATTTTATTTTATAAATTTTTTTTCAAAATTTTTTTTCTATGAAAAATTTGTCAAAAATTTATTTCTATAGAAAATTTTGTCAAAATTTTATTTCTGAAGAAATTGTTGGCAAATTTTTATTTCTATAGAAAATTTCCCCCAAAATTTCATTTCTATAGAAAATTTTTTCAAAATTATATTTCTATAGAAATTTTTGGCAAATTTTTATTTCTATAGAATATTTTGTCAAAATTTTATTTCAATAGAAAATTTTGTCAACATTATATTTCTATAGAAAATTTTGTCAAAATTTTACTTCTATAGAAAATTTTGTCATGATATTGATTTCTATAAAACATTTTGCTAAAATTTTATTTCTATAGGAAATTTCCCCAAAATTTCATTTCTATAGAAAGTTGTGTCAATATTTTATTTCTATAGAAAATTTTGACAAAATTTTATTTCTATAAAGAATTGAAGTACCTCTTAATTGGAGGGGAATGTTTCCCAAAATCTATCAAAACATCAAGAATTCTACAGTAAAAAAATCTACAATCTGTGGTAGAATTCCTCCAACTGTGGCAACCGTGCTCACAGGCCCTTCGATGTCAATAATAGCTAGTTTTTTTTTTTTAATTCCTTTGTTAACTGTAAACACTCATCTACAATGAAGGGGAAGGACATATCACCTGTTCTATTATCCTTTTGCAAAATGATAGTGATGTTGGTATAGTGCAGTATCTATTCACAGCATTGCAGGTCAAACCATAAAGCACGTGCTAAAGTCGATGTAAACACAATGCAGACACTATTGTTGTGTGTTCTTTTGTTGTTGTTGTTGTTGTTGTTGTTGTTTTTGTAAAGCCCAAAGACAAAACTCGTTTGCAAGCACTTCTCGAAATAGATGGAGGATATTATAAACCCGTGGGGTAATTTCGTTTTATTCTACTTTCTTTTTTGTAATATTTTTCTTTTATTTTTTTTTTAATGGTACACAATTTCACACTTTTTCTTATTTTCTTCTTCTTCTATGTGTATAATATTTGAACTTTCACTAGGGGACTCCGTTTAAAATTTAATTTTTTTAATGGAATTTTCTTGAACTAAAAATTCTTTTACCATAAACCTTTAAAGATTAACCGTAATTTTTGAAATTCCTTAGTATTCCGTTTTGCGGTCTTTACTCTTCGGCATTCGGTTGTAGACTGACATACTTTGGTAAGCTGCAACGTGTTTTTCTCCCTCTAGTCGTTGTCTTACTATAATGGGGCCAACCATTGTTTTTACTACTGCACCAATATCCTTTGCATTGGTGGTGGTGGTGCGTTGTAAAATTTGACAAGGAAAAGTAGGATAAACAAAATAAACAACAAAAATAACAACAAGAGAGATGCCATCACCTTAACCTACTCCCCTCTTGCACGAAGTAAATGAATAAAAACACAACATGTTCGGAAATAACACAACATGTTGGTCATACAGGTTTGCTAATAAACTGAGAGTAATAGGGGGGTTTCTTTGACATGCGCATTAACACAATACAAAACCAGAATTGTGCAACAAAGTTTTTGAAGACTGTCACTTAGTCTTGCAATTCAATTGTATCATATAAGATGAGATTGAACTTTTTTGTTTTTTTTTTATTGGTTGCATTTATCCTAATTTGAATAGCTCTGAAGCAAAGTAAGATTTCCTAGAATTCAGAATTGTAAATTAGGAAGTAAATCTAAAAGAAATTAAGACTTTGTCCCAAAACTTTAACAGATTTTTGTGGCAGTTTTTTTATCTTGTTCCTGTTATTTTCGATTTCTTCTTCAATCGTTATCATTGTTTTAATTTCAGCTTAAAACCATGCGTTAGCTAAACTACAAGAGTAGCTAAACCAACAGAGGAAAAATTTATTTAGTAACTAGCGTAACCCGACCCGCTTCGCTGCGCCTTCCGAAGCGTATTTGTAGGAACATTTTGCGTTAACTTAGTCAACCATATCCTTCGTGCTGAAAACAAATTCGAAAAGATTTGAATTCTTTCAAACAAATCGGACTACTTGCTGTTTCGTTTACAGGTACAAATACGGCGGATATGCATATGTAAAACGGTTCGTCTTAAAAAATGTCGGGAAGAGGGTGTACCCTTTCCTCCAAATTTTTATACCCTTCATCACTACTGTTGTACAGGGTATAATAAGTTTGTGCATTTGTATGTAACGCCAAGAAATATTGGTCATAGACCCTTCTTTTAGTATACCGATCGGCTTAGAATTAAATTCTGAGTCGATTTAGCGATGTCCGTCTGTCTGTCCGTCCGTCCGTCCGTCCGTCTGTATATGTAATTTTGTGCACAAAGTACAGCTCGCAATTTAAGTCCGATCGTCCTCAAATTTGGCATAGGGCCGTTTCTTGGGACAGAGACAATCGCTATTAGTTTTGGAAAAAATCGGGTCAGATTTAGATATAGCTGAGATATATATTTATCCCCGATTTGGTCATAGTTAGTGTGTTTATCGACCGATTTTCTTGAAATACCGTACATCCAAATATTTTATGAGTCTCGAAAATCTTGCAAAATATCAGCCAAATCGGTTCAGATTTAGATATAGCTCCCATATATATCTTTCGTCCGATTTAGACTCATATGACCACGGAGGCCAAAGTTTACTACCGATCTTCGTGAAATTTTGCACAGAGGGTAGAATTGACATTCTACCAATGCTTGGTAAATTTGATTGAAATCGGTTCAAATTTAGATATAGCTCCCATATATATCTTTCGTCCGATTTGAACTTATATGGCCACAAAAGCCAAAGTTTTGCCATGATTTGCTTCAAATTTTGCACAAGGGATACGTTTAATAGTATCGTTAAGTGTGTCAAATTTTGTTAAAATCGGTTCAGATTTAGATATAGCTCCCATATATATCTTTCGCCCGATTTGGACTTATATGGTCTCAAAAGCCCGAGTTTTGCCCTGACTTACTTCAAATTTTGCACAAGCGGTACTTTTAACGATACTATTGTATGTGCTAAATATGGTCAAAATCGATTCAGATTTAGATATAGCTCCCTTATATATCTTTCGTCCGATTTGAACTTATATGGCCTCAAAATCCAGGGTTTTGCTGTGATTTGCTTCAAATTTCGCACAAGGAGTACGTTTAGTAGTATTGGTAATTGTGCCAAATTTGGTTAAAATCGGTTCAGATTTAGATATGGCTCCCATATATATCTTCCGTCCGATTTGCACTCATATGACCAGGGGGGCCAAAGTTATACTCCCATTTACGTGAAATTTCGCATAAATAGCAGAATTATTATTCTAACTATACATGTCAAATTTAGTCAAAATCGGTTCAGATTATATATAGCTCCCATATATACGTACACCAGAGTTGGGGAAATATGGTAGACTGTTACAAATTTTAGACCCATTTTCAATGGAAGTTTCCTCCAATTAACTGGATAGCGTTAGCCGATTTAAATTTTAATTCTAGAGATTTTGTAGAAGTAAAAAAATTGTCTCCTTTATATAGCTTCCAGCAAATGTGAAGTAGTTGAGATGGTAACACAAATTTTGGCCTACATAGGGGTGAAGGGTATAATATAGTCGGACACGCCCGACTTTAGACCTTACTTACTTGTTTTAAATAATGTTCTGTATTCAAGTAGTTGGACAATCTTCTATATATCTTGTGAATTTTAAGTGTGGTTTGTCAAGGAAAGGTATCCTTCTCATCGACATATCTGAAAATTAAGCACTACGAGTATATTATAATAACATACAAAGAATTACTGTTTCCCATCCAATAAATCGGAAAAAGCAAAAGTATTAAAAAATTTTACCATATTAACATTTGCTAAAATGCTGGAAAATGAAGCACCCTCTACGTTGGCTGCCAATTTCATGTAAATTTAAGTTCTTTACTAAAAAGAAGTCGTGCAAAAATCATTAAATTGTGTACCGAATTCCCATTTAAGGACAATCCTCTACTTTCAATTTAAGAAAAAAAGGGAACCCTCTCCCTACCTCCTCCCACGTTCCCTGTAAATTTCAAGTAGATCGGAGATGTTTAAATTTTGCTCTATTGTTTTAAAGGGACGTCACTTTCCCCGATACAATAACGACAAACACAGTAGTGAATAGCACCCCTAACCTTCCCTGAAAATTCTTGAAACTTTCCTTCAAGTAAGGGGCAAGGAAGGTTGCCTCATCGTTCATAACCATCCCCCACTGCCTTTGTAAATTTCAAGAAAACTGAAGAATTTTTCTTTTTTCAGTTTTAGAGGAGGACCTCCTCTCCGACCAAATATCGAAAAGTGATGTAGCGTATCTTTTGTAAACATCCCAGAAAATGTCAAGCAAATTATAAGCCTAAAGGGGCGGCCTCTCTTCCGTCCAAATATCACAAAATCAGGTATCAACTATTAATATCGTAACCCAGTCCTCTGTAAATTTCAAGTAACTCGGTAAAGTTTAATTGTTTCTCTGTATGTACTTAAGAGAAGGGGATCTCTCCCTATGCCCTTTTATTTTTATTAAAAAATCAGGAACCTGATATAAATTTCATAACCTCACCCATTTTTTTCGTCGGGGGAGTTTAGTGTTGTTTTCACTGTCGGGCAAAGTCGGGCAAAGGGGTGGTCCCCCTTCCCAACCAAATATCGAAAAATAATGTAGCGGATTTTTGTCTAGATGCCAAACCCAACAATCAATAAAAATTTCAAGCAAATAGCATAATTTCAAGTTTCAAAAAGTAGGGCAAGGGGGAGGTCCCCCGCCCCGTCCACATATGAAATCATGAGGTACCCCATATTAATTCCATAACCTCACCGCATGTTCTCTGTAAATCTCAGATAATTTAGAGAATTTACTTTAAAAAGTCGAACAAAGGGGAGGTCTCTCGCCGCCACCAAATATCGAAATATAAAGTAGCGGATCTTTGTCTAGATGCCACCCCAACCTTCAATAAAAAATTCAAGCAAATCAGTCAACTATGGTCCAATTTTCAAAAAGTCCGACAAAGGGGAGTCCCCCTCCGCGACCAGGTGTGAAAAAATGAGGTACCCTATTTTCACCACATGAACGCCCCCCCACGATCTCTGAAAGTTTCAAGTAAATCGGTTCAGCCGTTTCGGAGCCAACTCGTAACATACAAACAAATAAACAAATAAACAAACATAGATTGAATTTTATATATATAGAAGAAGAATATAGAACACCGATAAAATCTTTACAAACTTTTCTATAGAAATAAAATTTTGACAAAATTTTATATAGAAATAAAATTTTTACAATAACTTCTATACTTTGGCAAATTTTTCTATAGAAAAGAAATTTTGATAAAATTTTCAATAACTTCTATAGAAATAAAATTTTGACAAAATTTTCTATGGAAATAAAATTTTGATAAAATATTTTATAGAAATACAATTTTGACAAAATTTTTTATAGAAATAAAATTGTGACAAAATTTTCTTTAGAAATAAAATTGTGACAAAATTTTCTATAGAAATAAAATTGTGACAAAATTTTCTATAAAAATAAAATTTTGACAAAATTTTCTATAGAAATAAAATTTTTACAAAATCTTCTATAGAAATAAAAATTTGGATAAAATTTTGACAAACTTTTCTATAAAAATAATATTTTCACAAAATTTTCTATAGAGATAAAATGTTGACAAAATTTTCTATAGAGATAAAATTTTGACAACATTTTCTACAGAAATAAAATTTTGACAAAATTTTCTATAGAAATAAAATTTTGACAAAATTTTCTATAGAGATAAAATTTTGACAAAATTGTCTATAGAAATTAAATTTTGACAAAATTTTCTATAGAGATAAAATTTTGACAAAATTTTCTATAGAAATTAAATTTTGACAAAATTTTCTATAGAAATAAAATTTTTACAAAATTTTCTATAGAAATAAAATTTTGACAAAATTTTCTATAGAAATTAAATTTTGACAAAATTTCCTATAGAAACAAACGTTTCTATAGAAATAAAATTTTAACAATAATTTCTACGGACTAAATTTTCTATAGAAATAAAAGTTTTAACAAAATTTTCTATAGAAATAAAATGTTGACAAAATTTTCTATAGAAATAAAATTTTGACAAATTTTCTATACAAATAAAATTTTGACAAAATTTTCTATAGAGATAAAATTTTGACAAAATTTTCTACAGAAATAAAATTTTGACAAAATTGTCTATAGAAATAAAATGTTGACAAAATTTTCTATAGAAATAAAATTTTGACAAAATTTTCTATAGAAATAAAATTTTGATAAAATTTTGACAAAATTTCCTATAGAAATAAAATTTTGACAAAACTTTCAAAATTTTCTACAGAAATAAAATTTTCTATAGAAATAAACATTTTGACAAAATTTTCTATAGAAATAAAAATTTTGATAAAATTTTGACAAAATTTCCTATAGAAACGAAATTTTGACAAAACTTTCAAAATTTTCTACAGAAATAAAATTCTCTATAGAAATAAACATTTTGACAAAACTTTTTATAGCAAAAAATATTGACAAAACTTTCTTAGAAATAAAAATTTTCACAAAATTTTCTATAGAAATTAAATTTTGACAAAATTTTCTATAGAAATAAAATTTTGACAAAATTTTCTATAGAAATAAAAATTTGGATAAAATTTTGACAAACTTTTCTATAGAAAAAAAATTTTCACAAGATTTTCTATAGAGATAAAATTTTGACAACATTTTCTATAGAAATAAAATTTTGACAAAATTGACAAAATTTTCTATAGAAATAAAATTTTGACAAAATTTTCTATAGAGATAAAATTTTGACAAAATTTTCTATAGAGATAAAATTTTGACAAAATTTTCTATAGAGATAAAATTTTGACAAAATCTTCTATAGAAATTAAATTTTGACAAAATCTTCTATAGAAATAAAATTTTGACAAAATTTTCTATGGAAATTAAATTTTGACAAAATTTCCTAAAGAAATTAAATTTTGACAAAATTTTCTATAGAAATAAAATTTTCACAAAATATTCTATAGAAATAAAATTTTAACAAACTTTTCTACAGAAATATCTTGGCATAATTTGTAGAAAATTGTATTTCTGTAGAAATAAAATGCTGACAAACGTTTCTATAGAAATAAAATATTGGCAAAATTTTCTATAGAAATAAAAGTTTTAACAACATTTTCTATAGAAATAAAATGTTGACAAAATTTTCTATAGAAATAAAATTTTGACAAAATTTTCTATAGAAATAAAATTTTGACAAAATTTTCTATAGAGATAAAATTTTGACAAAATTTTTTACAGAAATAAAATTTTGACAAAATTGTCTATAGAAATCAAATGTTGACAAAATTTTCTATAGAAATAAAATTTTGACAAAATTTTCTATAGAAATAAAAATTTTGATAAAATTTTGACAAAATTTCCTATAGAAATAAAATTTTGACAAAACTTTCTATAGAAATAAAAATTTTGACAAAACTTTCTATAGAAATAAAATTTTGACAAAACTTTCTATAGAAATAAAATGTTGACAAAATTTTCTTAGAAATAGAATGTTGACAAAATTTTCTATAGAAATAAAATGTTGACAAAATTTTCTATAGAAATAAAATATTGACAAAATTTTCTATAGAAATAAAAATTTTGATAAAATTTTTACAAAATTTCATATAGAAATAAAATTTTGACAAAACTTTCTATAGAAAGTAAAATTTTGAGAAATTTTTCTATAGAAATAAAATTTGAAAAAATTTGGATAAACTGTTGACAAAATTTTCTATAGAAATAAAATTTTCACAAAATTTTCTATAGAAATAAAATTTTGACAAAATTTTCTAAAGAAATAAAATTTTCTATTGAAATAAAATTTTGACAAAATTTTCTATTGAAATTAAATTTTGACAAAATTATCTATAGAAATAAAATTTTCACAAAATTTTCTATAGAAATAAAATTTCAACAAAATTTTCTATAGAATTCAAATTTTCACACAATTTTCTATAGTGATAAAATTTTGACAAAATTTTCTACAGAAATATCTTGACATAATTTGTAGAAAATTTTATTTCTGTAGAAATAAAATGATGACAAAAGTTTCTATAGAAATAAAATATTGGCAAAATTTTCTATAAAAATAAAATTTTAACAATAATTTCTACGGACTAAATTTTCTATAGAATTAAAATTTTGATAAAATTTTCTATAGAAATAAAAGTTTTAACAAAATTTTCTATAGAAATAAAATTTTTAACAAAATTTTCTATAGAAACAAAATTTTGACAAAATTTTCTATAGAATTAAAATTTTTACAAAATTTTCTATAGAAATAAATTTTTCAACAAAATTTTCTATAGCAAATAAAATTTTGACAAAATTTGCTATAGAATTAAAAATTTGACAAAATTTTCTATAGAAATGAAATCTCGAAAAAATAATAAATAGTAATAAGATTTTGCAAAATAATTTTTTTTTTGTTTGGTAACAGTTGGTCCACATTTTGGTAACTTATTTTTGGCTCGAGTGGCAGGCAACCTTGTCCAGAAGTCAAATTTGAGGATCAGTTTGTATGGGTTCATATATAATAATGGACCGATGGGGACCACTTTGTTTTAGGGCATATCCTAACATCACGTACCAAATTCCAACCGTATAGTACGTAATTTGCTCATCTAAGAGACTCCGTAACGGTATGGTCACACTGGGCAAATATTTGACAGAAATCAAATTAGAATTCGTCGCTACAGCCAAAACACCAAAAATTTTTAGCTCATATTGGATAATTAACATCATGGTAGAATTATTTTCCAAAACCGATATCCAGATAATTTGAAAATGATTCTGGAAAAATATTTGACACTCGTCGTGGTCAAATATTTGCTTAGTGTGACCATAGCCTAAGCCAATTCTGGGGATCGGTTTATATCGGGCTATACGTATAAGTGGTCCCATATAGCATATTTCTAATACCATCCGACTTACATCAATTACAACTATTTTCGTTAAGTTCCAGGTCGATTGTTCCGTTTGGAAGATAGCGTGATTTCCACCGATGGACGGACGGACGGGCACTGCTAAATCGACTCAGAATTTTACCACGATCCAGAATATATAAATATTTTATGGAGTCTGACACCAATATTTCAATGTGTTACAAACGGAATGACAAAGTTAATATACCCCCATACTATAGTGGAGGGAATAAAAATCAACAAATATACAAAGTTCTAGTTTGTTGCACAGCAAATCAGCTACCCAGCAAAAAAAAAACGTCGCCAAAAAAGTACTGAAAATATTCTTTGTGGATCCGGAGGTGATGCTAAATTGGCGCAAAATCGAGTAAATTACCATAGGCTTAGAACGGATGTCCACCTTTTCAACACCCGTTGCACTGAATTTGCATCACCTCTTAAGGTGTATTGGATGTGAATTAGAAAATGTTTGTGATATAAGTTTTATAATTTTTTATGAATTTAAAAATCAGCAAATTTTCAAAATTTAAATGAAAGGCGAGTTATAAAAAATTTAATAACATTTTGTCAAAATTTTATTTCTATAGAAAATTTTGTCAAATTTTTATTTCTATAGAGTTATAAAAAATTAAATAACATCTTGAGAGGACATTTTTGGAAGTTGCCCCTACTATGGTGAAGTGCATCAAACTATGGTAGATATTTTGTTCTGTGAATGCATACAAAAATGTCTTTAGCAAAGTACACTTTAAAGGATTTTATGGATTTTTATTTGAATTACAAAATATTTTTAACATTATTGAACAAAAAACATTTTGCAAAATTGATAACTTTTGGATATTTTCCAATAACCTTAAAGTGACCTGCTAGTCACAGCATTAAAAAATTCCTCAAGCTCTTAAGAAGTTACAAAAACCACAAGGTGTTTATTTATTTTTCTTTTTATTTATTTGTTCGTTTTATTTTTTATGAATTTACTTCATAGCAACGATCACAAATAAGCAATAATGTTACGGCTCCCACATAGTCATGTTCATATGCCAAATGCATCCATAACATACTCTTCAAAAAAAGTTTTTATTTACACGTTGCCGAACAACATAATACCCGGGAAAATAAGTTTGTATGGAATTGACAGGAAATCAAAAAATCATCAGAGTATTACATCGTCATCCTGTATGAAGAATGGCTTTTGTGCGTAGTGTTTTTTAAGGTTTTGCCAGAAAAATATGGAAAAACTCTTTCTTAATAGATTCAGCTTTGGAGGAAAGGCATTTACAATTGCAAAACTAGCAAATCAGCCAAAACATGTAACGACAGTTTAAAATCGCGTCGAATCGACTTAAATTAAGAATGGCTTTTGTGCGTAGTGTTTTTTAAGGTTTTGCCAGAAAAATATGGAAAAACTCTTTCTTAATAGATTCAGCTTTGGAGGAAAGGCATTTACAATTGCAAAACTAGCAAATCAGCCAAAACATGTAACGACAGTTTAAAATCGCGTCGAATCGACTTAAATTAAGCCTTATAAAGGGTGATTTGTTAAGAGCTTGATAACTTTTTTTTTAAAAAAAACGCATAAAATTTGCAAAATCTCATCGGTTCTTTATTTGAAACGTTAGATTGGTCCATGACATTTACTTTTTGAAGATAATTTCATTTAAATGTTGACCGCGGCTGCGTCTTAGGTGGTCCATTCGGAAAGTCCAATTTTGGGCAACTTTTTCGAGCATTTCGGCCGGAATAGCCCGAATTTCTTCGGAAATGTTGTCTTCCAAAGCTGGAATAGTTGCTGGCTTATTTCTGTAGACTTTAGACTTGACGTAGCCCCACATAAAATAGTCTAAAGGCGTCAAATCGCATGATCTTGGTGGCCAACTTACCGGTCCATTTCTTGAGATGAATTGTTCTCCGAAGTTTTCCCTCAAAATGGCCATAGAATCGCGAGCTGTGTGGCATGTAGCGCCATCTTGTTGAAACCACATGTCAACCAAGTTCAGTTCTTCCATTTTTGGCAACAAAAAGTTTGTTAGCATCGAACGATAGCGATCGTCATTCACCGTAACGTTGCGTCCAACAGCATCTTTGAAAAAATACGGTCCAATGATTCCACCAGCGTACAAACCACACCAAACAGTGCATTTTTCGGGATGCATGGGCAGTTCTTGAACGGCTTCTGGTTGCTCTTCACTCAAAATGCGGCAATTTTGCTTATTTACGTAGCCATTCAACCAGAAATGAGCCTCATCGCTGAACAAAATTTGTCGATAAAAAAGCGGATTTTCTGCCAACTTTTCTAGGTAATAAAATTCAATGATTTGCAAGCGTTGCTCGTTAGTAAGTCTATTCATGATGAAATGTCAAAGCATACTGAGCATCTTTCTCTTTGACACCATGTCTGAAATCACACGTGATCTGTCAAATACTAATGCATGAAAATCCTAACCTCAAAAGAATCACCCTTTATATAGTCCAGCGTTGCCAATTTAGCTTTTTTCCCGCTAGATTTGGCTTTTTTTGAAGACGTTTAGCGGGAAAAAAATGCATTTAGCTTTTAGCTTTTTTTCTGGCTTTTTTTCATGACCCTTTTAGCTATTTTTGGCTTTTTTTATTTTCGACATGTTTCTATTGAAATATGGATAAAACGGCGTTTTTATCTAAGCCTTGCTGCAAGAATAAGGGTTTCCACATATTTCAAAGCTCAGTTGAAACATTAATAATGATTCCAGCCATTATGCGGGCATTTTTGTAACAAATATACCTTGTTGTAGTTTTTTCATCATATTCATAAAAGTTGTCATTTGGCTCGTTTGTCGTTTTTATGTTATTATAACATTCTAAAGTTATTACGATATTACTAAATTAAAATAGTAGATGTGAATTGCTTTGTGCACTGAAAAAATATTGTCGTGAGGCCAAAAATTTCATCTCCTTAAAATACGAACGCGAATTATGGTTATCAGCGTTGCCAATTTAGCTTTTTTCCCGCTAGATTTGGCTTTTTTTGAAGACGTTTAGCGGGAAAAAAATGCATTTAGCTTTTAGCTTTTTTTCTGGCTTTTTTTCATGACCCTTTTAGCTTTTTTTGGCTTTTTTATTTTCGACATGTTCCTATTGAAATGTGGATAAAAAAAAATGGTTTCCACATATTTCAAAGCTCAATTGAAGCCTTAATAATTATTCCAGCCATTATGCGGGCATTTTTGCAGCAAATACACCTTGTTGTAAAGTTTTTTCCTCGTATTCATAAAAGTTATCGTAAACTTTAAATCTACTATTACCATACAAATTCCTTATATAAACTGTCAGTAAATTATTAGGAATAGTAGCATTTGACTCGTTTATTCTTTTTATGTTATTATAATACGTATTCTAAAGTTATTATGATATTACTAAATTAAAAAAATAGATGTCAATTGCTTTGTACGCTGAAAAAATATTGTTGTTAGCACGTTTTTAAAGCACTGTTATAGCTCATGCAGAAAAATCTGAAAAAACGAATAAATTAAAATTTGACTCGGAATCAATAACAAAATCATTAGTGTACAAAATCTTTGGAACCGAACATAGAAATAGTTAAGGAAATAAAGTTTTGAATGTGGTATTATTTTTTAACATCAAAAAAATGCAATCTAAAACAAATCTGCTATTTATTCATGGAATGGATTTACATTTACGAAAATTGGACAACAATAGATTTGTATGGGAAATTTTCGAATAACGAATTTATCATTAATTCAGTTAAAACGAAATATATTGATATTTTCTAATGCAGCTCTATGTGATATTGGACTTGTTGATGATTAACCAGCTGATAATTGCAAGTTTACGGGGAAAAAGTTTTTACTAGGAAATATAAATGAAGGACTTCCTGTAAAAATTTGTGATTGTCAAAATGTATCGAGTACGCAAACAGAGCTAATATGACTTAGATTTTCTTACAGTCTCACAGAAATGGAAAAAAATGAACACAATTAAAACAACATGCATTTTAAGTGAAATAAAGCCTTTAAGTTTGTTAAATTTCAATCAAAAATGTGACTTTTGATACAAAAAAAATTTAGCTTTTTTTCTAGCTATTTTTTAACATTTTTTAGCTTTTTTTTGGCTAGTTTTTTGTACAAATCTAGCGGTTTTTGGTGAAACAATTCTGGCAACGCTGATATAGTCCATGGTAACATTAACAATAAATTTTTTACAAAATTTTCTATAGGAACAAAATTTTGACAAACATTTTTCTATAGAAATACAATTTTGACATAATTTTCTATAGAAATTTGACAAAATTTTCTGCAGAAATAACATTTTGAAAAAAAAATTCTATGGGAATAAAATTTTGCGAAAATTTTCTATACAAATAAAATTTTGACAAAATTGTTTATAGAAATAAAATTTTGGCAAAATTTTCTATAGAAATTAAATTTTGATAAAACTTCCTAACGAAATAAAATTTTGATAAAACTTCCTAACGAAACAAAATGTTGACAAAATTTTCTATAGAAATAAAATTTTGACAAAATTTTCTATAGAAATAAAATTTTGAAAAAAATTTCTATAGAAATAAAATTTTGACAAAATTTTTTTATAGAAATAAAATTTTGACAAAAATTTTTATAGAAATAAAATTTTGACAAAATTTTTTATAGAAATAAAATTTTGACAAAATTTTTTATAGAAATAAAATGTTCATTCGTTTTGTTTTGTTATTATTGGTTTTGTTCTCCAAGCATTGTTATTGTTTTTGATTTCAGCTTAAAACTATGCATTGACTAAATTACAAGTGTAGCTTAACCAACAGACGAAAAGAATGTCTGTCAAATTTATTTGGGCAAAGCCCTATAGACTGCAAGATGGTTGGATGGACGCACGTTTCGGAATTACCACATTACTCATCAGCATCCTCTACTTGCAGCAAAACTACAAACCAATAATCAGAATAAATTCAGGCAGTTTATTAAACCCAACAATGAACCACACTTGAACCTTTCGAAAAAAGGTTTTGCATGATAGCCGAAAATAGCCGAAATAAATTCTACAGAAATAAAATTTTGACAAAATGTTCTATAGAAATAAGATTTTGACAAATTTTTCTACAGAAATAAAATTTTGACAAAATTTTCTATAGAAATAAAATTTTGCAAAAAAAACAATTATAGGAATAAAATTTTGACAAAATTTTCTATAGAAAGAAAATTTTGAGAACATTTTCTATAGAAAAAAAAATTTTGACCAAATGTTCTATAGAAATAAAATTTTAATTATATTTATTTAGTTCGGCTCGAGGTCATGAGAATAAAAAAATATATGAACTTTTTTCTGAGTTTTAGTTTTATTTGCAAATATCCAATATTTCGAGACATCTCCGATGCTCTCTATAGAAATTCAATTTTGACAAAATTTTCTAGAGAAATAAAATTTTGACAAATTTTTCTATAGAAATAACAATTTGCAAAAAAAATTTTATAGGATAACATTTTGAGAAAATTTTCTATAGAAATAAAATTTTGAGAAAATTTTCTATTGAAATAAAATTTTGACAAAATGTTCTATAGAAATATGATTTTGAAAAAATTTTCTATAGAAATAATATTTTCACAATCTTTTTATCGAAATAAAATTTTGACAAAATTTTTTATTGAAAATTTTGATAAAACTTCCTAAAGAAATCAAATTTTGACAAAATTTACTACAGAAATAAATTTTGACAAATATTTCTATACAAATAAAATTTTGCAAAAATTTTTGTAGAATTAAAATTTTAATTATATTTGTTTAGTTCGGCTCGAGGTCATGAGAATAAAAAAATGATGTTGTTGTTAGTGAGTTGTAATTTTATTTGCAAATATCCAATATTTCGAGACATCTCCGATGCTCATCCCCAGCGAAATTTTCTAGAAATTAAATTTTGACAAAATTTTCTACAGAAATAAAGTTTTGACAAAATTTTCAATAGAAAAAAACTTTTGTGGAACCTTTCTATAGAAATAAAATTGTGTCGAAAGTTTCTATTGACAAAAATTTTCTATAGAAATAAAATTTTGACAAAATTTTTTATAGAAATAAAATTTTGACAAAATTTTTTATAGAAATAAAATTTTGACAAAAATTTCTATACAAATAAAATTTTGCCAAAATTTTCTATAGAAATAAAATTTTGACAAAATTTTCTATACAAATAAAATTTTGACAAAATTTTTTATAGAAATAAAATTTTGATAAAATTTTTTATAGAAATAAAATGTTGACAAAATTTTCTATAGAAATAACATTTTGCAAAAAAAATTTTATAGGATAAAATTTTGAGAAAATTTTTTATAGAAATAAAATTTTGAGAAAATTTTCGATAGAAATCAAATGTTGCCAAAATTTTCTATACAAATAAAATTTTGCCAAAATTTTCTATAGAAATAAAATTTTGACAAAATTTTCTATACAAATAAAATTTTGATAAAATTTTTTATAGAAATAAAATTTTGACAAAATTTTCGATAGAAATAAAATTTTGAGAAAATTTTCTATAGAAAGAAAATTTTGCAAAAAAAATTCTATAGGAATAAAACTTTGAGAAAATTTTCTATAGAAATAAAATTTTGATAAAAATTTCTATACAAATAAAATTTTGCCAAAATTTTCTATAGAATTAAATTGTTGACAAAATATTTTATAGAAATAA
This sequence comes from Haematobia irritans, assembly GCF_050003625.1. Taxonomy (NCBI): domain Eukaryota; kingdom Metazoa; phylum Arthropoda; class Insecta; order Diptera; family Muscidae; genus Haematobia; species Haematobia irritans. Next base: position 116,592,614 of record NC_134401.1, read on the forward strand.
AATTTTGACAAAATTTTCTACAGAAATAAAATTTTGATAAAAACTTCCTAAAGAATAAAAATTTTGACAATTTTCTATAGAAATAAAATTTTGACGAAATTCTGTATAAAAATAAAATTTTGACACAAATTTCTATTGAAATTTGACAAAATTTTCTGTAGAAATAAAATTTTGAGAAAATTTTCTATAGAAATAAAATTTTGACAACGTTTTCTTATAGATATAAAACTTTCACAAAATTTTCTATATAAATAAAATTTTGACAAAATTTTCTATATAAATAAAATTTTAACAAAATTTTCTATATAAATAAAATTTTGACAAAATTTTCTATATAAATAAAATTTTGACAAAATTTTCTATATAAATAAAATTTTGACAAAATTTTCTATATAAATAAAATTTTCTATATAAATAAAATTTTGTCAAAATCTTCTATAGAAATAAAATGTTGACAAAATTTTCTATAGAAATACAATTTTGAGAATATTTTTTATAGAAATAAAATCTGGAAAAATTTTTCTATAGAAATTTTCTATAGACGTAAAATTTTGCTAATAGTTTTTATAGAAATAAAATTTTGCAAAAATTGCTATAAAAATAAAACTTTGACATTTTCTGTAGAAATAAAATTTTGACAAAATTTTCTATAGAAATAAAATGTTGACAAAATTTTCTATAGAAATAAAATTTTGCAAAAATTTTCTATAGGAATGAAATTGTGATAAAACATTCTATAGAAATAAAATTTTGACAAAAATTTTTATAGAAATAAAATTTTGAAAAAATTTTCTATGGAAATTTACATCGATGACAATTACTTGCGTGAAGTTTCAAGCCGAAAGCTTTTTCGTCCGGAAGTTAGCATAATTTTAACAGTCGGACGCACACCGCTAGATCGACTCAGCATTTCACCACGACCTAATATATACGTACATATATACTCTATAGGGTCTGATATCAATATTCCGATGTGTTACAAACGGAATGACCAAGTTAGTATACCCCCCTATCCTATGCTGGAGGGAGGGTATAAAAATTCACCAAATGGATTTTTAATAGATTTTCTTAGCTCAATATTGAGAGGATTTTCTGCTACAATGATTTTTCCAGAAATACTAAATTAAGCTGTCTACGTTAAACCTTTTTTTTTTGTCAATTGGCCCATTTACCATCTCGGAAATAGATAACAATGGAATCAATTCAGTTGGGTCAGTTATTTTTACTGTTCCATCTTGTGTTTGTGTTTTTTTTTTATTAATTATCTATTTTTGTTGAATGCTTCTACTGACTCCCCAAAAAGCCTTTAATTTAATAGATAGGTTTTAGGTGATAGACAAGCGTGCCATTGGTAGATACTTCAATGTCAAGTACTATACAAACACTGAAACCGCTTGCTGTTATGAGTGGAGAATCTATGGACCACCTTACTTCCATGTTTCTATTTGGTATGCCACCCAAAACGCATGAAATCTGAGCTGTTGTGACTTGCACGTGCTTTTCTCCTTCATCCATTTAACTATCGATGCGTGACTGAGTGACGATACGGAATGAACGAAGTAAATCTATTTTGAGTTATGTAGGGGATGTGCATAGAAAGTGTTTCATTAGAGGGGCAAGAGAGATTCTGGGGTCTATATTAAAGTAATAAAAATGTTTCAAATCAAGTAAATGAAAAAACAAATTAATTAAAAATCTAAGTATTCAATTAATGTAATGCACGCTGATATTACTTTGAGGTATATCTGATGTCCACTGGAAAATTTTCTCCAAATTTTACTTCCGTAGAAAATTTTGTCAAACTTTTATTTCTATAGAAAATTTTGTTAAAATTTTTTATTTCTATAGAAAATTTTGTCAAACTTTTATTTCTATAGAACTTTTTGTCAAAATTTTATTTCTGTAGAAAATTTTGTCAAAATGTTATTTCTGTAGAAAATTTGGTAAATTTTTTATTTCTATAGAAAATTTTGGTAAAACTTTTTATTTATATAGAAAATTTTGTCAAAATTTTATTTCTATAGAAAATTTTGTCAAAAGTTTAGTTCTATAGAAAATTTTGTCAAAATTTTATTTCAATAGAAAATTTTTACAAAATTTTATTTCTATAGAAAATTTTGTCAAAATTTTCTTTCTATAGAAAATTTGGTCAAAATTTTATTTCTATAGAAAATTTTGTCAAAATTTTATTTCTATAGAACATGTTCTCAAGTTTTTTTTTCTATAGTAAATTTTGTCAAAATTTTTATTCTATAGAAAATTTTGTCAAAATTTTATTTCTATAGAAAATTTTGTCAAAATTTTATTTCTATAGAAAATTTTGTCAAAATTTTATTTCTATAGAAAATTTTGTCAAAATTTTATTTCTACAGAAAATTTGGCCAAAATTTTATTTCTATAGAAAATTTTGTCAAAATTTTCTTTCTATAGAAAATGTGGCCAAAATTTTATTTCTATAGAAAATTTTGTCAAAATTTTATTTTTGTAGACAATTTTGTCAAAATTTTATTTCTATAGACAATTTTGTCAAAATTTTATTGCTATAGAAAATTTTGTCAAAATTTTATTTCTACAGAAAATTTTGTCAAAATTTTATTTCTATAGAAAATTTTGTCAACATTTTATTTCTAGGGAAAATTTTGTCAAATTTTATTTCTATAGAAAATTTTGTCAAAATTTTAGTTCTATAGAAAATTTTGTCAAAATTTTATTTCTATAGAAAATTTTGTCAAAACTTTATTTCTATAGAAAATTGTTTCACAATTGTGTTTCTATAGAAAATTTTGTCAAAATTTTGTTTCTATAGAAAATTTTGTCAAAATTGTATATCTATAGAAAATTTTGTCAACATTTTATTTCTATAGAAAATTTTCTCTAGTTTTTTTTTCTACAGAAAATTTTGTCAAAATTTTATTTCTATAGAAATTGTTATCAAAATTTTTACTACTATAGAAAATTTTGTCAAAATTTTATTTCTATAGAAAATTCTGTCAAAATTTTATTTCTATAGAAAGTTTTGTCAAAATTTTATTTCTATAGAAAATTTTGTCAAAATTTTATTTCTATAGAAAATTTTGTCAAAATTTTATTTCTATAGAAAATTTTGTCAAAATTTTATTTCTATTGAAAATTTTGTCAAAATTTTATTTCTATAGAAAATTTTGTCAAAATTGTATTTCTATAGAAAATTTTGTCAAAATTTTATTTCTATAGAAAATTTTGTCAAAATTTCAGTTCTATAGAAAATTTTGTAAAAATTTTATTTCTATAGAAAATTTTGTAAAAATTTTATTTCTATAGAAAATTTTGTCAAAATTTTATTTCTATAGAAAATTTTGTCAAAATTTTATTTCTATAGAAAATTTTGTCAAAATTTTATTTCTATAGAAAATTTTGTCAAAATTTTATTTCTTTAGAAATTGTTATCAACATTTGTACTATTATAGAAAATTTTGTCAAAATTTTAATTTCTATAGAAAATTTTGTCAAAATTTTATTTCTATAGAAAATTTTGTCAAAATTTTATTTCTATAGAAAATTTTGTCAAAATTTTATTTCTATAGAAAATTTTGTCAAAATTTTATTTCTATAGAAAATTTTGTCAAATTTTATTTCTATAGAAAATTTTGTCAAAATTTCAGTTCTATAGAAAATTTTGTCAAAATTTTATTGCTATAGAAAATTTTGTCAAAATTTTATTTCTACAGAAAATTTTGTCAAAATTTTATTTCTATAGAAAATTTTGTCAAAATTTTATTTGCTATAGAAAATTTTGCCAAATTTTATTTGCTATAGAAAATTTTGTCAAAATTTTATTTCTATAGAAAATTTTGTCAAAATTTTATTTCTATAGAAAATTTTATCAAAATTTTATTTGCTATAGAAATTTTGCCAAATTTTATTTCTATAGAAAATTTTGTCAAAATTTTATTTCTATAGAAAATTTTATCAAAATTTTATTTGCTATAGAAAATTTTGCCAAATTTTATTTCTATAGAACATGCTCTCAAGTTTTTTTATATAGAAAATTTTGTCAGAATTTTATTTCTATAGTAATTGTTATCAAAATTTTTACTACTATAGAAAATTTTGTCAAAATTTTATTTCTATAGAAAATTTTGTCATAATTTTATTTCTATAGAAAATTTTGTCATAATTTTATTTCTATAGAAAATGTTGTCAAAATTTTATTTCTATAGAAAATTTTGTCAAAGTTTTATTTCTATAGAAAATTTTGTCAAAATTTTATTTCTATAGAAAATTTTGTCAAAATTTTATTTCTATAGAAAATTTTGTCAAAATTTTATTTCTATATATATATATATATATATATATATATATATATATATATATATATATATATATATATATATAATATATATATATATATATATATATATATATATATATATATATATATATATATATATATATATATATATATATATATATATATATAATATATATATATATATATATATATATATATATATATATATATATATATATATATATATATATATATATATATATATATATATATATATATATATATATATATATATTGTCAAAATTTTATTTCTATTGAAAATTTTGTCAAAATTTTGTTTCTATAGAAAAAAAATTGTAGAAAGTTTTGTCAAAATTTTATTAGCTATAGAAAATTTTGTAAAAATTTTATTTCTATAGAAAATTTTTCAAAACTTTATTTCTATAGAAAATTTTGTCAAAATTTTATTTCTATAGAAATTTTTGGCAAAATTTTATTTCCGTAGAAAATTTTCTCTATATTTCATTTCTATAGAAAATATTGTCAAAATTTTATTTCTATAGACAATTTTGTCTAAATTTTATTTCTATAGAAATTTTTTTAAAATTTTATTTCCGTTGAAAATTTTCTCTATATTTCATTTCTATAGAAAATATTGTCAAAATTTTATTTCTATAGACAATTTTGTCTAAATTTTATTTCTATAGAAATTTTTTTAAAATTTTATTTCCGTAGAAAATTTTCTCTATATTTCATTTCTATAGAAAATATTGTCAAAATTTTATTTCTATAGACAATTTTGTCTAAATTTTATTTCTATAGAAATTTTTTTAAAATTTTATTTCCGTAGAAAATTTTCTCTATATTTCATTTCTATAGAAAATATTGTCAAAATTTTATTTCTATAGACAATTTTGTCAAAATTTTATTGCTATAGAAAATTTTGTCGAAAATGTATTTCTACAGACATATTCTACCAATGTACCAAACAGTAAAAAATCTACAAGTTTTGGTAGTTATATATCATAAAATGGTAGATAAAAGAGGTTTACTCAATTGTGATGCAATAGAAAACAGTCGCCACATCTAACCTAACCTAGCTGCTAGTGATCGCCGGAAGTACACATTCCGAAGGGAAATAAAGAAAATTCACTCAATGAAGAGAGACTTCATTTGTTTCATTTGTTTGACAAATAGCTGTCAGCAGATACTTGAACAGGCACAAAATATGTACCTGCCAAAAATCCAAGCCATAGAAACAGGATACGTGAAAATAATTACAAATTAACCCTTTTTTTCTTCATGTCATTCTTGACAACAAAGTGGCTGACGAAAATGCCTTGTCAAGATTCTTGCAATCCATGGTGATGGCATTCTTTCTGCTGCTGCTGACTGCTGTTTTTCGGCAGTCAGCAGCAATCTGTTTTATTTATTTGTCCCAGATTTGGAAAAGTTGTTCCATTTCCCATTAGTAGTGAGTTCTGATTGGTTCTTCATGTCCATCTACTGCTGCTTTGTTTTATTCGATTCATTTTGGTCAATTGGCAAACATTTTAATGTCAACTCTTTAGCAAAAAGAAAGTTTTCCACTTCAGATATCTTTTTTATTTCATTTATCCTTTTTTGGCATTACTTGATATGAATGCTGAGTATTTCGTTTTTTTGTTTGTTTTTTTCTTATGTTTCCCTTTTTGCTCCTTGGTTTATTTTATGCGACCACTTCATCACTGTCGCATGGGGAAATCATTCAATTTGGCCAATTACTACTGAGGCATTCCGAAAAAGGATTAGAAGGCACTACAAGCAATGCCAGTGCTGATTACAGCAATAACTCTTCCATTGACCATGTATATGAGGACATCTGTTTGACATTAAGTGCCACTAAGGAGGCTTTGTATAAAAGATAAATACGAAAGGAATTGAAAAAGAATACGAATTGAAAAGTTGCATTCAATTTCATAGTATTGGGTAGCTGAATCGTAGTGTCACTAATTTAAGTGGACCTGTATTTTGTTTGATTATAACCTCAAAATGATATCAATTTAAAAATCATTACACTAAAAAAAGCGAATCCTACGCTAATTTAAGTTCATGGAATTATTATGTTTTGAGAACGTATACAATGCATATTAAAAAAAAATCGGACTCACCATTACACGAAAAAGTTAGACTGGAAAGATCCAAGGAGTAGCTTCAATTGCACGAAAGTTGTAACACAAATTTCAATTAATATTTTAATTGATCCAATTAGAAATTGATGAATTAATTTCAATTAAAAAATTAATTGGGTCGATTAATTTCGTGATTGAATCAGAAAAAAATTGTGTTTTACGATGCTTTCGCAATAGATTTATATTTTCAGAATTTTACCAGATATAAGACACAGAAAGGACAAATATCATAATTGAAATTCGATTGTTTTTTTTTTTTTTTTTTTTTTTTTGAAAAGTTTACCGATCCGTCTTTCGACAGACCGGGAATTCGCGATAAAATATTTGCCAGTATTATTCAAAACTTCTTTATGTAGAGATAAAAGCCGGAAAAGAAAAGTTTTAGTTTTTCTCATTTTTTATAATAAAATACGAAACACTGAAATATCCTGAATTCAGCCCTATTAAAAGTCCATTTAAAAGAGCCAAGTTTCCACCCACTTCCGAATCCAAAAAAAAATCATTTCCATTGCTTTCTTTGGCTGTCGCTTCTTGTTATTTACTGGAAATGCAATATATTCAAATATTACATCAAAACAACTAATTAAAAAATATTTTTTTATTACTTTTAGCAAATGCGTAATATCTATCTGAAATTGCTTTGCTACCATTGAATGAAGGCAATAAATCTCAAAATAAAGTTGCATTCAAATCGTACAGCTCATTTTTAGATTGTGACTCTACGTAACCGGGTAAATAAAATTATGACAAGATTTGGAATATTTCCATATACACAGAAAAAATATCGCCAAAATATTTCAAACAAATTTTTTATTAAAACCATTAGCCGAGCTAGGAAATTTCTCAGCCAACGCACTGTAATTTTCGATTAAAAAATTCCAAATGAAAGCAATGATTAACAAAATTATACATATTAGGCCGATAACCTCTAGTTGCTAGTGCCCGTCTAAAAAAGTATAATAATAAAATAATAATAAAATTATACATGAAAGAAATTGACAAAATTTTCTATACAAATAAAATTTTTACAAAATTTAAAAATAAAGAAATAAAATGTTGTCAAAATTTTATTTCTATTGAAAAAAAAAAAAAAAAAAAAAACGAAATAAAACTTTGTCAAAATTTTATTTCTTTAAAAAATTTTGTCAAAATTTTATTTCTATAGAAAATTTTGTCAAAATTGTATTTCTATAGAAAAATTTGTCATTTTTTTTCTATAGAAATTTTTTTTCTAAATTTTATTTCTGTAGAAAATTTTGTCAAAATTTTATTTCTATAGAAAATTTTATTAAAAATTTTATTTCTATCGAAAATTTTGTCAAAATTTTATTTCTATAGAAAATTTTGTCAAAATTTTATTTCTTTAGAAAATTTTGTCAACTTATTTTTTCTTTAAAAAATTTTGTCATTTTTTTCTATAGCAAATATTTTCTAAATTTTATTTCTATAGAAAATTTTGTCAACATTTTACTTCTATAGAAAATTTTGTCAAAATTTTACATATATAGAAAATTTTTTCAAAATTTTATTTCTATAGAAAATTTTGTCAAAATTTTTTTTCCTTAGAAATATTTGACAAAATTTTATTTCTATTGAAAAATTTGTCAAAATTTTATTTCTATTGAAAATTTTGTCAAAATTTTATTTCTACAGAAAATTTTGTCAAAATTTTATTTCAATAGAAAATTTTGTCAAAATTTTATTTCTATAGAAAAATTTTGTCAAAATTTTATTTCTATAGCAAAATTTGTCAAAATTTTATATCTACAGAAAATTTTGTCAAAATTTTATTTCTACAGAAAATTTTGTCAAAATTTTCTCAAAATGTTATTTCTATAGAAAGTTTTGTCAAAATTTTATTTCTATAGAAAATTTTGTCAAAATTTTATTTCTATAGAAAATTTTATCAAAATTTTATTTCTATAGAAAATTTTGTCAAAATTTTATTTCTATAGAAAATTTTGTCAAAATTTTATTTCTATAGAAATTTTTTTTCAAAATTTTACTTCTATAGAAAATTTTGTCAAAAATTTATTTCTATAGAAAATTTTCAAAAATTTTATTTCTATAGAAAATTTTGTCAAAAATTTATTTCTATAGAAAATTTTCAAAAAATTTTATTTCTATAGAAATTTTTGTTAGAATTTTATTTCTATAGATAATTTTCTCAAAATTTTATTTCTATAGAAAATTTGGTCATTTTTTTTTTTTAGAAAAATTTGTCAAAATATAATTTCTATAGAAAATTTTGTCAAAATATTGTTTCTATACAAAATTTTTTTCAAAATGTTATTTCTATAGAAAATTTTGTCAAAATTATATTTCTATAGAAAATTATTTTCAAAATTATATTTCTATAGAAAATTTTGTCAAAATTTTATTTCAAAATTTTATTTCTACAGAAAATTTTGTCAAAATGTTATTTCTATAGAAACATTTTTTCAAAATTTTATTTCTAAGAAAAATTTGTCAAAATTTTATTTCTACAGAAAATTTTATCAAAATTTTATTTCTATTGAAAATTTTGTCAAAATTTTATTTCTATTGAACATTTTGTCAAAATGTTATTTCTATAGAAATAAATATAGTTGCTAGTGCCCGTCTAAATAAGTTTATTAACTTAAGTAATACCTAAATAAAAAAAATAATAATAATAAAATTATACATGAAAGAAATTGACAAAATTTTCTATAGAAATAACATTTTGACAAAATTTAAAAATAAAGAAATACAATTTTGTCAAAATTTTATTTCTATTGAAAAAAAAAAACGAAATAAAATTTTGTCTAAATTTAATTTCTATTGAAAATTTTGACATAATTTTATTTCTATAGACATTTTTTTTAAAATTTTATTTCTATTGAAAAGTTTGTCATTTTTTTTCTATAGAAAATGTTGTCAAAATTTTATTTCTATAGAAAATTTTGTCAAAATTTTATTTCTATAGAAGATTTTGTAAAAAAATTTTTTCTATAGAAAATTTTGTCAAAATTTTATTTCTATAGAAAATTTTGTCAAAATTTTACATATATAGAAAATGTTGTCAACATTTTATTTCTATAGAAAATTTTGTCAAAATTTTATTTCTATTGAAATCTTTGTCAAAATTTTATTTCTATTGAAAATTTAGTCAAAATTTTCTCAAAATGCTATTTCTATAGAAATTTTTTTCAAAATTTTATTTCTATAGAAAATTTTGTCAAAATTTTATTTCTATCGAAAATTTAGTCAAAATGTTATTTCTTTAGAAAATTTTGTTAAATTTTTTTCTTTAGAAAAATTTTACAAAATTTTATTTCTATTGAAAAAATGTTATTTCTGTAGAAATTTTTGTCAGAATTTTAACCTTGTTACCACCTATTAAAAGTTTTGTAAACATTAACTGTTGTTTGTGAATATACAGGGTTGCCAACAGTAACAATTTATTTTGATTTTTTACTATCAATATGTTCGTTAGTAAAACCCGCTAAAATCGCGACTTGAGCCATAGTACACTGGTAGCCTCTTTATATTTAGTTTTATACCAGAACCGATTAATCTATAACAAGCAACTCATCTCCATTTCCGAAGTATGTATCCCTAATGAAAGTGTTGACATTTATTTTGAAAACAGATGTCACAATCAAAGTAGTGTCCTTTAGATGTTCTGCTCCAATTTATGACAAGACGATGTCATAATTGCAAACATGTAACTTGGCATGGCACAAAGAGAATATATACTGTGACACAAATTGCACTCCCTTATGTATTGCGATGTGGCACTTATGTATAGAAGTTTATTTTAATATCGCATTCTATGGAATATTTTATATTCATAAGATAATTTGTTTGAAAAGAAATTTCCAAATGAATTTCTCATGGAAGCTAATTAGAATGCAAGCATTTCAGAACATCTGTTATGTATGGAGTTCAATGTAACTATTATTGTACACAGAAAAATGTTTTGCAGATTCAATTACGAAATTAATATATCCAATTAAGAAAAATTTGGTCAATAACATACAAAAATTTTAATTAATTTTTTAATTCAGGCCAAATTTTATTTAAATTAATCTAATTGATTTTTGTTGCAAAATTCAATTAATATTTAAATTGAAGCAATAAGCTTATTTATAATTATAGCAACGATAGATGACATCATTTTCTTAAAATACTTACGAATTTTCCGAAACAATATATGTTTGTAAGAATTAATTATTTGCAAACAAAAACTTTGATTATATTTTTTAAGGGAAATAGTTTTTATATTTCATTAAAACGTACACAGGATAAATAATATTTAAATTAAAAAAGTACAAATATAGAAAATGTTGCCAAAATTTAATGTCTATCGGCATTTCTGTGAAAATTTCATTTCTCTCCAAAATTTTGTCAAAATTTTATTTCTTTAAAAATTTTTGTAAAATCTTTTTTTTTCTATAAAAAATTTTGTCAAAATTTTATTTCTATAGAAAATTTTGTCAAAATTTTATTTCTAAAGAAGATTTTGTCGACATTTTTAATCTATAGAAATTTTTCTGAAAATATTGTTTCTATAGAAAATGTTCTCAAATTGTTATATCTAAAGAAAGTTCTGTTCAAATTTCAGTTCTATAGAAAATTTTATTTCTAAAAAATTTATTTCTTTAGAAAATTATGCACAAATTGTCTTTCTATAGAAAATTTTGTCAAAATTTTATTTTTATAGAAAATTTTGTCAAAATTTTATTTTTATAGAAAATTTTGTCAAAATTTTATTTCAATAGAAAATTTTGTCCAAATTTTATTTCTATAGAAAATTTTGTCAAAATTTTATTTCTGTAGAAAATTTTGTCAAAATTTGATTTCTATAGAAAATTTTGTCGAAATTTTTAATCTATAGAAAATTTTCTCAAAATTTTGTTTCTATAGAAAATGTTCTCAAATTTTTATTTTTATAGAAAGGTCTGTTCAAATTTCAGTTCTATACAAAATTTTATTTCTATAGAAAATTTTGTCAAAATTTTATTTCTATAGAAAAATTTGTCAAAATTTTATTTTTATAGAAAATTATCTCAAAATTTTATTTCTATAGGTAATTATCTCAAAATTTTATTTCTATAGAAAATTGTTTCAAAATTTTGTCAAAACTTCATTTCTAAAGATTTTGTCGAAATTTTATTTCTATAGAAAATTTTGTCCAAATTTTATTTCTATTGAAAATTTTGTCAAAAATTTATTTCTATTGAAAATGTTGTCAAAATTTTATTTCTTTAGACAATTTTGTCACAATTTTATTGCTATAGAAAATTTTGCCAAAATTTTGTTTCTATAGAAAATATTGTCAAAATTGTATTTCTATAGAAAATTTTGTCAAAATTTTATTTCTAAAAAATTATTTCGTTAGAAAATTTTGTAAAAATTGTTTTTCTATAGAAAATTATTTCAAAATTTTATTTCTATAGAAAAGTTTGTCAAAATTGTATTTCTAAAAATATTTTTCTTTTGAAAATTTTGTAAAAATTGCTTTTCTATAGAAAATTTTGTCAACATTTTATTTCTATAGAATATTTTGTCAAAATTTTATTTCTATAGAAAATTTTGTCAACATTTTATTTCTATAGAAAATCTTGTCAAAATTGTATTTCTTTAGTAAATTTTGTCAAAATTTTATTCCTAAAAAATTTATTTCTTTGGAAAATTTTGTAAACATTGTTTTTCTATAGAAAATTTGGTCAAAATTTTATTTTTATAGAAAAGTTGTCAAAATTTTACATCTATAGAAAATTCTGTCAAAATTTTATTTCTATAGAAAATTTTGTCAAAATTCTATTTCTATAGAAGATTTTGTCAAAATTTTATTTTTATAGAAAATTTTGTCAAAATTTTATTTCTAAAGAAGATTTTGTCAAAATTGTATTTCTATAGCAAATTTTGTCAAAATTTTATTTCTATAGAAAATCTTGTCAACATTTTATTTCTATAGAAAACTTTGTCAAAATTTTATTTCTATGGAAAATTTTGTCAATATTTTATTTCTATAGAAAATTTTGTCAAAATTTTATTTCTATAGAAAATTTTGTCAAAATTTTATTTCTATAGAAAATTTTTTAAAATTGTATTTCTACAGAAAATTTTGTCAAATTCTTTTTTCTATAGAAAATTTTGTCAAAATTGTATTTCTACAGAAAATTTTGACAAAATTTTATTTCTAAAAAATTTATTTCTTTGGCAACATTTTATTTTTATAGAAAATTTTGTCAAAATTTTATTTATAGAAAATTTTGCCAAACAATTTTTTTCTATAGAAAATTTTATTTCTATAGAAAAGTTTGTCAAAATTTTACATCTATAGAAAATTTTGTCAAAATTGTATTTCTATAGAAAATTTTGTCAAAATTGTATTTCTATAGAAAATCTTGTCAAAATTTTATTTGTATAGAAAATTTTATCAAAATTTTATTTCTATAGAAAATCTTGTCAACATTTTATTTCTATAGAAAATTTTGTCAAAATTTTATTCCTATGGAAAATTTTGTCAAAATTTTATTTCTATCGAAAATTTTGTACAAATTTTATTTCTATAGAAAATTTTGTAAAAATGTTATATCTATAGAAAATTGTTGTCAAAATTTTATATGTATAGAAAATTTTGTCAAAATTTAATTTCTATAGATCCTAAATCATAGGTAACCTCAGTACACACATTAGACTATTCAACCAACCACAAACTGGTGACACATAAAAGAATTCAGATCTACGCTTTAATTAGGGTTTTTTTCCCGTGATCTCGTGGAATTCCAGAGAATTCGCTATTTTTTTCGCTACTGCTTTCCCGGGAATTAAGTGAGGGAATTTCCGGGAAATTTCATATAAAATGGAGGGATAAATACTACAAAAACATTATTTTTAGTACCATTGGGTAAATCGTCATTCTCATTGCATTTCCAAAATCTACTTTAACTATTTTCAACTGTCATTTTCTTTGTAAATATGGGACTTCAAATCCATTTTGTGTAAATTTTGAATGGGGTATACTTTAGCCTAAGTAGAGAAGAATATATGTTAGAATATAATTTTATTGTTTTTGATATTTTTGTTTAGATAAAATTAAAGTATGAAATGAAATAATTTAAGTAAAAACTTTCAATTACTTTGGAAATTGCATTCTCCTATTTGAATATGTTACCAAGTAGTAATAGTTGCCTTATCCCACTATATCGGAAGAAACTGTCCATTGTGACCATTGTAAAAGCTTTTTGTATATTGTTATTACGAAGACAAAGTAATTCTCAATTTAGTATAATATACATTGTTAGTTGTCCAGACAGCGCCTAAATGTGTGCCGGGATCCCGGGAAATTCGAAAAAAATTCCCGCTTTCCCGGGAATGGAAAAAGTCCGGGAAAAAGAAAACCCTAGTTATAATTCAACATGCACAAAATGTTGAATTAGCTGTAGTTCCATTGTCAACAAATGACCACCATATTGACCAGCAGAAAAACAAACACTACACAAACCCAGAATAACAGACAAGTCTGTTAACAAATCACTGTCCAATTCATAGAATCGATGTAGCTTTCCGGGAGGTTATTGTCAGTATTGCTTTTGTTAGAGTGCCCCACAAGTAATTGTTAAAATGTTGACATTAATGTCAACAGCTTGTGGTACCATCCGGCCATGGTTGTGTTTACTTCTCCCGTCTACGGATGAAGACTTGAATGGGAATTTTATGTCAAAGTTGACATTTAGTTGGAAACTGCACATTTTGTTATCTTTAGTTAAGAAAACATTTTCATTTCAATTTATGAAACAAAACATAAAAATTTCGTGATAACTACAAAAATAAAAGAAATTCTCTAAGAAATGTATTTGAAACAGGATATTATTTTCTTTAAGGCAAAAATTATTTTCCTTTCGCCAGTAACTGAGGTGAAGGGAATATATGGTATGTAAATAGAAGTGCCATGTAAGGAAAACTCAGCATAACGACTTACTACCACCTATAACTTTTCCCAAAACAGATTTGCGACCCCACAAAAAAAATTATTTCTATAGAAAATTTTGTCAAAATTTTATTTCAATAGAAAATTTTTTCTCAAAATTTTATTTCTATAGAAAATTTTATCAAAATTCTATTTCTATAGAAGATTTTGTCAAAATTCTATTTCTATAGAAAATTTTGTCAAAATTCTATTTCTATAGAAAATTTTGTAAAAATTTTATTTCTATAGAAAATTTTGTCAAAATTTTATTTCTATAGGAAATTTGTCAAAATTTTATTTCTCTAGAAAATGTTTTCAAAATTGTATATCTATAGAAAATTTTCTCAAAATTTTATTCCTATAAAAAATTTTGTCAAAATTTTATTTCTATAGAAAATTTTCTCAAAATTTTATTTCTCTAGAAAATGTTTTCAAAATTGTATATCTATAGAAAATTTTCTCAAAATTTGGTTTTTATAGAAAATTTTCTTAACATTTTATTTCGATAGAAAATTTTCTCAAAATTTTATTTCTATAGAAAATTGAAAATGAAAAGATGATGTACAGTGGGAGAAAAGATGATTCAATTTGTAAGAGGAAATTTCCCAAATGTTTTCTCCATAAGGAGTTAGCATAAAGGGCCCAAAATTGAGTTATCTCTCCCAGCCAGATCTATACTAAAGGCTGTGGAAAGGTTCATTCGCCCGAACCGAAACGTGTACAGTCCAGGCGTGTATAGATTTGTATCTGGCGTTTTCTTTTCAATGGCTCTATTAACCATGTTCCTTAATCTATATCTGTCCATAAAAGCTCGAAAAATAATTGTATAATTAGATATAATGCATTTGGACGTCAATTGCCTGTTTCGGTATCAGGCTAACATGTAATATGAAAATTTTCTCAAAATTTTATTTCTATAGCAACTTTTATCAAAATGTTATTTCAATAGAAAATTTTCTCTAAATTTTATTTTTATATAAAATTTTGTTAAAATTTTATTTCTGTAGAAAATTTTATTAAGATTTTATTTCTATAGAATATTTTGTCAAAATGTTATTTCTATAGAAAATTTTCTCAAAATTTTATTTCTATAGAAAATTTTATTAAAATTTTATGTCTGTAAAAAATTTTGTCAAATTTTATTTCTATAGAAAATTTTATTAAGATTTCTTTAGAATATTTTGTTAAAATTTTATTTCTATAGAAAATTTTTAAAACATTTTATTTCTATAGAAAAATTTTAAAACATTTTATTTCTATAGAAAATTTTATAAAATTTTATTTTTATAAAAAATTTTCTCAAAATTTTATTTCAATAGAATATTTTATCAAAATTTTATTTCTATAGAAAATTTTGTAAAATTTTATTTCTGTAGAAAATTTTATCAAATTTTATTTCTATAGAATATTTTGTCAAAATTTTATTTCTATCGAAAGTTTTGTCTATCCAAATTTATATATATATTTCAATAGAAAATTTTCTCAAACTTTCATTTCTATAGAAATTTTTGTCAAAATTTTATTTCTATAGAAATATTTTATCAAAATTTTATTTCAATAGAACATTTTCTCTAAATTTTATTTCTGTAGAAAATTTTATTAAGATTTTATTTCTATAGAATATTTGGCCAAAATGTTATTTCTCTCGAAAATTTTGTCAAAATTTTAATTCTATAAAAAATTTTCTCAAAACTTTGTTTCTATAGAAAATTTTCTCAAAATTTTATTTCTATAGAAAATTTTATTAAAATTTTATGTCTGTAAAAAATTTTGTCAAATTTTATTTCTGTAGAAAATTTAATTAAGATTTCTATAGAATATTTTGTAAAAATTTTATTTCTATAGAAAATTTTTAAAACATTTTATTTCTATAGAAATTTTATAAAATTTTATTTTTATAAAAAAAATTCTCAAAATTTTATTTCAATAGAATATTTTATCAAAATTTTATTTCTATAGAAAATTTTGCCAAATTTTATATCTGTAGAAAATTTTATTTCTATAGAATATTTTGTCAAAATTTTATTTCTATCGAAAGTTTTGTCTATCCAAATTTATATATATATAGAAAATTCTGTCAAAATTTTATTCCTATAGAAGATTTTGTCAAAATTTTATTTCTATAGAAAATTTTCTCAAACTTTCATTTCTATAGAAAATTTTGTCAAAATTTTAGTTCTATAGAAAATGTTGTCAAAAATTGTTTGCAAGAGCTAACAACTTCATATCCTTTTGTGAGTATTCACCCTCTCGAACCAACTTTTATTCCAGCATCTTCCGGCATGAGCCCTTCCACTATGGACTTGACACTTACGAATGCACCGCAACTGATATCTTCACCGAGGGTTATAAATGATATGTCCTCAGATCATTTACCAGTTGAAATATCTATATCAGCTTCTAATCAACCTATAGAGAATTTGAAATTCGATTTCTGTCGAGCTAACTGGTCAATTTTTGGTAAGCATATTGATTCACACACTCCGGCTGAGAATGTAGTCATAGGCTCGAAAATAGACATTGACGCACATGTTGAACATTTCACTGCCACCCTTTTGGATGCAGTTAGAAATGCAGTCCCATATAGGGCCCCAGTTCAAGACGTCCCGTGTTACCTGCTTATATTTTAAACCTAATTAGGATTCGGAATATATAGAAGGGATTGGACTAGGTACAGGCAAACTCAGGATCATGTGTTTATGGTTAGTTACACATCCAAGATCCGTGAGGAAATTTTTCTGCTTAGAAATAGACAGTGGAATAATATGTTAAAGAAACTGGATCGCGGTTCAAGGCCGTTTTGGAATGTGAGTAAAATTCTGAGGAAGAAAGTTTCCTACTGTCACTGTCTACTCTCTGGAGAAGATGTTTTAGTTACTGCTGTGGATAAAGCAAACACGTTTGCCAAGACTTTTTGTAACAACCACAAGATTTCGGAAAACCTTGGAAATTCTCAGCACGAGGAACTTGTTAATAGCTGTGTGAATGAGTTTAATGAATTAAGTATTATAACACCAGATGACGAGCTAATTTCCGTTGCTGATGTTGAGACTATACTAAATAATCTGAAGAATAAAAAGTCGTGTGGATTAGATGAGGTTAATAATGTGATGCTCAAGCATCTAACGAGAAGGGCTAAGTTGTACCTCACTAATATTCTCAATGCCTGACTTAAGTTCCAATACTTTCCAAATTCTTGGAAAACGGCAAAAGTTATTCCGATCCCTAAACCAGGTAAACCCCACAACAAATCTGAGAATTACCGTCCTATAAGCCTTTTGAGCACTCTTGGCAAAATTCTAGAGAAAATTTTAAAACAAAAAATTTCTACGATCTTGACCGATAAAAGAATTTTACCGAATGAGCAGTTTGGTTTTAGAAGTCACCATTCCACTATTCACCAGGTCAAACGGATTTATAATGATATAAAAGCTGGATTTGGAGAAGGCAAATCCACTGCCCTTGTTTTGCTTGATATAGAGAAAGCATTTGACACAGTTTGGCATAATGGCCTCCTTTATAAATTGATGAAATTCAAATTTCCTTTACATATTATACGAATGATTCAAAGCTTTCTGAGCAAAAGGTATTTTTGTGTATCCGTTGATAATACATTTTCAGACCTCGAGATGATCAATGCGGGGGTACCACAGGGCTCCGTTTTGGGGCCAATTTTATACAATATATTTACAGCGGACATGCCTCATCTGGGTCCATGCAGCTTAGCCGCTTACGCAGATGATGTTGGCATTTACTATACACATGTGTTTAGTCATGATATACTGACTGAACTTCAATGTGCTATAGATAAAATTGCTGAGTACTATTTCGAGTGGAAGATCAAGCTCAATCTGGATAAGGCTCAGGCTATCTTTTTTACTCGAAAAAGAAAATCCTGTTTTTTACCCAGTCATAGTCTTACTATTATGAACAATGATATTGCTTGGTTGGATAGCGTTAAATACCTAGGAATTTTTCTCGATAAAAAATTAACTTTTAACTTTCATATTACTAATATTGTCAAGAAAGTAAACTTATATATAAGAATCCTTTATCCATTAATAAACAGGAACTCTTTGCTTTCCAAAACAAATAAGATTCTAATCTTTAAGTCAATATTTCAACCTATCATTCTTTATGGTTGTCCTATTTGGGGAAATTGTGCTAAGACCCATATAAAGAGACTACAAACTGCTCAAAATAAAATACTAAAAATGTCCCTTAAATTACCTTGGCATTTCTCGACGGTTTCATTGCATAATATCAGTAATGTCAACCCTGTTTTGGAAAGCATTGATCGAATTACCAACAATTTTCGAACAAAATGTACTTTCTCCATAAATCCATTAATATCTAACTTATATATTGAACATTAAAATACCACGTTATTAATACAATTATAAACTAATTTTGTATAGAAGATTTTTGCTAATAGTTTTCCTTCAAACACATTATCTTTAAAAAAAAAAAAAAAAAAAAAAACAAACAAAAATATTATGTATTATACCACAATTCTAATATTCTAGATATAAGGCTAAGCCACTTCTGTGCAATACCTTTAGAAAGATAACAAAGAAAATGGAAAAATCTTACTATTAAATAAAGAATAAAGAATAAAATAATAAAAAAAGTTGTCAAAATTTTATTTCTATAGACAATTTTGTCAAAATATTTTTTCTATAGAAAATTTTATTAAAATTTTGTTTCTATAGAAAATTTTGCCAAAATTTTATTTATATAGAAAACACTGCTCCACACAGGGTTGCAGTGTTCAATTATGTTATTAATGTCATGTTCGGATTTTAGGGGTGAGTCTGAAATTTGAAAATCTTGATGGGCGGTATAATAAATAAATTGTTAATAATGATAGCTGACATGAATTGACCAAGATTGAAAAAGATACCACTAGATAATCTGTTATTCAATTTTAGCTGACTCTTGAATTTCATTTAAATGTCTCAGAAAAATTCGCTGTGTGATTTGTGTAAGTAAGCCATAGTAAATCAACAAATAATGCCATCTAATCAAATAATTCTTAGAAACGTTGTCAGTTTCGTTTCTCCTTCAGCATCAATTGACATTCATACTCAATGAACAAACAAATCAACACAGATGAGTATAATTTTTCAGCAAACATCAAAATTTTGCTGTCTTGGCATTTACAAGTGTTTGCCAAGTTATCAGTCATCTCTGTGGCATTTGCGTTTATTGGGGGAAACTCAGTACCATCCACAATCCATCACCATCTCCGGCCATGGGGGCCGGAAAACAAAGGCAACTGCGGGAGGCTTTATCCATGTTTGGAGTGGCTTTAATGAAATATTCATTATTGTAATACGCTAATTCTTTACGACAGGAAGTCAACATCATCTGCAGTTCAGTTCAGTTCAGTTCAGTTCGGTTCAATTCAAGAACCGACGACGGAAAACTTTTACCGTCAAATTACACAAAAAAGAGATGCTATCAATAGAAGCTGCAAAATGTTTCGAACGGAAGTGGAAATGGTTGGAACAAAGAAGTGGGTAGGGGAAGGATGTGGTAGTGAGCGGAATAGCGTCTGCATATATGGTTGTGGTGAACTGCTGCAAAATGGATACCAAAGTTAATGTGTGGTTATATTTAAATTTTGCTGACTAGTGTATATTAGAGTGGGTCCGGAAAAAACAACATAAATTTGGTCGCATTTTTTTATGTTATGTTTTACGAATTGTTTACTTTAAATGTATGACACGAATTTTTGAAATTAGTAACAAAAAGAAAAACATTTTTGAATTTAAAAGATGTCGTCTTTTAATTAAGAGCGATATTGACTCTTTGGATTAACAATAAAAAAGCTTATAAATAGACTTACACTCATTTTTGGGGGTTTTTAATATTTGTTTATCTTTGGATTAAAAATAAAAAATGCTTAAAATGTACTTATGTTACACTTTTTTGGGGGTTTTTAATATTTGTTTTAGATTTTATTTTTTTGTAAATTAAGAAAAACATTTTGAGCTTTGAAGTACCTCATATAATTTGGATTTTTAAATTGACATGAAACCCTATTTTAATATATCGCAAAAAATAGAACGAAAGTCCGAAATATGGGATATGGATCCTAATTGTAAATTTATTGAGCCTAGATTTATGGTTAGG
Source organism: Haematobia irritans (assembly GCF_050003625.1). Classification (NCBI taxonomy): domain Eukaryota; kingdom Metazoa; phylum Arthropoda; class Insecta; order Diptera; family Muscidae; genus Haematobia; species Haematobia irritans. The sequence continues at coordinate 116,613,135 of NC_134401.1, forward strand.
TAGCTTCCTAAAAATTTTCTTTATTTTAAAGAAGCAGCATGTTTGGCTCAGAATTAATACCAAAATCCTTCAAATCGAAATCTTCCAACAAAATTTTTTTTTAATGGAGGACACCAAAAGTGAACGGTCGGTTACGGTCGGATCTGAAAACACAGTCCATTTCGTTTATATCAAGCACTGTTCTTATCTGATTTTCAAGTATTTAATAAAACACACGGTGGCCAATTAGATGTATGTTTCTCTTAAATAAAGTTTCTTTACAACAGATAGTGGGCGCCCAAAACTATGCTCTATAAATTTAACTGTTTGTTTGATAATTGTCTGTTGATAACAATAACAACTACGTAGCCCAGTGAATAGTGTGTTGGCTTACAATCAGTAGGGTCCGCGGTTCAATTCTCCGTCCAGGCGAGAGGTAAAATTAGTGTTGCCATTAACTTTGCAAAATAGATACCAAAGTTAATGGGTGGTTATGTTTTATGAATTGTTTTCTTTAAATGTATGACGCGAATTTTTGAAATTAGTAAAAAAAAAGAAAACATTTTTGAATTTAAAAGAAGTCGTCTTTTAATTAAGAGCGATACTGACTCTTTGGATTAACAATAAAAAAGCTTATAAATAGACTTACACTCATTTTTGGGGGTTTTTAATATTTGTTTTAGATTTTCTTTTTTTCTTTTTTGGAATAAAAATAAATTGTTCTTTGAAGTACCTCTTACAATTTCAATTTTTAATTTTTTCTTTATTTTAAAGAAGCAGCAGATTTGGCTCAGAATTAATACCAAAATCCTTAAAATCACAATCTTCAAACTAACATCTTTTTTAATGGAGCACACCAAAAGTGAACAGTCGGTTACGAAATTAAACAGATGTATTCACGACTAATTAAAACGGCATGTTAACGGATCTAAAAACACAGTCCATTTCGTTTATATCAAGCACAGTTCTTTTCCGATTTTGAAGTCTTTAATAAGACACACGGTGGCCAATTGGATGTATGTTACTGTTAAATAAAGTTTCTTTACAACAGCTAGTGGGCGCCCAAAACTATGATCTATGAATTTAACTGTTTGACGGTTTGTGTTGTTTGTGCACACGGTGGCCAATTAGATATATGTTTCTGTTATATAAAGTTTCTTTACATCAGCTAGTGGGCGCCCAAAACTATGCTCTATAAATTTAACTGTTTGATTGTATGCGTTACTTGTGCCTTGATGGCTATAGCTATAATTGTCTGTAGATGACAATAACAGCTACGTAGCCCAGTGGATAGTGTCTTGGTACAATTCTCCGTCCAGGCGAGAGGTAAAATTTTAAATTTTGTAAACCCGAAAAATTTCTTCTCCTTTTTTTATATTACAGAAAAAGGTGCTAAGAACTAAACCTCGTGAAAGTGAGAAAAATGTGAGGGAGGATGCAATTAGCAAGATTTAGTTTTTATGAAATTGTAAAGACATCAACGATTATCACAAAAACTATATACTTTCCTCCGAACAAACTTTCTTACAGCGAAAAGCAAAATGGGAAACGTTATTAGTTTGTCTAAAATGGCGTTTGAGAAGAAAGAATTATTTTTTTTTCGTGAAGGACAAATTTCTTTAAAATATATGCATTTTATTTTAAAATAAATTGTATAATCTAATTTGATAATTTATTTTTTTTTTTTATTTCATTAAATTTAGGACACCATTGTGTCACTCCGTTTAATTTGTATGTTTTTAAGTTGCGGCAAATTTACCCTAAAAATTGTGACAATTAGAGGTGAAATAAATTCGGAAAATGTTACTTCTCGTTTCGTGAAATTTGGATGATCAGTAGACCTTTTTTCAGTTTCTTTAAATTAACAAGTAAGGAAAGTCTGAAGATGGCCGGGGTCGACAATATTATACCCTGTAGCACTTTGTCGATCCATATTTTCGATAGCATATCAAAAATCCGTCCAATGTGTTGGGTGCTACAAGTTTATGTTCCCATATACATATATTTAAATCTGACCCGATCTGGACTAAATTTGTTAGAGTACTACAAAATTTACAGACATTAAATTTAAGTCGGCTAATGCCCTGGGGTGGAACAAAGTGTTAGTAAAAAAATGGGAACATTTAAATCTGAACCAATTTTGAGGCAACTTTGCAAAAGTGTAATTGTGATTTATCGGTCGATAGAAATCTTTTAAAAATATAGGCAAATTTAAGTCATTTTTAAAAGTTTTCGACTTAATAGTGGGGATTTTACAAGGAAAGTGTTGGTATTTTGGAAATTTTTGCTGAAATCAGAAAAACATATATATGGGGGATATATCTAAATCTGAACCAATTTCAATTAAATTTGGTATGAATAATAACAATGTTAATTCTACTCCCTGTGCAAAATTTCACGTAAATCGGATATCAAATTTGATCTCTATGGTCATATGAGTGTAAATCGGACGAAAGGTTCTAAACCTGAACCGATTTCAACCAAAATTGGCATGCATAGCCAGAACCTTAATTCTACTCTCTGTGCAATATTTCACGTAAATCGGATATCAAATTTGACCTCTGTGGTCATATGAGTGTAAATCGGACGAAAGATACATATGGGAGCTATATCTAAATCTGTACCGATTTCAACCAAAATTGGCATGCGTACCCAGAACCTTAATTCCACTTTCTGTACAAAATTTAAAGAAAATCAGGGTAAAACTGTGGCTTTTGACGCTATGTATGTGCATATCGGGAGAAAGATATATATGAGAGCTATATCTAAATCTGAGCCGATTTCCACCAAATTTGTCACACTCTACGACCCTATCAATTGCACTCTTTGTGCAAACTTTAAAGTAAATCAGATTGCAATTCTGGCTTCTGGAGCCATATTAGTAGATATCGGGTGAAAAAAATATGGGAGCTATATCAAAAACTGATCCGATTTCTTCCAAAATCAATAGGGTTCTATTCTGACCCAAAACACATACTTGTGCCAAATTTGAAGTCGATTGAACTCAAATTGACTAGTCCGACTCGGGGTCATGGTTGTCACTCAATCCAAAAATAATCTACAAAAAACTTGGAGAAACTTTTACCAAAAACTACCAAACAAAAAAATGTTATTTTGCAAAATTTTATTTATAAAAATTTTGTTGAAAATTTTACTTCTATAAAAAATTTTGTCAAAATTTGATAACTATAGAAAATTTTCTCAAAATTTTATTTCTTTAGAAATTTTCTCAGTTTTTCTACAGAAAATTTTCCCAAAATTTTATATCCGTAGAAAATTTTATTTCTATAGAAAATTTTTTCAAAACTTTATAACTATAAAAAATATGTCGAATTTTTTTTATAGAAAATGTTGTCAAAATTTATTTCTATAGAAAATTTTGTCAAAATTTTATTTCTATAGAAAATTTTGTTAAAATTCTATTTCTTTAGAAATTGGTGCCAAAATTTTTTCTCAAAATATTATTTCCGTAGATAATTTTATTTCTATAGAAAATTTTGTCAAAATTTCACAACTATAGAAAAATCTCTCAAAATTTTATTTCTATAGAAAATTTTGTCAAAATTTTATTTCTATAAAAAATTTTGTCAAAATTTTATTTCTATAGAAAATTTTCTCGAAATTTGATAAGTATAGAAAATCTTGTCAAAATTTTATTTCTATGGAAAATTTTGTCAAAAATTTTTTCTATAGAAAATTTTGTAAAATTTTTATTTCTATAGAAAATTTTCTCAAAACTTTATTTCTATAGAAAATTTTCTAAAAATTCTATTTCTATAGAAAATTAAAAATTTTACACCTATAGAAAATTTTCTCAAAATTTTATTTCTTTAAAAATTTTTTCAGTTTCTCTACAGGAAATTTTCTCACAATTTTATTTCTATAGAAAATTTTCTCAAAATTTTATTTCTGTAGAAATTTTCTCAGTTTTTCTACAGAAAATATTCTCAAAATTTTACTTCCGTAGAAAATTTTATTTCTATAGAAAATTTTGTCAAAATTTTATTTCTATTGACAAAATTTTCTATATAAATAAAATTTTGTCAAAATTTTATTTCTTTAAAAAATTTTGTAAAATTGTTATTTCTATAGAAAATTTTGTCGAAATTTTATTTCTACAAAAATTTTTGTCAAAACTTTATTTCTAAAGAAAATGTTCTCAAAATTTGATAACTATAGAAAATTTTCTCAAAATTGTATTTCTTTCGAAATTTTCTCAGTTTTTCTACAGAAAATTTTCTCAAAATTTTATTTCCGTAGAAAATTTTATTTCTATAGAAAAATCTGTTAAAATTTTATTTCTATAGAAAATTTTGTCAAAACTTTATTTCTTTAGAAAATTTTGTAAAATGTTTATTTCTATAGAAATTTTTCTCAAAATTTTATTTCTGTAGAAAATTTTCTCAAAATTTGATAATTATGGAGAATTTTCTGAAAATTTGATAATTATAGAAAATTTTCTCAAAATTTTATTTCTTTAGAAATTTTCTAAGTTTTTCTATAGAAAATTTCCTCAAAATTTTATTTCTATAGAAAATTTTATTTTTATAGAAAAATTTCTGAAAATTTTTTTTATAAATTTTTTATTTTCTACAAAATTTATAACTATAGAAAATTTTATAACTATAGAAATTTTTTTTTATATTTTATAACTATAGAAAATTTTCTCAAAATTTGATAACTATAGAAAATTTTGTCGAAATTTTATTTCATTAGAAATTTTGTCATTTTTTCTACAGCAAATTTTCTCAAAATTTTATTTCCGTAGCAAATTTTGTCAAAATTTTATTTCGATACAAAATTTTGTCAAAATTTTTACTACTATAGAAAATTTTGTCGAAATTTTATTTCGTTTTGTTTGTTATTGTTGGCTTCTCTTCAATCGTTATTGTTGTTTTTGATCTCAGCTTAAAGCCATGCATTGACTAAACTACAAGTGTAGCTTAACCAAAAGAGGAAAAGTATGCTTGTCAAATTTATTTGGGCAAAGCCCTATAGACTGCAAGATGGTTGGATGTACAGCTGTTTCGGAATTATCACATTCCTCATCAGCATCCTCTACTTGCAGCAAAACTATCAACCAATTATCAGAATAAATTCGGGTAATTCACTCAACCCAAAGTGAATTACACTTGAACCTTCCGAAAAAGGGTTTGATAGTCGGCTACTACCTAAACAAATTTGCAAGCATATCTCTTATTCTATATTTCTATAGAAAATTTTCTCAAAATATTATTTCTATAGAAAATTTTCTCAAAATGTTATATCTATAGAAAATTTTTACAACATTTTATTTCTATAGAAAATTTTCTCAAAATTTTATTTCTATAGAAAATTTTCTCAAAATTTTATTTCTGTAGAAATATTCTCAGTTTTTCTACAGAAAATTTTGTCAAAACTTTATTTCTATAGAAAACTAGCGTAACCCGGCCCGCTTCGCTGCGCCTTCCGAAGCGTATTTGGAGGAACATTATGCGTTAACTTAGTCAACTATATCCTTCGTGCTGAAAACAAATTCGAAAAGATTTGAATTCTTTTAAACAAATCGGACTACTTGATTTTTCGTTTATAGGTACAAATACGGCGGGAGAGGGTGTACCCTTTCCTCCAAATTTTTTTAATAATGTTCTGTATTCAAGTAGTTGGACAATCTTCTATATTTCTTGTGAATTTTAAGTGTGGTTTGTCAAGGAAAGGTATCCTTTTCCTCAACAAATCTGAAAATTAAGCACTATATTATCCAATAAATCGGAAAAAGCAAACGTAGTAAAAAATTTTACCACATTAACATTTGCTAAAATGTTGGAAAATGATGTACCCTCTACGTTGGCTACCAATTTCATGTAAATTTAAGTTCTTTACTAAAAAGAAGTCTGGCAGAAGCCTGTGCAAAAATCATAAAATTATGTACCGAGTTCCCATTTATGAACAACCCTCTACTTTCAATTTAAGAAAAAAAAACGGACAAAAGGGCACCCTCTCCCCACCTTCGCACCACTCCGACCTGATATCGGACTATCACGTACCCTATATTAATTTCGCAACTACTCAATGGTCCCTATAAATTCTATCGAAGTAAATCGACAAAGTTTATTTCAATTTTCCCTTCCCCAACCAGATATCGAAAAATCATATACCAATTTAAAAATCATGTATAAATTTAATCACCTCCTCCCACGTTCCCTGTAAATTTCAAGTAGATCGGCGATGTTTAAATTTTGCTCTATTGTTTTAAAGGGACGTCACTTTCCCCGATACAATATCGACAAACACCGTAGTGAATAGCACCCCTAACCTTCCCAGAAAATTCTTAAAACTTTCCTTCAAGTGTGGGGCAAGGAAGGTTGCCTCTTCGTTCATAACGTTCCCCCACTGCTTTTGTAAATTTCAAGAAAACTTAATTTTTTTTGCAGTTTTAGAGGAGGACCTCCTCCCCGACCAAATATCGAAAAGAGATGTAGCGTATCTTTTGTAAACGTCCCAAAAAATGTCAAACAAATTATAAGCCTAAAGGGGCGGCCTCTCTTCCGTCCAAATATCACAAAATCAGGTATCAACTATTAATATCGTAACCTCTCCCCAGTCCTCAAGTAACTCGGTAAAGTTTAATTGTTTCTCTGTATGTACTTAAGAGAAGCGGATGTCTCCCTATGCCCTTTTATTTTTATTAAAAAATCAGGAACCTGGTATAAATTTCATAACCCGTTTTTCCGTAAAATTTCAGTCGGGGGAGTTTAGTTTTGTTTGTACTTTCAAAAAAAAAAAAAAAAAAAATCGGCAAAGGGGAGGTCCCCCTCCCCGAGCAAATACCGAAAAATAATGTAGCGGATTTTTGTCTAGATGCCAACCCCAACATTCAATGAAAATTTCAAGCAAATCGCATAAGTTTGTTCCAAGTTTCAAAAAGTAGGGCAAGGGGGAGGTCCCCCTCCCCATCCACATATGCAATCATCAGGTACCCCATATTAATTCCATAACCTCACCACATGTTTTCTGTAAATCTCAGATAATTTAGAGAATTTTAGTTTTTTCACAGTACTTTAAAAAAGTCGAACAAAGGGGAGGCCCCCCTCCGCCGCCAAATATCGAAATAAAAAGTAGCGGATCTTTGTCTAGATGCCAACACCAATCTTCAATGAAAATTTCAAGCAAATCGGTCAACTTTGGTCTAATTTTCAAAAAGTCGGACAAAGGGGAGGTTCCTCTCCGCGACCATATGTCAAAAAATGAGGTACCCTATTTTCAGCACATGAGTGCCCCCCACGATCTCTGAAAGTTTCAAGTAAATCGGTTCAGCCGTTTTCGCGCCAACCCGGAACATACAAATAAACAAACAAACAAACAAACAAATAAACAAACATAATTTGAATTTTATATATATAGATAGATAGATGTTCTCAAAATTTTATAACTATAGAAAATTTTCTCAGAATTTTATTTCTTTCGAAATTTTCTCAGTTTTTCTACAGAAAATTTTCTCAAAATTTTATTTCCGTAGAAAATTTTATTTCTATAGAAAAATTTGTTAAAATTTTATTTCTATAGAAAATTTTGTCAAAATTTTATTTCTTTAGAAAATTTTGTAAAATTTTTATTTCTATAGAAAACTTTGTAAATTTTTTATTTATTTATATAGAAAATTTTCTAAAAATATGATAACTATAGAGAATTTTCTCAAAATTTTATTTCTTTAGAAATTTTCTAAGTTTTTCTATAGAAAATTTTTTCAAAATTTTATTTCTATAGAAAAATTTCTCAAAATTTTATTTCTATGTTTTGGTAGATTTTGCAAAATTTTGCACTTTGGTTTAAAGTTGTTTTTTTAATTAAGAAAACATCTTCTAGTGTATGTTATAGTTTTTTTTTTATAATTAACATTTATTTGTACGTGAATAGTTTTTCTTAAAATACAGAATTGCTAAATATTAAATTTTTATTTAATTTTGGTTAATTTTATTGGTCTATATTTGTATTAAAATTTTGTGAAAGCATATTTAATATACAGTAGAATTCGGTTATAGCGACCGCCAAATAAGTGTACACAATATTTTTAATTTTTTTTATGATGTATATTCATATTTATTGAGATTGGAACTAGTTTAGAATTGTGGTTTGTTTTCTATTTACAAGAGTTTCTTTTAATAATTTACTTTCAATAACTTCAACGGAACTATATAAACTCTCTGATATATCAGAACCCCCAAATCGTAAATACTGTTTTAATGTGTGCACCGCACTCAAGGTTTTGTCCTAGTTGGAATTTTGATTGGTTCATCTGCGTCATCTGGTTCATTTTCGCTGTGAGTTTCATCATTTTCTTTTGTGTTCTCCACTATTTCTCTCAATGAAGGCTCTTCTGATGTCACGACATTTTCATCGACATTTACGAACTCATCCCAGTCCTGGTTTGAACTCGAACTCATCCCAAACTGGTTTGAATATTTCTTCTTTGTCATTTGTACCTCTGTTTGGGATAGTCGAAAACAAATTCTGTGATTCCCCGCAGTATATGTTTCTTTATTTAGTATTGGCTGACGACAAAAAATGGAATGCAAAAAAATAAAAATTAGTACACAGAACTTACATCGTCGTTATAACCGAATATCCATTCCAAAGCAGACGTGCAAATTGGTCGTTAAAAGCAGATGGTCGCTAAAACCGGAGTCGTTCTAAGCGAATGCTTGCGCATGTACAAACTATTAAGAACCAAACTTGCTTTGAAAATCCGTCGTTATAAACGGATGGTCGTTATAAACGAGGTCGCTATAAATGAATTCTACTGTACTTTTTATAAGAAAAAAATGCAAAGAATTTCGATAAATTACTCGTACGTTTAGTCGTTGATATCTTATGGTATCCCACGTTTTTTTTACCAAATACAAAATCGATAAAAAAAATTCAATTTTATTCAATTCAATTTTATTTAATTTTGAATAATTTTTTAATAAGTGTTTCAAAATTCAAATATCAAAATTTTACATGGTGTTGTTACCTAGGTCGAAAACCTTAGTTGTTAGTACCTTTATTTTTTTGTATTTATCTTCATAATTTATTATGATTTTAAATAAACTAATAATAATGGTGTTGTTTTTCTGTGTATATTTTTTCTACCCATCCACCCTAATATATGAGTAAATCTACACAAACACATGAAAACCAAATAAATGGCAATTATATATCTCGGTATCAGCTTATTCTAGTAGAAAGTTCTGTTCATTTGTTTTCTCATAAAGTTTTTCTGTTATTTCCATGGTGCATAAACGTTGTAAGAGGATTTCTGTTTTTGGTTTCCATAAACAATGACTGAATTTGGCAGTAGGGATTGTGATTGTGTGAAACAAAATGTCGGACAAAAAATTCATTGTTTTTTGATTTATAACAAACAATTGAGGCGGAAATTGCTAGGGATTTCTTCTTGACTTTGGTACAGTTTTTATTCTCTTCTCTATTAGGTCAGTTTTGTTTTTGCAACGTTTTATGTCTCTAGAAAATATCTAAGTACATTGTGAGGTGTTTTATAAGCGTTTGGCATTTTATACAATTTCTGATAATTACTGGGTATGACCTAAATGTTATACTGGAAATCCTAGAAGTTTTGATGGAAGGACAAGGATTTCAAGAATTGCCACGAAAGTTGTTTTAAAGAAGCTGTTTTTGTTTTTAATATTACAATAATATCTGATAGTTGGACATTTTGGAATCATTGGCTTAATTACACTTCTCATGAAATATACGATTTTTTTTTTACATTTTAACTACTTTATAGCAGAGCAGCTCCTTTATGTTATTGCTAAAATGAGAAATCTCTCTGTTACTCGTTATGTTAAAGCTTTCATAAGCATTGAAAAGGTTGATGACTCCACTTTGTATTTTAAAGCTTACTTAACAGAATCGAATACTCAATGTTATACAGAACGATTTTCGAAGAGAATAAGATTTGACATATAGATGGCACTTTTGATACGGTTACCAAAATTGTGGTTTTTTAAAAGCTATATGAAAACGTTTATCAAAACGAAAACAAAACTCAGCACGGTCCATATAATTTAATGTTTGATGAATGCAAATTACATACTCTTTGCCAAATTTTGGCCGATATCTCACGAATAAATGCTTCAATGCTGTTCTCCAATCAAAATTTTATTTCTATAGAAAATTTTGTACAAATTTTATTTCTATAGAAAATTTTTTCAAAATTTTATTTCTATAGAAGATTTTGTCAAACTTTTATTTCTACAGAAAATTTTTTCAAAATTGCATTTCTATAGAAAATTTTGTCAAAATTTTATTTCTATAGAAAATTCTGTCAAAATTTTATTTCTGTAGAAAATTTTGTCAAAATTTTATTTCTATAGAAAATTTTGTCAACATTTTATTTCTATAGAAAATTTTGTCAAAATTTTATTTCTATAGAAAATTTTCTCGAGATTTTATTTCTATAAAAAATTTTGTCAAAATTTTATTGCTATAGAAAATTTTGTCAAAATTTTATTTCTATAGAAAATTTTGTCAAAATGTTATTTCTATAGAAAATTTTGTCAAAATGTTATTTCTATAGAAAATTTTGTCAAAATTTTATTTTTATAGAAAATTTTGTCAAAATTTTATTTTTATAGAAAATTTTGTCAACATTTTGTTTCTATATAAAATTTTGTCAACATTTTGTTTCTATATAAAATTTTGTCAACGTTTTATTTCTATAGAAAATTTAATAAAAACTTTATTTCTATAAAAATTTTTGTCAAGATTTTATTTCTATAGGAAATTTTGTCGAATTTTTATTTCTATAGACAATTTTGTCAAAATTTTATTTCTATAGAAAATTTTGTCAAAATTGTATTTCTATAACAAATTTTGTTTCTATAAAAAATTTTGTCAAAATTTTATTTCTATAGAAAATTTTGTCAAATTTTTATTTCTATAGAAAATTTTGTCAAAATTTTATTTCTATAGAAAATTTTGTCAAAATTTTATTTCTATAGAAAATGTTGTCAAACGTTTATTTCTATAGAAAATTTTGTCAAAATTTTATTTTTATAGAAAATTTTGTCAAAATTTTATTTCTATAGAAAATTTTGTCAAAATTTTATTTCTATAGAAAATTTTCTCGAAATTTTATTTCTATAAAAAATTTTGTCAAAATTTTATTTCTATAGAAAATTTTGTCAAAATTTTATTTCTATAGAAAATTTTGTCAAAATGTTATTTCTATAGAAAATTTTGTCAAAATGTTATTTCTATAGAAAATTTTGTCAAAATTTATTTCTATAGCAAATTTGGTCAAAATTTTATTTTTATAGAAAATTTTGTCAACATTTTGTTTCTATATAAAATGTTGTCAACATTTTATTTCTATAGAAAATTTAATAAAAACTTTATTTCTATAGAAAATTTTGTCAAGATTTTATTTCTATAGAAAATTTTGTCGAATTTTTATTTCTATAGACAATTTTGTCAAAATTTTATTTCTATAGAAAATTTTGTCAAAATTGTATTTCTATAACAAATTTTGTTTCTATAAAAAATTTTGTCAAAATTTTATTTCTATAGAAAATTTTGTCAAAATTTTATTTCTATAGAAAATGTTGTCAAACGTTTATTTCTATAGAAAATTTTGTCAAAATTTTATTTTTATAGAAAATTTTGTCAAAATTGTATTTCTATAGAAAATTTTGTCAAAATTGTATTTCTATAGAAAATTTTGTCAAAATTTTATTTCTATAGAAAATTTTGTCAAAATTTTATTTCTATAGAAAATTTTGTCAAAATTTTATTTCTATAGAAAATTTTGTCAAAATTTTATTTCTATAGAAAATTTTGTCAAAATTTTATTTCTATAGAAGATTTTGTCAAAATTTTATTTCTATAGAAGATTTTGTCAAAATTTTATTTCTATAGAAAATTTTCTCAAAATTTGATAACTATAAAAAATTTTGTCGAAAGTTTCTTTTTATAGAAAATTTTGTCAAAATTTTATTTCTATAGAAAATTTTTTCAAAATTGTATTTCTAAGAAAATTTTGTCAACATTTTATTTCTATAGAAAATTTTGTCAAAATTTTATTTCTGTAGAAAATTTTGTCAAAATTTTATTTCTGTAGAAAATGTTGTCTACATTTTATTTCTATAGAAAATTTTTTCAAAATTTTATTTCTATAGAAAATTTTCTCAAAATTTGATAACTATAAAAAAATTTTGTCGAAAGTTTCTTTTTATAGAAAATTTTGTCAAAATTTTATTTCTATAAAAACTTTTGTCAAAATTTTATTTCTATAGAAGATTTTGTCAAAATTTTATTTCTATAGAAAATTTTGTCAAAATTTTATTTCTATAGAAAATTTTGTCAAAATTTTATTTCTATAGAAGATTTTGTCAAAATTTTATTTCTATAGAAAATTTTCTCAAAATTTGATAACTATAAAAAATTTTGTCGAAAGTTTCTTTTTATAGAAAATTTTGTCAAAATTTTATTTCTATAGAAAATTTTTTCAAAATTGTATTTCTAAGAAAATTTTGTCAACATTTTATTTCTATAGAAAATTTTGTCAAAATTTTATTTCTGTAGAAGATTTTGTCAAAATTTTATTTCTATAGAAGATTTTGTCAAAATTTTATTTCTATAGAAAATTTTGTCAAAATTTTATTTCTATAGAAAATTTTGTCAAAATTTTATTTCTATAGAAAATTTTCTCAAAATTTTATTTCTATAGAAAATTTTCTCAAAATTTGATAACTATAAAAAATTTTGTCGAAAGATTCTTTTTATAGAAAATTTTGTCAAAATTTTATTTCTATCGAAAATTTTTTCAAAATTGTATTTCTAAGAAAATTTTGTCAAAATTTTATTTCTTTAGAAAATTTTGTCAAAATTTTATTTCTATAGAAAATTTTGTCAAAATTTTATTTCTATAGAAAATTTTGTCAAAATTTTATTTCTGTAGAAAATGTTGTCTACATTTTATTTCTATAGAAAATTTTGTCAAAATTTTATTTCTATAGAAAATTTTGTCAAAATTTTATTTCTATGGAAAATTTTTTCAAAATTGTATTTCTATAGAAAATTTTGTAAAAATTTTATTTCTATAGAAAATGTTGTCTAAATTTTATTTCTATAGACAAATTTTTCAAAATTTTATTTCCATAGAAAATTTTATTTCTATAGAAAATTTTGTCAAAATTTTATTTCTTTCGGAAATTTTGTCAAAATTTTATTTCTATAGAAAATTTTGCCAGCCTACACTGAAAAAAATATTTGTGGTATTAAAGATTACGCAACCTCAATTTAAGGATGGGCATTTTACACAATATTATGGACAAATTTCTTTAAAATAATAAAATTTCAATTAGAATAAAGTTAACAATCTTTGCTTCAAAATTTTTATTTATTAAATTTAGGGAACAAAAGTCATACGTCTTTAAACTACGGCACATTTTCTCTAAAGTAAAGAAGACCATTTTTGAGTTAAAGAAATCACCCCTAATATAAACTGAAATATTGAATCTTTAGATTTAAGATAAAAATGCTTCAAATATGGACTAAGACACATTTTCAGGATTTTGTATCTTTGACTTAAAGTGTTGTTTGGATCAAGAACAAATTTTTTACTTGGAAATATCCGTTATAATTTGCATTTTGAAACTGACGTTTGCTTTTTTATATGAATTGTTTCATTAATATATCACAAAAAAATTATGAAAATTCCATTAATGATATCTGCATCCTAAATATAATTTTATTTATCCTAGATTTAAAGCTACAAAGGTCCCAAAAAAACTGTCCTTATTTTAAAGAAGCCGCATCATCTGTGGATCCAAGCAAACCGTTTTTTGTCAAAAAAGTACTACACTTTTTATTTTTCACATTATGAATTAAGAACTTATTGGCAATAATTCTTATAATTTTAGTTATACCTATTTATCCCAAACCTTTATGAAATTTGCTATCTACATGAGAGCGAAAATTAAAATGTATATAATATTAATTTCTCCTTTCGCCCATCACATGAAGGCCTATTAGATGACAGTGTCATATGTCATGTATGTATGTTGTGTCTTGATGCTTTGCCTTAATCCTCTTATTAAGTTATACAAATTATCAAGATATTAAGGAAAATGTTCAAGAAACTTTTACCGAACTAAAAGAGTATTTGATGGTGGCAAATAAGGTGGTAACAACAACGCCATTCCCGCATAACAAACCTTATGGAGTAAATAGAACTGTAAGGATTTGCTTATCATTTATAAAGTTCGTCTACGAAGGACATAATTTTAATGTATTAAGTAGGTCGGAGGAAAAATATTAGAATTTTATTTATTTTATTTCAATTTTGTCGAAATTTTTAAGAAATATATATTTAGAGGTCTCAACCATAATACATTCTAACATTTTAAAAAAGTAAGATACACATATTTTATGTTTTTTTATATTTTGACAAAATTTTCTATAGATACATTTTCTACAGAAATAAAAGTTTGACAAAATATTCTATAGAAACAACATTTTGACAAAATTTTCTACACAAATAAAATATTGCAAAATTTTGTATAGAAATAAAATTTTGACAAAAGTTCTATAGGAATAAAATTTTGACAAAATTTTCAATAGAAATAAAATTTTGACAAAATTTTCTATAGAAATAAAATTTTGACAAAATTTTCTATACATACATTTGTGACAAAATGTTCTATAGAAATAAAAATTTGAGAAAATTTTCTATAGAAATAAAATTTGGACAAAATTTTCTATCGAAATAAAATATTGACAAAATTTTCAATAGAAATAAAATTTTGACAAAAATTTTTAATAGAAATAAAATTTTGAGAAATTTTTCGATAGAAATAACATTTTCGAATAAAATAACATTTTGACAAAATTTTCTATAGAAAAAAATTTTGAGAAAATTTTCTATAGAAATAAAATTTTGATAACATTTTCTACAGAAATAAAATTTTGACAAAATTTTCTATAGAAATACAATTTTGACAAAATTTTCTATAGAAATAAAATTTTGACAAAATTTTCTATAGAAATAATATTTTGACTAAATTTTCTACAGAAATAAAATTTTGAGAAATTTTTCAATAGAAATAACATTTTGACAAAATTGTCTATAGAAATAAAAGTTGGACAAAAGTTTCTATAGAAATAAAATTTTGACAAAATTTTTTATAGAAATAAAATTTTGACAAAATTTTGTATAGAAATAAAATTTTGACAAAATTTTCTATAGAAATAAAATTTTGACAAAATTTTCTATAGAAATAAAATTTTGACAAAATTTTCTATAGAAATAAAATGTTGACAAAATTTTCTATAGAAATAAAATTTTGACAAAATTTTCTATAGAAGTAAAATTGTGACACATTTTTCTATAGACGTCAAATTTTGAGAAAATTTTCTATAGAAATAAAATTTAATCACAATAGACTGAATAGTCAAAGTGAGCCTGAATTATAGGGCTGCCATTATATCCAACCTAACTTTTACACCACATCATATGAAAAACATACTTTTCGTGTGTTGTCCTAAAACATTTCTGTCTCTACTCTCGTAGTGTTTTTGTTGTTGTTGTAAAACTAAGACTTAATGCGTTAAATATGCTCTCGTTTATGCATGAGTGTGAGAGCGTTCATGAAATGAGCACACATTATAATTAAGTACAAAAAGTAGGCTTAAGCTTAATCAGTGCAAGACCAGCCATAACTACGAAAAAGCAAACACATTTATGTGAGTATATGTGAACTTTATTTGACAAGTAAATATGAAGAAAGCGCTATACAACTACTAGGGAGCAATGAGGTGGGTCTCTATATATGTACGTAAGTGTAAATAACTCACACCACATTGACACTTACTCATTTATTGGTAAGGATAGCAAGTTCACCACATGTATGGAGGGGTAGAAAAAAATTCCTTTTGCATTTGAAGGCAGGGTGGTAAGTAAATAAGTATTACCCCATTTAAGTAGTTCGTCAGATGGTTCGGCTAAAATAATAATTGTGTGGGTCAGATATTGTGTTAATATAAGAAAGAAATAAACTATTTTGTATGAAAATCGAGATATGTAGATTGTATTCCAATTCATACTAACGTTGAGATTCATCGAAATTTTTTTTTTGGATTTACTTAAAAATGAACTTATTGGTACGCACAGAATGAAAAAATAATATAAACAATACAAATTAAATATTTATCAATTCCCCTGCGATAAACATGTTAAAAGATTCAACGTCCAGATTTTTAGGTGTTTTATCGAAAATAGTTTCTAATTTTACCCCCATATTCATGGAGCTCCGTTAGTGATACATTAGCTAACGAACTTTTAAACCGTACTATGGTCACATGCGTCATCTTGCCTATATATTCAATAAGTCAGTTAGGAACCTAACAGCTGAACATTTTTCAGTTAAAGTTAACCAGAGAGAAGATATGTTATTTGAAACATTGAATATTTTTCAATTCGCTCTAATGTTTTCAAATAAGTGTGACATTTTGCTACTCCATTTCATTACCAGGAATAGGTAAGTATGTTAAGTTCGTAACATGAAGTTCACATTGTAAAGACAGTTGGAAAACAGAAAAAATGTGATAAGGGAAAATCAAGCTCGAGATATTCAGTATTAAAGGAAAATAAATATTAAACAAAAATAAAGATGCATAGAAAAGCAAAATTTTGGGCTAATTCGAAACTGTACCGACAATTTAAAAAAATATAATTTTATATTAAAATCTTATACACAAAACATAAGCGATAAGTATTTAAAAATAAAATATAAAAATTATAAAATAAAAATGAAAAAAAAACAAGTATATATGGCCGTAAGTTCGGCCAGGGCAAATCTTATGTACCCTACACCATGGATTGAGTAGAAACTTCTATGAAAGACTGTCATCCACAATCGAATTACTTGGGTTGTGGTATCTTAAATCGTTTCCTAAATTGTGAGTTAGTCCATACGTGGTATATAAAGGGTGGTTAAATTGTAAGGGCCGATGTTGAATGTGAACCACACCTAAACACCAAGTCTTTTTCCGAATTTTATTTGACATTTCTCTATTTCAGACTTACTCTATTTGAACCATGGAGAGATACACAAGCCAACAACGTGTTAAATGGTTCCAAGAAATGTCAACAGTGGATGATCAATTTTCGAAGAAAATCATCTTCAGTGATGAGGCACATTTTCACCTCAGTGGATTCGTCAATAAACAGAATTGCCGCATTTGGGCGAATGAGAATCCAAGAGTGATTGTCGAAAAACCAATGCACCCACAAAGAGTGAATGTTTGGTGCGGTTTATGGGCTGGCGGCATCATCGTGCCGTATTTTTCCCACCATGAGGCCGGTCAGGCAGTTACTGTGAATGGTGTTCGCTATCGTGAGATGATAACGAACTTTTTATGGCCCGAATTGGAAGATATGGATGTGGACGATATGTGGTTTCAGCAGGACGGTCCCACTTGCCACACAGCTAACGAAACAATGGCTCTTTTGCGCAACAAATTCAATGGCCGTGTTATCTCACGTAATGGCGATGTCAATTGGCCGCCAAGATCATGTGATTTGACACCGTTGGACTTTCTTCTTTGGGGTTATTTGAAAGAAAAGTTATACGTCGATAAGCCAGCAACAATTCTAGAGCTAAAGGATGAGATAGTTCGGCAAATTAACGGCATAGAACCTCCATTATGCCTCAGCGTCATCGAAAATTTGGACCATCGGATGAAGGTGTGCCACCGTGGTCGCGGCGCCCATTTGACCGATATTTTGTTCCATACATAATTGAGTAATATCAATATATGATAATAAAATAAAATTGCAATAATTTCCTAAATAGTTTGTGTTTTATTCAAAATCAACATCGGCCCTTGAAATTTTACCCAAAAGGTATGTATAGGTAAGTCTACAAATAATTACGAATCGATGTGGACTTTTGCACGGTACGTAGGGAGCCAGAATTGAAATATGGGGGTCGTTTATATGGGGGCTATATACAATTATGAACTTGATATGGACCAATTTTTGTGTGATTGGGGATCGATTTATCTGATGGCTATATATAACTAAAGACCGATATGGACCTAGTTAGACATGGATGTTAACGGCCATATACTAGCACAATGTACCAAATTTCAACTTCAACAAATTTGCTTCTCCAAGAGGTTCCAAAACCAAATCTCGGGATCGGTTTATATGGGGGCTATATATGATTATGGACTGATATGGACCACTTCTGGCATGTTTGTTAAATATCATATACTACCACCACGTACCAAATTTCAACCAGATCGGATGAATTTTGCTTCTCCAAAAGGCACCGGAGGTCAAATCTGGGGATCGGTTTATATGGGGGCTATATATAATTATGGACCGATTTCGACCAATTTTTGCCTGGATGTTTGAGGCCATATATTAACACCACGTACCAAATATCAATCAGATGAATTTTGCTCTTCCAAAGGGCTCCGGAGGTCAAATCTGGGGATCGATTTATATGGGGGCTATATATAATTATGCACCGATGTGCACTAATTTCTGCATGGCCATTAGAGACCCTATACTAACACCATGTACCAAATTTCAGCCGGATCGGATGAAATTTGCTTCTCTTAGAGCCTCCGCAAACCAAATCGGGGGATCGGTTTATATGGGGGCTATATATAATTATGAACCGATGTGGGCCAATTTTTTCATAGTTGTTAGAGACCATATGCTAACACCATGTACCAAATTTCAGCCGGATCTGATGAAATTTTCTTCTCTTAGAGGCTCCGCAAGCCAAATCTGGGGTTCGGTTTATATGGGGGCTATATATAATTATGGACCGATATGGACCAATGTTTACATGGTTGCTAAAGACCATATACTAACACCATGTACCAAATTTGAGCCGGATCGGATGAAATTTGCTTCTCTTAGAAGCTCCGAAAGTCAAATCGGGGGATCGGTTTATATGGGCTATATATATATCGGTTTATATGGCTATATATAATTATGGACCGATGTGGACCAATTTTTGCATGGTTGTTAGAGACCATATACTAACACCATGTATGAAATTTCAGCCGGATCGGGTGAAATTTGCTTCTCTTAGAGCAATCGCAAGCCAAATTTGGGGGTCCATTTATATGGGGGCTATACGTAAAAGTGGACCGATATGGCCCATTTGCAATACCATCCGACCTACACCAATAACAACTACTTCTGCAAAGTTTCAAGTCGATAGCTTGTTTCGTTCGGAAGTTAGCGTGATTTCAACAGACGGAGGACGGACGAACGGACATGCTCAGATCGACTCAGAATTTCACCACGACCCAGAATATATATAATTTATGGGGTCTTAGAGCAATATTTCGATGTGTTACAAACGGAATGACAAAGTTAATATACCCCCCATCCTATGGTGGAGGGTATAAAAATAAAACAATTTATAAAAATTTATTTTTTCCCAAATTTATTTAAATGTGTCCTAGAGCGATAAGGACGTTAATTCGTTGTGTCCATAACTCCTTAACTATACGTCCTATTATGAAAAGTCCTTAATTTGTCCAGCTACCCGTAAATTTTTTTTTTTTGCCGACATATCTTCAAAGATGCATTTTAACACGAAAGGAACGTTAATTTATCACCATTACAGAAAAATTAAAATTATCATAGCTATCCAGTTCAAATTTGCATACGAAACTATTATTAAAAATAATTTATTTTAATTAAAAATTAATTATTTTAAAGAAACTTGTTAATATTTTGTATATTGTGCATACTAAAATTTAGGTTGCGTAATCTTTAATATCACGTAAATATTTTTTTCAGTGTAGGTAGAGAAAAATGTGTTAATATATAACCAACCCCAAAAAATTAAAATGTCTATGAAACTCCTAAAAATTCCAAAAAACTATATGAAAACAAGTGAGTAAAGTAGACAGTCGGGCGGGGCCGACTATATCATACCCTAAACAACCCCTACTGAATTAGTAAACATAAGCATTTGTGGGGTATCATTGGTATAGGTTTTGGAGAATATAAAGGGGGGTACATGTTTATGGGTGGCTTGTCACAATCTGAGCAGAAATGTCTAATATTAGGAGCCACTAATATTGAGTCCACTATTAACAAAGAGGAAACCGGTCAATTATTTGTGGGTAATAAATCCAAATTTCTGCAAATAGGGCAATATATTTATGTAAGAGCTACATGTAAGTCTAAATACGAACAGCTAGTACATCAAAATTTGAATAACATAGGTTAATAAATAAGAGTATTATGGCCAAATATGACAAAATCGAGCGGTACATATATATGGGACCTATATCTAAACCTGAACCAATTTGTATAATATTTTGCAGGTATGAATGATACCCCAGAAGGTTACCTTGTGTAAAATTTGTGTACGATCAGTTAATAAATGAGGCCCCTATGGTCAAAAATAAGGTTATTAGGGGAAAGTTTTTCAAAATCGGGCGATATGGGAGCTATATCTAAATTTGAACAGATTTAGATGAAATTTTGCACATACAGTTAGTGCTATAGAAGATTATATTTAGCCAACCTTGGTTACGATCGGTTGATAAATAAGGGTTTTACGGCCAAATTTGTCAAAATCGGGCGATACATATATATGGGAGCTATGTCTAAATCTGAACCGATTTCAATGAAATTTCGCACATACAGTTAGATCTATAGAACATTACATTTAGCCAACTTTGAGTGCGATCGGTTGATAAATAAGGGTTTTACGGCCAAATTTGACCAAATCGGACCGATTTCGAGGAAATTGCGCACATACAGTTAGAGGTATAGAAAATTATATTTAGCCCACTTTGAGCACTATCGGTTGATAAATAAGGGTTTTACGGCTAAATTTGGCAAAATCGGGCGATACATATATATGGTAGCTATATCTAAATCTGAACCGATTTCGATTATTTTTGGCACATATTGTCAGTACCACAAAAGATTAGAGTAAGATCGCTTAATAAATAAGGTTTTTATGGCCAAATTTGGGAAAATCGGGCGATACATATATATGGGAGCTATATCTAAATCTGAACCGATTTAGATGAAATTTTGCAGACTTGAAGTACGATGAAAAAGATTACTTTTTGCTAAATTTGGTGACCATCCGTTTGAAAACAAACGCAACGTGACCCCATTTGTCGAAATCGGGCGATACATATATATGGAAGCTATATCTAAATTTGATCCGATTTCTTCCAAATTCAATAGCGTTCGTCCTTGTTCCCAAAAAAACTCCCTGTACCAAATTTCATCAAAATCGGTTAATAATTACGACCGGAATCCTGTGAACAACAAATACATGGACAGACGGACGGACGGACGGACACTAAGCGCTAGATCGACTCAGGAGGTGATTCTGAGTCGATCGGTATATATTTTATGGGGTCTAAAATCAATATTTCTGGTAGGCACATTTTTTGGCCGATCAAACTTATTATACCCTGACCACTATGTTGTTTAGGGTATAAAAATAATTTATCCAAATCTGTTTAAATATGCATCCTTGAACAAAAACGCTGTTATTTCTTGATCTGCAAGAACCTACCAAATTTTATGAAATTTCTAAAAAATCGAAATGAAAATTCCAACAAAAAATCTTTAAATCTAAAATCTTTATTTGGATCCCATAACTCCCTAACATTATTTCTAGGGCGAAAACGATTTCGTTATCACCCCCAAAAAATTTCAAAGAAAACTGTCAAAAAAAAATTGAGGGAAATTTGTGAACACCCATAAAAAAATTAGAAAAAATACAATATCTCCTTAAATAATTTCTATAAAAATTATAATAAAAATTATATAAATATATATATATATATATATATTTACGAACAATTTAATTTTTTCATATCTGCGTAATAAGCTTTTTAAAAGTGCAAAAAGGACATTAATTCTTCAACACCCCCTATAAGTAAAAAAAATCCCATGCATATTTTGATCATAACACCATAAATATTTTTGATACAGCGCAAAGGGCTGTTGCTTATATCTCCTTAAATATCTTTTCGAATACGATTAATTTCATTCTTCAGAATTTTCTCTGGTGCAAACATTTCTCATTTCTCTTGCGGAATATGATTAATTCTGTAGTTTTTTTTTTTTTGTAATTTACTTTTTCGTCTTTTTATTCACTCGGTATTTTCTTGTTACTCGATGGGGTTTTTGTATAAAATCATCAATGTTTAGGGTTCATGTTCATGAGGCTTTTTGCTGCTTCTTCTCCAAATAATGGACATTACACACTATGTGTACGCTTATAATCTAAGAGTGCGTTTACAACATCAATTAATTTTTATACACGCAAACTAAACAAGAATTTCTTTGGAATTTTTGCTTCCATGCTATGACAATGAGACGGACAGTCATCTACAGTCAAAGTTAAAGGCTTAACATAAAAGGAAACCAACAACGGAAGAGTATTATATTCGCTACTAAAACTCCAAAGTTTTTAGCTTTTATGATTAAACATAGAGGAAAGATACTGTCGCTATGTATTCGTAGAAAAAGACGAATATTCAAATGTCCTGCTGAAGAAGTTCTACCTAATGTACATCCAAAAATGCTCTTATGGATATGGACTTAAATTTCACTTCAAACAGAAGGAATATGCTCACCCCACATTTGCTTCAAGGCTGTGGGGTCGGAGTCTGAAGATTTTGCTGGAGTCGGAGTCCTAAAAATTTAGCTTGACTCCGACTTCGGCTAAACTAAATTTTTTAAAACTTTTCACATTTTTGTAACTAAACAAGTTTTTACGCAAATTAGTTTCCATTGCGTTATTCATTCGATCAATGTACGGTATGACTGTTATGTATGACAATTATGGATATAATTTTGACGTTTCCTAGAATGTTATGTTAGACTAACAAATGGGCTCAATCGATCCATTTTATTGCCCACCATAACAATTTATTTGAAACATTTCGAACAATCGATTTTATTTTTTAAACTTTATTTTAATAAATACCATACACCTGCCCAGCAAAAAAAGTTGGAAGTTCTTCTCAAGGCACAACCTTAAAAGAACTTTCAAAAATGCCCTCCCAAAAATGTTCTTGATTTTAACTGCACAGGAACTTCATTTGACTCAATTTTTTTATAACCCGCTTTTTGCATATTTTTAATGGGAAATTTATTTTTTGTTTGTTTCAAATAGGTTAAAATAAATTAAGAATTAATAAAATGGTACAAATTATTGAAATTTATCCGAAAAAAAATGTTAAATCCTTTCTAGAAAAATTTCGAAAAATTTGATGACAAACATTGCAGACGAGCGTTATAATGCATTAAAAATCATAAAAATTTTTGAAAAAAAAAATATTTACTTGAAAACTTCAAAACTTCAAAATATCACAAAAATTCTTAATTCACATCCAAAACACTGAATTCACCTCACACCTTAAGAAGTGATACAAATAAATTTGACAAACATTATTTTCCTTTGTTGTATAAGCTACTCTTGTAGTTTAGTCAACACAATGGTTGTAAAGCTGAGATCAAAACAACAAATATGAATGAAGTACAAACCCACAATAAAAAACAAAACACGAATGAAGTAAGAGGAATCATGCTCAAAATAAACCCAGCCAGCTCCACTCAAATCGATGATTTAATGGTGGCAAAGGAAAAGAGAAATGTTTGTATGAATTTATTTCGGCATAAGCCGGCTATCATAAACCTTTTTTCGGAAGGTTCACTTTGGGTTTAGTGAACTGCCTGAATTTATTCTGATAATTGGTTGATAGTTTTGCTGCAAGTAGAGGATGCTGATGAGGAATGTGGTAATTCCGAAACGTGCGTCCATCCAACCATCTTGCAGTCTATAGGGCTTTGCCCAAATAAATTTGACAAACATTCTTTTCCTCTGTTGTATAAGCTACTCTTGTAGTTTAGTCAACACAATGGTTTTAAAGCTGAGATCAAAACAATAAATAACATTTTATTTCTATGGAAAATTTTGCAGAATTTTATATAGATAGTTTTGCCAAAACTTTATTTCTATAGAAATATTTTTAAAAATTTTATTTCTATAGAAAATTTTGTCAAAATTTTATTTCTATATAACATTTTGTCAAAATTTTATTTCTATAGAACATTTTCTCAAAATTTTATTTCTATAGAAAATTTTCTCAAAATTTTATTTTTATAGAAAATTTTCTCAAAATTTTATTTCTATAGAAAATTTTGTCAGAATTCTATTTCTATAAAAAAATTTGTCAAAATTCTATTTTTATAGAAAATTTTGTCAAAAGTTTATTTCTAAAGAAAATTTTGTCAACTATTTATATCTATAGAAAATTTTCTCAATTTTACTTCTATGGAAAATGTTCTCAAAATTTTATTTCTATAGAAAATTTTCTCAAAATTTTATTTCTGTAGAAAATTTTGTCAAAATTTAATTTCGCTAGAAAATTTTGTCAAACTTTTATTTCAATAGAAATGTTTTTCAAAATTTTATATCCATAGAAAATTTTGTCAAAATTTTATTTCTATCGAAAATTTTCCCATTATTTTCTAGAAAATTTTCTCAAAATTTTATTTCTATAGAAAATTTTCTCAAAATGTTATTTCTTCAGAAAATTTTGTCAAAATTACATTTCTATAGAAAATTTTGTGAAAAATCTATTTTTATAGAAAATTTTGTCAAAAGTTTATTTCTAAAGAAAATTTTGTCAACTATTTATATCTATAGAAAATTTTCTCATTTGTTTCTATTTCAATAGAAAATTTTCTTAAAATTTTATTTCTATAAGAAATTTTATCTAAATTTTATTTCTATAGAAAATTTTCTCATAATTTTATTTCTATAGAAAATTTTGTCAAAATTTAATTTCGCTAGACAATTTTGTCAAACTTTTATTTCAATAGAAATTTTTTTCAAAATTTTATATCTATAGAATATTTTGTCCAAATTTTATTTCTATTGGAAATTTTTTCATTTTTGTTAGACAATTTTCTCAAAATGTTATTTCTATAGAAAATTTTATTAATATAGAAAATTTTCTCAAAATTTTATATCTATAGAAAATTTGTCAAAATTTTATTTCTATAGAAAATTTTCTCAAAATTTTATTTATATAGAAAATTTTCTCAAAATTTTATTTGTATAGAAAATTTTCTCAAAATTTTAATTCTATAGAAAATTTTCTCAAAATTTTATTTCTATAGAAAATTTTGTCAAAATTGTATTTCTATAGAAAATTTTGTCAAAATTTTATTTTTATAGAAAATTTTGTAAAAATTGTATATCTATGGAAAATTTTGTCAAAATTTTATATCTATAGAAAATTTTGTCAAAATTTTATTTCGCTAGAAAATTTTGTCAAACTTTTATTTCTTTAAAATTTTTTTGTTTAAATTTTATTTTTATAGAAAATTTTCTCAAAATTGTATTTTTATAGAAAATTTTGTCAAAAGTTTATTTCTAAAGAAAATTTTGTCAAAATTTTATATTTATAGAAAGTTTTCTCAAAATTTTATTTCTATAGAAAATTTTCTGAAAATTTTATTTCTATAGCAAATTTTGTCAAAATTTTATTTTTATAGAAAATTTTGTCAAAATTTTATTTTTATAGAAAATTTTGTCAACATTTTATTTTTATAGAAAATTTTGTAAAAATTTTATATCTATAGAAAATTTTGTCAACATTTTATATCTATAGAAAATTTTGTCAAAATTTTATTTCGCTAGAAAATTTTGTCAAACTTTTATTTCTTTAGAATTTTTTGTTTAAATTTTATTTTTATAGAAAATTTTCTCGAAATTGTATTTCTATAGAAAATTTTGTCAAAAGTTTATTTCTAAAGAAAATTTTGTCAAAATTTTATATCTATAGAAAGTTTTCTCAAAATTTTATTTCTATAGAAAATTTTTTGAAAATTTTATTTCTATCGAAAATTTTGTCTAAATTTTATTTCTATAGAAAATTTTCTGAAAATTTTATTTTTATAGAAAATTTTGTCAAAATTTTATATCTATAGAAAATTTTGTCAAAATTTTATTTCGCTAGAAAATTTTGTGAAACTTTTATTTCTTTAGATTTTTTCTTTTTAATTTTATTTCTATAGAAAATTTTGTCAAAAGTTTATTTCTAAAGAAAATTTTGTCAAAATTTTATATCTATAGAAAAAGTTGTCAAAATTGTATTTCTATAGAAAATTTTCTCAAAATTTTAGTTTTGTAGAAAATTTTGTCAAAATTTTATTTCTATAGAAAATTTTGTCAAAAGTTTATTTCTAAAGAAAATTTTGTCAAAATTTTATATCTATAGAAAGGTTTCTCAACATTTAATTTCTATAGAAAATTATCTCAAAATTTTATTTCTATAGAACATTTTTTCAAAATTTTATTTTTATTGAAATTTTTCTCAAAATTTTACTTCTATAGAAAATTTTGTCAAAAGTTTATTTTTTCTCAAAATTTTATCAAAATTTTATTTCTAAAGAAAATTTTGTCAAAATTTTATTTTTATAGAAAATTTTCTCAAAATTTTATTTCTATAGAAAATTTTCTCAAAATTTTATTTCTATAGAAAATTTTCTCAAAATTTTATTTCTATAGAACATTTTGTCAAATTTTTTTTTTTTCACTAGAAAATTCTGTCAAAATTTTATTTCTATAGAAAATTTTCTCAATATTTTATTAGTATACAAAATTTTCTCAACATTTTATTTCTATAAATTTTGTCAAAATTTTATTTCTATAGAAAATTTTCTCATTTTCTTCTAATTCAATAGAAAATTTTCTTAGAATTTTATTTCTATAGAAAATTTTCTCAAAATTTTATTAATATAGAAAATTTTCTCAAAATTTTATTAATATAGAAAATTTGTTAAAAATTTTATTTCTATAGAAAAATTTCTCAAAATTTTACTTCTGTAGAAAATTTCTCAAAATTTTATTTCTATAGAAAATTTTGTAAAAATTTTATTTCTATAGAAAATTTCATAAAAATTTTATTTCTATAGAAAATTTTTTCAAAATTTTATTTCTATAGAAAATTTTATAAAAATTTTATTTCTATAGAAAATTTTGAAAAATTTTATTTCTATAGAAAATTTTGTAAACATTTTTTTTTTTTTCTATAGAAAATGTTCTCAAAATTTTATTTAAATGGAAAATTTAGTCAAAAAATTTTTTCTGTAGAAAATTTTCTCAAAATTTTATTTCTATAGAAAATTTTGTCAAAATTTTATTTCTATAGAAAATTTTGTCAAAATTTTATTTCTATAGAACATTTTGTCTATAGATTTTTTTTTTTCAAATTTTATTTTTATTTATCTACAGAAAATTTATGAAGTACCATGTCTTGACAAACAAAATTTTGTTTTCTTTAAAATTCTGGCGAAAGGAGCTCTGGACAATAATCTTCCAATGGAGTTTTTGTTGAAATTTAGTGAAAAGTACTTTTTCGCTGAAAAAAATACCCTTTTTGTACATTCTTAAAAATTGTATTTGCCATCTCTGGGGGAAGCTTCTCCTTGCCAAATTTTTTTAATTAAAAAATGGTTTTTACAGGCAACGTAAAGGATGCTTAATTTTGCGGAGGTTCATATTCCGGAAATTATAAAAACAACTCTTTAAAATCATTTGCCCGAACAAAAAAAAAATTAGAAAAACACCAAAAGCAGGACATTTTTCTTCTATATTGGAATCTTCATACTTATCTTTAGCATTATTCAAAATCTATTTCCTGATATTTAATGTCATTAAACTTTGACGAAGATTGACAAAAAAAATTGGAAAAATTCTCCAAAAACCTACACAAAAAAATGCTTTCCTCTGGAAAGAGCATGACAATTTGAATTTATGGCAATCATCTCTAATTTTATTTATTCCCTTAAAAAATATTTTTAATCAAAAGAAATTTTTTTTATGTAGAAATTCGTTTATCCGAAATGAAACTCTTGTTTCAGGGTAGTATGAAAAAAAAATTCCACAAAAAATAGCTTTTTAAGATCAGTTACAAAAAAAACTTACCAATGAAAAATTCCAAGAAAAAACGACATTTTTCTTTTGCATCGGAATTGACTGTTTCAAAATATATTTTCCGAGGGTCCAAACATAGTCTCTGTGAAAGAAAAATGCAGAAAAAAGAAAATATATTTATAAAAAAAAAAAAAAAAAAAAAAAAAAAAAAAAAAAAAAAAAACAGAAAAAATATATATGAAAATGTGAAATGATACCAACCTGAAGTTGTTTTCCTATATTTTTGAGATTCAAATAAAAAACATTTAATTTTTTGCTTAAAACAGCAAAAATGCACAAAAAGCTTCATAGAATATGCAGTACACGAACAGGAGATCCCTGGATGTACTTAACAAGCAATGTTCAGGGAACAACTTCCAAGTTTGTTTTTTTTTTCGTTTTTCCAGATTGATACCCTCTATAGACCCACTGTATTTTGTTTATATCAATTTTTTTTCTGCATATAAATTTTATATTCTCCAACAACTTACATGTTAATTTAGTTGTCGAGTCTAACAACATAAACCAAAAAACACAAACCCTTCCATTACAGACTCATTTTGCGGCTGAGATTGTAGCTAAATCCCATGAAACTATTAACTCATGCAAGTTTTATGTTCGTTTTTACTTTCACTTTTACAACAGCTCTTTGCCACTGCCATTGCCGGTAGTGGCAATACTGTTGATTATGCTGATGAAATGTGTTAACCACGAAAAAGTTGGTGGGTCGTAATTTATTTATCCTCACTTTTAAGCAGAAAAGGACTCAGGGTTTTAACTAAAATTAAGTCAAGTTGTTTATCACACTCTACCTCTTTACTACTTCACTCTATATGGCCGCACAATTAGTTGGGATTTTTTTTTTTTATTTTACATATGAATAAGCAGAAGTTGAATGCCACTTGGCAGTTATTACTTAGGTTGTTATTTAATTTCATTAGTGACAAATTTATTTAATTTAATATTTACGTTTTTTTTTTGTTTCATTTTTTGACATTTGTATACAAGTTTAGATTTATATTTGAATATTTTGTTAAGTTTAGAAAATTGGCAAATTAATGAGTAAATTGGAAAGAATGATTTTTAGACTAATGAGATAGTTATTTAAAATATCTTACACAGAAAAAAAAATTCACGAAATTTTTTCCAATTAAAATCTTAATTGAGTTTTAAAAACATTCAATTAAAAATTTAATTGATTGAAAGAATTTTTTAATTGAAACAAAATTTCAAACAAGTTAATAGTATCAATTAATTTTGTAATTGGATCAATTAATTATACCCTCCACCATAGGATGGAGGTATATTAACTTTGTCATTCCGTTTGTAACACATCGAAATATTACTCTAAGACCCCATAAAGTATATATATTCTGGGTCGTGGTGAAATTCTGAGTCGATCTAAGCATGTCCGTCCGTCCGTCTGTTGAAATCACGCTAACTTCCGAACGAAACAAGCTATCGACTTGAAACTTGGCACAAGTAGTTGTTATTGATGTAGGTCGGATGGTATTGCAAATGGGCCATATCGGTCCACTTTTACGTATAGCCCCCATATAAAGGGACCTTCAGATTTGGCTTGTGGAGCCTCTAACAGAAGCATATTTCATCCGATCCGGCTGAAATTTGGTACATGGTGTTGGTATATGGTCTCTAACAACCATACAAAAGTTGGTCCACATCGGTCCATAATTATATATAGCCTCCATATAAACCGATCCCCAGATTTGGCTTGCAAAGCCTCAAAGAGAAGCAAATTTCATCCGATCCGGCTGAAATTTGGTACATGGTGTTGGTATATTGTTTCTAATAACCATGCAAAAATTGGTTCACATCGGTCCATAATTATATATAGCCCCCATATAAACCGATCCCCAGATTTGGCTTGCGGAGCCTCAAAGAAAAGCAAATTTCATCCGATCCGGCTGAAATTTGGTACATGGTGTTGGTATATGGTCTCTAACAATCATGCAAAAATTGGTCCACATCGGTCCATAATTATATATAGCCCCCATATAAACCGATCCCCAGATTTAGCTTGCGGAGCCTCAAAGAGAAGCAAATTTCATCCGATCCGACTGAAATTTGGTACATGGTGTTGGTATATGGTCTCTAACAATCATGAAAAATTGGTCCACATCGGTCCATAATGTAGCCCCCATATAAACCGTTCTCCAGATTTGACCTCCGGAGCGTCTTGGAGGAGCAAAATTCTTCCGATCCGATTCAATTGTGGAACGTGGTGTTAGTATATGGCCGCTGACAACCATACCAAATTCGTCCTTATCGGTCTATAGTTATATATAGCCGATCTCCAATCACACAAAAATTGGTCCATATCGATTCATAATCATGGTTGCCACTCGAGCTAAAAATAATCTACCAAAATTTTATTTCTATAGAAAATTTTGTCAAAATTTTATTTCTATATACAATTTTGTCAAGATTTTATTTCTATAGAAAATTTTTGTTAAAATTTTATTTCTATAGAAAATTTTGTCAAAATTTTATTTCTATAGAAAATTTTGTTAAAATTTTATTTCTATAGAAAATTTTGTTAAAATTTTATTTCTGTAGACAATTTTGTCAAAATTTTATTTCTAAAGAAAATTTTGTCAAAATTTTATTTCTAAAGAAAATTTTGTCAAAATTTTATTTCTATAAAAAAATTTTTGAAAATTTTATTTCTATAGAAAATTTTGTTAAAATTTTATTTCTATAGAAAATTTTGTCAAAATTTTATGTCTATAGAAAATTTTGTCAAACGTATTTGATATACGTATTTGATCGATCTTGTTTGATTTAATATATACCACGTATGGATTTACATACAATTTAGAAGACGGTGTTACGAGGTTTTAAGATACCTTGCCATCGGCAAGCGTTACCGCAACTTAAGTAATTCGATTGTGGATGGCAGTGTTTAGAAGATGTTTCTACGCAATCCATGGTGGAGGGTACATAAGCTTCGGTCTGGCCGAACTTACGGCCGTATATACTTGTTTTTGATTTGACTGTCAATAAATTTTTTAATTGATACTATCATTTCTGTGATTGAAGACATTTCAATTAAAAAAATAATTGATATTATTAGTTTTTGTGCACCAAAAAAAATTCACGAAAATTTTTCCTATTAAATTCTTAATTGAGTTTTTAAAAATATTCAATTAAAAATTTAATTGATTCAAAAAATTTTTTAATTGCAACAAAAATCAATCACAAAAATTAATCCAATCCCACGGCGGCGGGTTCTGTGTACCGGATTGACCTGATGGACCCCAACCATTGGCCAGCGGCTGCCACATTAGTGTACGTGTTGTTTCGTCCGTATATTTGTGTTGGAGAAGGTGCATCCCGAAGAGCCTTCTCCGATTGCTGTTGGTCCGAGTCGGGATAGAGGAGAACACCGGTATTGTTCAGTCTGCCGAAACCTGATCCATCACCGTTCGGTTTCGGTCAGGTGTAACCGGTGCTTGGAGTGGGTGCACTTCCGGAACTGCTCCGGCTTAACATCGCTGCGGGAATATAGTCATACTGACTACGTGGCAGGATGCTGTGCCAGCGATAGCAGCAGTGGGTCGTCTGACTATGCGACCCCAAATTTCAACTTCAATTAACTTTTTAATTGGAAATTTTTTGGTGATATTTATTTCTGTGTAGGTTAGCATTGAAACCATTTAGAGAAGCTTTGAAACCCTTAGAAATGTCACCAGCATTACTGAGGTGGGATAATCCACCGCTAAAAACCGTTTGGTGTTCGGTCGAAGCAGGAATCGAACCTACGACCTTCTGTATGCAAGCATGCTAACCATTGCACCACGGTGGCTCCCATCGGAAAAGGATAGGGGTCGCGGCGATCCAGGAGACTAAGCTGAATTCCACCTGCAGCCTACGCCATTTTGATGGATACAATGTGCTTCGAAAGGATCGCAGAAGAAGTGGAGGTGGTGGCCTGGCTTTTATAATACACCGTTCCGTGCAGTATAGACCTATCCCGACACTAGTGACCCGTATATGGAATGTATGGGGGTAGCAGTGAAGTCTGGGACTGCCGAGATAGAGCTATACAATGTGTATGTACTGCCGGTTGGTAGCTGTGCTTCAGGTTATAGCCAAACAACGAGTGGCTGTTGTGCGGGCATAACCGATAGGTTCTAGGAGACTTTAATGCCCACCATGAATTTTGGCATTCACTCCCAGGTAATGACCAGAGAGGCATAGCTTTGGCAGAGTAGATAGATGACTCCACATTTTGCAAGGTGAACGAAGAGGCCCACGAGAATTATGAGTAACTGCAGCAGTTCGCCAGATTTATCTTTAGCATCGCCTGGTCTGATAAACGACGTTTCCTGGCAACCCGTCATTTCATTGGGATCGAACCACCTCCCCATAATTCTCACCATAAAACGACCCTCCGATTTCATAACCTCTGAACGCCGGACGTTTATCAATCAAAAGAAAGCCAACTGGGAAGACTTCAGAGAATACACCGATCGCCGTTTCAGTGAGCTCCCGTCCCCCTCTCATGTTCATGTTGCCCAGAGGGCATTCCGGGACATCATCAACGCAGCAGCCGCTCGCTTCATACCCGCCATTTGCCAAAATGAGGCCCAACTTCCCAGCCGAAGCGGCGGGACTCGCAGAGGAGCGTGATGAACGTCGTCGTGCTAACCCTGCTGATCCTAGAATCGGA
This sequence comes from Haematobia irritans, assembly GCF_050003625.1. Taxonomy (NCBI): domain Eukaryota; kingdom Metazoa; phylum Arthropoda; class Insecta; order Diptera; family Muscidae; genus Haematobia; species Haematobia irritans. The sequence goes on from NC_134401.1 coordinate 116,645,793, forward strand.
GAACTTAATCCAGAGATTAGTAAGATAGTCGACGAGCACAAGCGGAACACTTGGTTAGAGCACCTGAAGCAATGTAACTTAGGCACAGGAACTGGTAAATTGTGGTCAACAGTGAGAGCCTCTCGAACCCCGCTACAAAGGATGATGGGATTTCAGTCACCTTTGGCGACGTGACTGAACCGAAGAGATGCGCCAAATACTTCAACCGACAGTTTGTCGAGCATCCCGAGAGTGATAGAGCGAAAAGGAGAGCCCCTCGTCGCATACGTGGTCTCCGAGCCGACGACACACCACAATTTACCGCAGCCGAAGTTACCAATGTCATCAACAGCGCGAAACCATCCAAGTCACTGGGCCCCGACGGAATTTCAATGCTAATGCTGAAGCATCTGGGAATACTGGGAGCTGAGTACCTGACCAGACTCCCCAATTTGTCCTTGGAATCACTCATTTTACCCGATGTCTGGAAGATGGGAAGAGTGATTCCACTACTGAAGCCAGGCAAAGATTCGAGTAAAGGTGAATCGTACAGACCGATATACCTTCTCTCGCCAGTAGCCAAGACACTTCAGGCCACATTATTCGAGGACATCGAGTATACGTCCCTACCGGCAGGAACGAAGCGTTAGGTTCTGAATTATATGTGTGGACGCCAGTCGTACGTGGAACTCAGGGACAGGAAGTCAAAACCCCGTAGAGTTAAACAGGGAGTTCCCCAGGGCGGGGTGATATCTCCGGCACTGTTTAACCTCTACCTGTCCTCGATTCCACCCCCTCCTGACGGCGTCGAAATGGTGTCATATGCAGACGATTGCACAATCATGGCATCCGGGCCCATTGTTGATGACATTTGCGATCGATTGAATGTCTACCTCGCTGATCTTATCAGTTATTTCACTGCTAGGAATTTGAGGATATCTCCCACTAAATCCTCAGCCACACTATTCACTACATGGACGGCGGAAGTACGCAGGCAGTTGAATTTCAGAGTTGATGGCGAAACGATTCCGACAACAAATTACCCCAAGATTCTCGGGGTCACATTCGACAGCCTTTTTAAGTCGTCCGCTCATGCCACTGCAATTTGTGATAAGTTCCGCGGTAGAAACAAGGTCCTCAAGTCGCTTGCCGGCAGCACTTGGAGTGCGGACAAAGAAACCTTGTTCACTACATATAAGGCAATTGGCCGGTCAGTGGTAAACTATGCAGCGCCAGTGTGGACACCTCAAACGAGCGATACGCAGTGGAATAACATACAGACCTGTCAGAACGCTGCCCTTAGAACCGCAATAGGATGTCTCCGCAGTACACCCCTGGATCACCTTTATGTGGAGACCAAGATCATCCCAGTGCGTCGACACAATTACATGTTGTCAAAGCAGTACCTCTTGGGTTGCCATCGAAGTTGTCATCCGAATCAACATCTTGTGGATAGACAACCTCCACCCAGGAATGTAGGGGTTGATCCATTACTTTTTTTTGAACTGACTTGGTCTTCCGAGTTTGATTAAAAAGTTAATTATATCAAATAATTTTTTAATTAAAAATTCAATCATTGATTTAATTAAGTTAATGTTTCTACCTAGATTAAAAAGTTAATTGTATCAATTAATTTGTTTGTATCAAATTTTAGCCGATTTACCTAAAATTAGAAATTTATAATTTTTAAATAAAATTCCGGTTTTTCGAGTTCTCGTTCGAGAATTTAAATTTAAAAAAAAATAGTTTGGATCTCCAAATTGAATTTTACATGGGCTTGTAATAGAACGGAAGTACTTCGTTTTCGATGCCATGGCATTGTTTTAGAAGTTGTGCATTGGAAAGCAATGTTTGTGGATGCACCATCCATATTTCCTATTTCAACTTAAATTTCGAGAAACGTTTCATTTGAGCCGATCTTCTTCTCTCGAATAGATCTATGTTATTACCACACACAACGTTGTAATACTTTCATTAACCCTTACACTAATCGACTCATGGTATTATTGTTAATTTTTAAATAAATGTTGAAATGTTTTTGAGTAGAAACTTAAATGCTCCATAAAACCACTAAAATTTCATATGCAATAAACAAAAAATAACATATAAAAGTTCACCATAGAAAATGTCATGCACACATGCCGCATGATAATGGTGCAGCATTCTCAATACAATTCGTTTTTCAACTTCTTTGCTTGCAGACCACCGATAATGGTGTTTCTGTTACCACAAAAACCAATACCAAACAGAAAAAAGTTACCAAGCCAAAGTTTGCTAGCCAAAGAACAGTAAACTCATCGGTAATTGCATAGCACTCAGTTATTTGTTATCCAATTGCCGTTAAAGTAATGGAAAATGGGAATAACAAAAAACTGAAAGCTCTTCCTTCGAAACCTACCACAATTCCTGTGCCAAGTTGTACTCTTCTTTCTTTCATATCCGGTATTGGTGAATGTTAGGTCTACCGCAAATGTTGTTGAGTTCTATGGTTTACACGAAATGTTAACAAAGTCCAATGTTACTCGATGTCAATCACTAGGGCGGTGAGTTATTGCACACTGGTAAGAGAAATTTTGTCAGAATTTTATTTCTATAGAAAATTTTGTAAAAATTTTTATTTCTATAGAAAATTTTGTCAAAATTTTATTTCTATAGGAAATTTTGTAAAAATTTTATTTCTATAGAAAATTTTGTCAAAATTTTATTTCTATAGAAAATTTTGTCAAAATTTTATTTCTATAGAAAATTTTGTTAAAATGTTATTTTGTCAAAATTTCCATTTATTTTATTTATTTCAAAATTTCTATCCTATAGTCAAAATATTATTTATATTTAAAATTTTGTCAAAATCGTATTTCTATAGAAAAGTTTCTTTAAATTTTTTTTCTTTGGAAAATTTTGTCAAAACTTTATTTCTATAGAAAATTCTCTGAAAATTTAATTCTATGGAAAATTTTGTCAAAATTTTATGTCAATGTAAAATTTTGTCAAAATTTGATTTCTATAGAAAATTTTGTCAAAATTTTATTTCATAGAAAATTGTGTCCAAATTTTATTTCTATAGAAAATGATGTTAAAATTTTATTTCTATAGAAAATTTTGTCAAAATTTCTACTTCTATAGAAAATTTTTCAAAATTTTATTTCTATAGAAAATTTTGTCAAAATGTTATTGCTGTAGAAAATTTTCCCAAAAATTTATTTCTATGGAAAATTTTGTCAAAATTTTATGTCAATGTAAAATTTCGTCAAAATTTGATTTCTATAGAAAATTTTGTCAAAATTTTATTTCATAGAAATTTGTGTCAAAATTTGATTTCTATAGAAAATGATGTCAAAATTTTATTTCTATAGGAAATTTTGTCAAAATTTTATTTCTATAGGAAATTTAGTGAAAATTTTATTTCTATAGAAAACTATGCCAACATCTTATTTCTCTTGAAAATGTTGTCAAATTTTTTATTTCTTTAGAAATTTGTGACAAAATTTTATTTCTATAGATAATTTGGTCAAAATTTTATTTCTAAAGCAAATTTTGTCAAAATGTCATTTCTACGGAAAATTTTGTGAAAATTGAATTTCAATCAAAAATGTAATCAACATTTTATTCCTTTAGAAAATTTTCTCTAAATTTTACTTTTATATAAAATGTTCTCAACATTTGCTTTCTATAGAAAACTTTGTCAAAATTTTATTTCTATAGAATATTTTGTTAAAATTTTATTTTCAAAGAAAATTTTGTCAAAATTTTATTTCTATAGAAAATATTGTCATAATTTTATTTCTATAGAAAATTTCGTCCAAATTTAGTTCTATTGTAAATTTTGGGACTATTTTATTTCTATAAAAAAATTTGTCAAAATTTTATTTCTATAGAAAATATTGTCAAAATTTAAGTTCTATCGAAAATTTGGTCAAAACTTTATTTCTATAGAAAATTTTGTCAAAGTTGTATTCCTATAGAAACTTTTGTCAATATTCGATTTCTATCGAAATTTTGTTAAAGTGTTATGAAAATTGAAAATTTTGTCAATATTCGATTTCTTTAGAAAATTTTGTCAATATTCGATTTCTATACAAAATTTTGTAAAAATTTTATTTCTATTGCAAATTTTGTCAATATTCGATTTCTATATCTATGATTTTGTCAAAATTTCATTTCTATGGAAAATTTTGTCAAAATCTTATGAAAATAGAAAATTTTGTCAAAATTCTATTTCTATAGAAAATTTTGTCAAAATTTTATATCTATAAAAAAATTTGTCAAAATTTTATTTTAGTTCTGTAGAAAATTTTGACAAAATTTTATATCTATAAAAAAATTTGTCAAAATTTTATTTTAGTTCTGTAGAAAATTTTGTCAAAATTTTATTTCTATTGAAAATTTTGTCAAAATTTTATTTCTATTGAAAATTTTGTCAAATTTTATTTCTATAGAAAATTTTGTCAAAATTTAATTTCTATAAGAAATTTTGTCAACATTTTATTTCTATAGAAAATTATGCCAACATCTTATTTCTTTTGAAAATTTTGTCAAAATTTTTATTTCTTTAGAATTTTGTAACAAAATTTTAATTCTATAGAAAATTTGGTCAAAATGTTATTTCTATAGAAAATTTTGTAAAAATTGAATTTCAATCAAAAATGTAGTCAACATTTTATTCCTATGATATGATAGCCGGCTTATGCCGAAATAAATTTAAACCATACATATATCTTTTCCTCTTATTTCGGCATAAGCCGGCTATCATACAAAACCTTTTTTCGTGAGGTTCAAGTGTGGTTCATTGTTGGGTTTAATGAACTGCCTGAATTTATTCTGATAATTGGTTGATAGTTTTGCTGCAAGTAGAGGATGCTGATGAGGAATGACGTAATTCCGAAACGTGCGTCCGTTCAACCATCTTGCAGTCTATAGGGCTTTGCCCAGAAAACTTTCTCTAAATTTTACTTTTATATAAAATTTACTCAACATTTGGTTTCTATAGAAAACTTTGTCAAAATTTTATTTCTATAGAAAATTTTGTCAAAATTTTATTTCTATAGAAAATATTTTCATAATTTTATTTCTATAGAAAATTTAGCCCAAACTTAGTTCTATAGAAAATTTTGGGATAATTTTATTTCTATAAAAAAATTTGTCAAAATTTTATTTCTATAGAAAATTTTGTCAAAATTTTAGTTCTATAGAAAATTTGGTCAACATTTTAGTTCTATAGAAAATTTTGTCAAAATTTTATTTCTATAGAAACTTTTGTCAAAATTTTATTCGTATAGAAAATTTTATTTCTATAGAAAATTTTGTCAAAGTTTTATTCCTATAGAAACTTTTGTCAATATTCGATTTCTATAGAACATGTTGTAAAAATTTTATTTCTATTGCAAATTTTGTCAATATTCGATTTCTATAGAAAATTTTGTCAAAATTATATTTCTATTGTAAAGTTTGTCAATATTCGATTTCTATCGAAAATTTTGTCAAAATGTTATGAAAATTGAAAATATTGTCAATATTCGATTTCTATAGAAATTTTGTCAATATTCGATTTCTATACAAAATTTTGTCAAAATTTTATATCTATTGCAAATTTTGGCAATATTCGATTTCTATAGAAAGTTTTGTCAAAATTTTATTTCTATAGGAAAATTTGTCAAAATTTTATTTCTATAAAAAATTTTGTCAAAATTTTATTTTAGTTCTAAAGAAAATGTTGTCAAAATTTCATTTCAATAGAAAATTTTGTCAAAATTTTATTTCTTGTCAAATTTATTTGGGCAAAGCCCTATAGACTGCAAGGTGGTTGGATGTACAGCTGTTTCGGAATTACCACATTCCTCATCAGCATCCTCTACTTGCAGCAAAACTATCAACCAATTATCAGAATAAATTCGGGTAATTCACTCAACCCAACGTGAACTACACTTGAACCTCCCGAAAAAGGGTTTGATAGTCGGCTACTGCCTAAACAAATTTGCCAGCATATCTCTTTTCCTTTGCCAAACTCAAATCATCGATTTGTATGTATTTGGCTGGGTTTGTTTTTGAGCGTGCTTCCCCTATCCAACCATCTTGCAGTCTATAGGGCTTTGCCCAAATAAATTTGACAAGCATACTTTTCCTCTGTTGGTTAAGCTACACTTGTAGTTTAGTCAATGCATGGCTTTAAGCTGAGATCATAAAACAAAAAAACAACAATAACGATTGAAGAGAAGCCAACAATAACAAACAAAACGAAATTTTATTTCTATAGAAAATTTTGTCAAAATTTTATTTCTATAGAAAATATTGTCAAAATATAATTCTATAGAAAATGTTGTCAAAGTTTTATTTTTATAGAGAATGTCAAAATTTTACTTCTATAAGGTTAGGTGGCAGCCCTATGTTTCAGGCTCACTTAGACTATTCAGTCCATTGTGATACCACAGTGGTGAACTTCTCTCTTATCACTGAATGCTGCCCGATTCCATTTTAAGTTCAATGACAAGGGACCTCCTTTTTATAGCCGAGTCCGAACGGCGTTCCACATTGCAGTTAAACCACTTCGAGAAGCTTTGAAACCCTCAGAAATGTCACCAGAATTACAGAGGTGGGATAATCCACCGCTGAAAAATTTTTGGTGTTTGGTCGAAGTGGGAATCGAACACACGACCTTGTGTATACAAAGCGGGCATGCTAACCATTGCACCACGGTGGCTCCCTTATTTCTAATAAATATTTGTCAAAATTGCATTTCTATTGAAAATTTTGTAAAAATTTTATTTCTATAGAAAATTTTGTCAAAATTTTATTTCTATAGGAAATTTTGTCAAAATTTTATTTCTATAGAAAATTTTGTCAAAATTTTATTTCTAAAGAAATTTTTGTCAAAATATGTTCTATAGAAAATTTTGTCAAAATATTGTTCTATAGAAACTGTTGTCAAATTTTTACTTTCATAGAAAATGTTGTCAAAATTTTACTTCTATAAGGTTAGGTGTGGTTAGGTGGCAGCCCTATGTTTCAGGTTCACTTAGACTCTATTCAGTCCCTTGTGATACCACAGTGGTGAACTTCTCTCTTATCACTGAGTGCTGCCCGATTCTGTTTTAAGTTCAATGACAAGGGACCTCCTTTTTATAGCCGAGTCCGAACGGCGTTCCACATTGCAGTTAAACCACTTCGAGAAGCTTTGAAATCCTCAGAAATGTCACCGGAATTACAGAGGTGGGATAATCTACCGCTGAAAAACTTTTTGGTATTAGGTCGAAGCAGGAATCGAACCCACGACCCACGAACCATTGCACCTAACCATTTGCCAAAATTTTATTTCTAAAGAAATTTTTTTCAACATTTTATTTCTATTGAAAAGTTTGTCAACATTTTATTTCTATAAAAATGTTTGTCATAGTTTTATTTCTATAGAAAATTTTTGCAAATTTTATTTCTATTGAAAATGTTTGCACATTTTGTTTCTATAGAAAATTTTGTCATAATTTTATTTCTATAGAAAATTTTGTCAAAATTTTATTTCTATGGAAAATTTTATCAAAATTTTATTTCTATAGAAAATGTTATCAAAATTTTATTTCTATACAAAATTTTGCCAAAATTTTAGTTCTGTAGTAAATTTTCTCAAAATTTTATTTCTATAGAAAATTTTGTGAAAAATTTATTTCTATAGAAAATTTGGTCTTTGACCTTTTTTATGTTTTCTATATTTTTATCCTACTGTGCTGTTATCCAAAGGATATTTTCATAGGTATGTTATTTGTGTGTACAACAAAACAGTTCTGTTAATAGCTTTACATTAACATTTCTGTGCAAAGGTCTATGTTATTTGCTTACGAAGTTATCTCCATATCGTTAGAATTTTCTCAGACACGTTTCGGCTGGCGAAAGGGAAAGTTGTCGGGTGCGCATCGAGAAAAACTAAGTCTAAACGAACGGTGAACGGTTAAAGAAAAATTCATTTAAACCGATATTAACAATGTGAACGTGTGATGAGAAAGTGAAAACCGCTAAAAAAAAGTAAAAACAAAAACAAACAAATCAAATTAAACCCCAAAGCAAACATCAACACTACAAGAAGCTTAGAATCAATGTTACTCTTGACCATCTAATTGAGACTTGGTCAAGTGCTGGGCCAATACACTAACACCAATACAACAAAGAAATATCCACATAGAACCAACACAAATCGCTATTTGTACTTAGTTTTAATGGAATAGAAAAAGTGAAAAATGATTGGTGGTGAAGTCAAACGGCACGCGATGCTAATTATAAAATCACATTTCATATTGTAGATGTCCAAACACAACATACAAACTCATATACACAAACCCATTCAAATATAAATACAAATATACATCAGTCAGAAATATCCTTAAACATTTTGCGGTATATATGAAGAAGTGTGTGCGTGCGTGTTTTGAACGCGGTTGCCACAATTGGAAGAATTCTACCAAAAATGGTAGATTTGTTACTGTTTGGTAGATAGGAGGAGATAACATTTTGTCAAAATTTTCTATAGAGACAAAATTTTCGATAGATATAAAACTTTGACAAAATTTTCTATAGAAATAAAATTTTGACAAAATTTTCTATAGAAATAAAATTTTGACAAAATTTTCTATAGAAATAAAATTTTGATAAAGTTTTCTATACAAATAAAATTTTGATTAAAATTTTCTATACAAATAAAATTTTATAAAAATGTTCTATAGAAATAAAATTTTGACACAATTCTTCTATGGAAATAAAATTTTGACAAAATTGTCTATAAAATAAAAATGTTGATAAAATTTTCTATAAAAATAAAATTTTGACAAAATTTTTCTATAGAAATAAAATTTTAATAAAATTTTGACAAAATTTTCTATAGAAATAAAATTTTGATAAAGTTTTCTATACAAATAAAATTTTATAAAAATTTTCTATACAAATAAAATTTTATAAAAATGTTCAATTGAAATAAAATTTTGACAAAATTTTCCATAGAAATAAAATTTTGACAAAATTTTCTATAGAAATAAAATGTCGACAAAATTTTATTATAGAAATAAAATTTTAACAAAATTTTCTATAGAAATGAAATTTTGACAAAATTTTCTATAGACATGAAATTTTAACAAAATTTTCTGTATAGAAATCAAATGTCGACAAATTTTTTTTTATGGAAATAAAATTTTACAAAATTTTCTATAGAAATAAAATTTTGACAAAATTTTCTATAGAAATAAAATTTTGACAAAATTTTCTATAGAAATAAAATTTTGATAAAGTTTTCTATACAAATAAAATTTTGATTAAAATTTTCTATACAAATAAAATTTTATAAAAATGTTCTATAGAAATAAAATTTTGACACAATTCTTCTATGGAAATAAAATTTTGACAAAATTGTCTATAAAATAAAAATGTTGATAAAATTTTCTATAAAAATAAAATTTTGACAAAATTTTTCTATAGAAATAAAATTTTAATAAAATTTTGACAAAATTTTCTATAGAAATAAAATTTTGATAAAGTTTTCTATACAAATAAAATTTTATAAAAATTTTCTATACAAATAAAATTTTATAAAAATGTTCAATTGAAATAAAATTTTGACAAAATTTTCCATAGAAATAAAATTTTGACAAAATTTTCTATAGAAATAAAATGTCGACAAAATTTTATTATAGAAATAAAATTTTAACAAAATTTTCTATAGAAATGAAATTTTGACAAAATTTTCTATAGACATGAAATTTTAACAAAATTTTCTGTATAGAAATCAAATGTCGACAAATTTTTTTTTATGGAAATAAAATTTTACAAAATTTTCTATAGAAATAAAATTTTGACAAAATTTTCTATAGAAATAAAATTTTGATAAAGTTTTCTATACAAATAAAATTTTGATTAAAATTTTCTATACAAATAAAATTTTATAAAAATGTTCTATAGAAATAAAATTTTGACACAATTCTTCTATGGAAATAAAATTTTGACAAAATTGTCTATAAAATAAAAATTTTGATAAAATTTTCTATAAAAATAAAATTTTGACAAAATTTTTCTATAGAAATAAAATTTTAATAAAATTTTGACAAAATTTTCTATAGAAATAAAATTTTGATAAAGTTTTCTATACAAATAAAATTTTATAAAAATTTTCTATACAAATAAAATTTTATAAAAATGTTCTATTGAAATAAAATTTTGACAAAATTTTCCATAGAAATAAAATTTTGACAAAATTTTCTATAGAAATAAAATGTCGACAAAATTTTTCTATAGAAATAAAATTTTAACAAAATTTTCTATAGAAATGAAATTTTGACAAAATTTTCTATAGACATGAAATTTTAACAAAATTTTCTGTATAGAAATCAAATGTCGACAAATTTTTTTTATGGAAATAAAATTTTACAAAATTTTCTATAGAAATAAAATTTTGACAAAATTTTCTATAAAAATAAAATTTTGACAAAATTTTCTATAGAAATAAAATTTTGACAAAATTTTCTATAGAAATAAAATTTTGATAAAGTTTTCTATGCAAATAAAATTTTATAAAAATTTTCTGTACAAATAAAATTTTATAAAAATGTTTTACAGAAATAAAATTTTGACAAAATTCTTCTATGGAAATAAAATTTTAACAAAATTGTCTATAAAATAAAAATTTTGATATAATTTTCTATAAAAACAAAATTTTGACAAAATTTTCTATTGAAATAAAATTTTGACAAAATTTTCCATAGAAATAAAATTATGACAAAATTTTCTATACAAATAAAATTTTGACAAAATTTTCTATAGAAATAAAATGTCGACAAAATTTTTCTATAGAAATAAAATTTTAACAAAATTTTCTATAGAAATGAAATTTTGACAAAATTTTCTATAGACATGAAATTTTAACAAAATTTTCTATATAGAAATAAAATGTCGACAAAATTTTTCTATAGAAATAAAATTTTAACAAAATTTTCTATAGAAATACAATTTTGACAAAATTTTCCATACAAATAAAATTTTGACTAAATTTTCTATAGCAACAAAATTTTGAAAAAATTTCTATAGAAATAAAATATTGACAAAATTTTCTATAGAAATAAAATTTTGACAAAATTTTCTATAGAAATAAAATTTTGACAAAATTTTCTATTGAAATAAAATTTTGACAAAATTTTCTATAGAAATAAAATTTTGACAAAATTTTCCATAGAAATAAAATGTTGACAAAATTTTCTATAGAAATAAAATTTTGACAAAATTTTCTATAGAAATAAAATTTTGACAAAATTTTCTATAGAAATAAAATTTTGACAAAATTTTCTATAGAAATCAAATTTTGACAAAATTTTCTATTGAAATAAAATTTTGACAAAATTTTCTATAGAAATAAAATTTTGACAAAATCTTCCATAGAAATAAAATGTTGACAAAATTTATTTAAATTTTTGAGAAAATTTTCTATTGGAATACAATTTTGACTCAATTTTCCATAGAAAAAAAATGTTCACAAAATTTTCAATTTTGACAAAATTTTCTATTGAAATAAAATTTTGACAAAATTTTCCATAGAAATAAAATTTTGACAATAGAAATAAAATTTTAACAAAATTTTCTATAGAAATGAAATTTTGACAAAATTTTCTATAGAAATGAAATTTTAACAAAATTTTCTATATAGAAATAAAATGTCGACAAAATTTTCCTATAGAAATAAAATTTTAACAAAATTTTCTATAGAAATACAATTTTGACAAAATTTTCCATACAAATAAAATTTTGATAAAATTTTCCATACAAATAAAATTTTGACAAAATTTTCTATAGAAACAAAATTTTGACAAAATTTTCTATAAAAATAAAATTTTCACAAAATTTTCTATAGAAACAAAAATTTTGACAAAATTTTCTATAAAAATAAAATTTTGACAAAATTTTCTATAGAAATAAAATTTTGACAAAATTTTCCATGGAAATAAAATTTTGACAAAATTTTCTATACAAATAAAATTTTGACAAAATTTTCTATAGAAATAAAATATTGGCAAAATTTCCTATAGAAATAAAATTTTGACAAAATTTTCTATAGAAATCAAATTTTGACATTTTCTATTGAAATAAAATTTTGACAAAATTTTCTATAGAAATAAAATTTTGACAAAATTTTCGATAGAACTAAATTGTTGACAAAATTTTCTATAGAAATAAATTTTTTATAAAAAAAAAAAACTTTGGGCAAAGTTTTCTATAAAAATAAAATTTTCACAAAATTTTCTATAAAAATAAATTTTTCACAAAATTTTCTATAAAAATAAAATTTTTACAAAATTTTCTATAGAAATAAAATTTTGACAGAAATAAAATTTTGACAAAACTTTCTATAGAAATAAAATTTTGAAACAATTTTCTATGACAATAAAATTTTCTATAAAAATAAAATTTTGACAAAATATTTCTATGGAAATAAAATTTTGACAAAATATTCTATAAAAAAAATAAGAAATTGACAAAATTTCCTATAAAAGTAATATTGTGACAAAATTTTCTATAGTAATACAAGTTTTTCTATAGAAATAACATGTTGACAAAATTTTCTTTAAAAAATTAAATTTTGCCAAAATTTGCTATAAAAATAAAATTTTGACATTGAAAGAAAACTTTGATAAAATTTTCAATGGAAATAAAATTTTGACAAATGTTTCTGTAGAAATAAAATGTTGACAAAATTTTCTATACAAATAAAATTTTCTATAGAAATAAAATATTGACAAAATTTTGAAAAAAAAATGTTCTATAGAAATAAAATTTTAACAACATTTTCATTAGAAATAATATTTTGACAAAATTTTCTATAGAAATAAAATTTGACAAAATTTTCTATAAAAATAAAATTTTCACAAAATTTTCTATAGAAACAAAAATTTTGACAAAATTTTCTATAAAAATAAAATTTTGACAAAATTTTCTATAGAAATAAAATTTTGACAAAATTTTCCATGGAAATAAAATTTTGACAAAATTTTCTATACAAATAAAATTTTGACAAAATTTTCTATAGAAATAAAATTTTTATAAAATTTTCTATAGAAATAAAAAATTTTCTAGAGAAATTAAAATTTTGACAAAAATTTCTATTGAAAATAATAAGAAATTGACAAAACTTTCTATAAAAATTAAATTTTGACATTGAAACAAAATTTTCTATAGAAATAACATTTTGACAAAATTTTGTATAGAAATAAAATTTTGACAAAATTTTCTATGGAAATAAAATTTTGACAAAATTTTCTATAAAATAAAAATTTTGACAAAATTTTCTATAAAAATAAAATTTTGACAAAATTTTCTGTAAGAATAAAATTTTGACAAAATTTTCTATAGAAATAAAAGTTGACAAAATTTTTTATAGAAATAAAATTTTGACAAAATTTTCGATTAAAATAAAATTTTGACAAAATTTCCTGTAAAAATAAAATGTTGATACAATTTTTCTATCGAAATAAAATTTTGCAAATTGAGATTTTTTGTTTAGGAGATTGTTGGTAACAATTTCTCCCAATTTTGGTTGATTTTTTTGGCTTGAATGGCAACCGTGGTTTTGGGCCGTTGTGTGAATGAATATGCCTTTATAATAATTACACATTTTTTATACACAATACATAGAAATATAAAAAAAAAAAAAACAAAAAAAAAATGAAAATAAAGTACGTGCCTAGTATATTAAAAAAAAACCCATACTATATACAAGTGATGTTATTGTATTAATATGAAAATAAAAGCAACAACAGCAATAATACAAAACTAAAAAAAAAACCCAAACAACTGAAATAATTTCTTCTGTTGCCACTTTACCCCCCATGGACTGAAAAAAAAACGTTTCAAAATAATAACGAACTTGTTTTCGTTTTCATCGGTTTAGCGTGAACTCATTTAAAATTCGTTTGAGATTTCATTAATATTTGGGTTTTCACTGAATCAATGTACATGGAAATATATACAAGTGTATTGGTGTGTGTGTCTCCTTTGCTATTATTGTGGTCTTTGGGTTGGCATGTTGAACAATGAAATGGTCAAGTTTTTGTTGTTTGTAAGAGTGTTTGAAATTGTCTGTGAATTTCGGTTTCTAGCCATTTTCAGTCAAGTGATCCCAAACACAACATGGTTTTTATAAAATTCTCTAAATATTCGACAATAAGGACCCATAACACAGCAGAAACCCCTTGACCACGTAAAAGACATTTTATTTCATAATTTCGTTTGGGCTATCATAAAGTTTATGGGTGACAATAAAGTCCTACGAGCATATGAACCATATTGCCATCTTTATGAGGGAATATCCTCAAGCAAATATGATTTTAATTAAAAAAAAATTGTGTGTGATATTTTGAGGAAAATTGAATTGAAATTAGCAGCAATTTATATATGTATTTCAAAGTAACTTTTGACAATGAGAGAAAATTAAAAAATTGAGCCCTGGGGATTAGAAATTGACAGCAAAATTTAAAAACGTTTTAAATTTTACTTTAAAATTAAAAAAATAAATAAATAAATTTTAAAATTGTTTATAATATAGATAATCGAATTTTTGACTTTGACATAAAAGCAAAAAAAAATTATTTCTTTTCTGAGCAACGAAATTTTAGACCACCGACGCACAGTGCATTGATCCCATACAACGAATGGACAAAAGTAAAAGGAGGCATCGTAAGAAAGCGAAACGTTGAAGGGCCTTGTTTGGTTCTTTGGTTTGGTTCCGTTATAAGCGGACCACTCCTTGACGTATCTCCAATACAAAGGGATCAAAAATATCTGCCATCAGATGAAATAACAAAATGCCTATCATGTGGGAACGGTTATAGAACACTCTTTGAAATTTTGTATGGTTAGAGCCAAGATATTGACCAAGTAGTGAGCCAAATTTTGAGACCCTATGTGGCGGACCGGAAATTGACTGATAAGCCTCCAAAGTTGTCCCTCGGCTATTGGAAAAGTTTATCAACTTTTCAATTTTTGTTTTTCTTTTTTGAATTTTGACTCGTTTTGTTAAATAAATTTGTTTTATATTTGTGGTTAGTTTTCCATTCAAAAAAAAAAAAAAAAGTAAAATTTTTGCAAGACAAAGCAGGTGAAAATTTCATTTTTTTCCTTTTGTCCATCTTGGTCGTACTTTGAGGACTTTTACAAAAATATTTATCTCCGAACTTCATTCCTATCATTGATTTCATTTTGTATTTGTTATAAGTTTTACATTAAAAAAATTTATTTTCAGAAATTTGTAAAATATTTGAAATTTTTAATTTTTTTTTGTTACTTTTCAAAACGTTACTTTTTTAAAATTAGCAAAAAATATTTGTTTTATGTAACAAATACAAAACAAAATAAAAGAAAATGAAATTCAGAATTATAGTTTTTTGCTTCAAGTCCTCAATGTACCACCAAATTGGCCAAATAGGTAAATGTGTTAAAATTAAAAAACAATCAAAACAAAGTATATTTCTAAAGCTCACATAAGTTTACTTTTGTGGATGACAGTTAATAACAAACCATTCATTCAAACTCCTTTCGTTGTTATAAATGAGGGATTTCTTCCAAATATATACTCCAAAAGTAAAAATATTTTCAAAAATATTTCTAATCAACAAGAATTCAAAAAAAAAACTGAGAACAAAATTGAGAGATTTAATTTTTTGGCATCCGTTCTTTTACACCATCCACATAATTTAGTTTCAATTTACACCAAAATAGCGTAAAATTCTAATATTTTTATACCCTGCGCCACACTGTGGAACAGGGTCTTTTAAGTTAGTGCATATGTTTGTAACACCCAGAAGGAGACGAGATAGGCACATGGTGTCTTTGACAATAATGCTCAGGGTGGGTCCCTGAGTCGATATAACCATGTCCGTCTGTCCGTCCGTCTGTCTGTGAACACATTTTTGTGGTCAAAGTCTAGGTCGCAATTTAAGTCCAATCGCCTTCAAATTTGGCACATGTTCCTAATTTGGGTTAGTATAGAACCCTATTGATTTTGGAAGACATCGGTTCAGATTTAGATATACCTCCCATATATATCTTTCGCCCGATATGCGCTAATATGGACCCAGTAGCCAGAGTTTTATACCGATTTGCTTGAAATTTTGTACAAACATAACACTTAGTCGTATAGTCAAGTGTGAAAAATTTGATTGAAATCGGTTCAGATTTAGATATAGCTCCCAAATATATCTTTCGCCCATTATTGACTTATATGGCCCCAGAAGCCAGATTTTTGGCCGAATTTGATTGAAATTTTGCACTAGGAGCACAATTAGTAGTATAGTCAAGTGTGCAAAATTTGATTGAAATCGGTTCAGATTTAGATATAGCTCCCATATATATCTTTCGCCCGATATGGACTAATATGGTCCTAAAAGCCAGAGTTTTGGCCCAATTTAGTTAACATTTTGCAAAGGGAGTAGATTTAGCATTGTAGCTATGCGTGCCAAATTTGGTGGAAATCGATTCAGATTTAGATATAGCTTTTATATATATTTTTCGCCCGATATGGACTTATATGGCCCCAGAAGCCAGAGTTTTGGCCCAATTTGGTTTAAATTTTGCACTAGGAGTACAATTAGTAATATAGTCATGTGTGCCAAATTTGATTGAAATCGGTTCAGATTTAGATATAGCTCCCATATATATATGTTTTTCTGATTTCGACAAAAATGGTCCAAATACCAACATTTTCCTTGTAAAATCGCCACTGCTTAGTCGAAAAGTTGTAAAAATGACACTAACTTTCCTAAACTTCTAATACATATATATCCAGCAATAAATCATAAATAAACTTTTGCGAAGTTTCCTTCAAATTGCTTCAGATTTAAATGTTTCCCATATTTTTTTACTAAAATTGTGTTCCACCCTAGTGCATTAGCCAACTTAAATTTTGAGTCTATAGATTTTGTAAAAGTCTATCAAATTCTGTCCAAATCGAGTGATATTTAAATGTATGTATTTGGGACAAACCTTTATATATAGCCCCCAACACATTTGACGGATGTGATATGGTATCGAAAATTTAGATCTACAAAGTGGTGCAGGGTATAATATAGTCGGCCCCGCCCGACTTTAGACTTTCCTTACTTGTTTAAAAATAGTTCTAGTCAATTATAGCATTTTTTTTGTTTTCGATGCTCGATATTATAGATTAATAAAACCAGAAATTAGAATAAACACTGGAGCACATAAAGGGTGATTCTTTTGAGGTTAGGATTTTCATGCATTAGTATTTGACAGATCACGTGGGATTTCAGACATGGTGTCAAAGAGAAAGATGCTCAGTATGCTTTGACATTTCATCATGAATAGACTTACTAACGAGCAACGCTTGCAAATCATTGAATTTTATTACCAAAATCAGTGTTCGGTTCGAAATGTGTTTCGCACTTTACGTCCGATTTATGGTCTACATAATCGACCAAGTGAGCAAACAATTAATGCGATTGTGACCAAGTTTCGCACTCAGTTTACTTTATTGGACATTAAACCAACCACACGAATGCGTACAGTGCGTACAGAAGAGAATATTGCGTCTGTTTCTGAGAGTGTTGCTGAAGACCGTGAAATGTCGATTCGTCGCCGTTCGCAGCAATTGGGTTTGTGTTATTCGACCACATGGAAGATTTTACGCAAAGATCTTGGTGTAAAACCGTATAAAATACAGCTCGTGCAAGAACTGAAGCCGAACGATCTGCCACAACGTCGAATTTTCAGTGAATGGGCCCTAGAAAAGTTGGCAGAAAATCCGCTTTTTTATCGACAAATTTTGTTCAGCGATGAGGCTCATTTCTGGTTGAATGGCTACGTAAATAAGCAAAATTGCCGCATTTGGAGTGAAGAGCAACCAGAAGCCGTTCAAGAACTGCCCATGCATCCCGAAAAATGCACTGTTTGGTGTGGTTTGTACGCTGGTGGAATCATTGGACCGTATTTTTTCAAAGATGCTGTTGGACGCAACGTTACGGTGAATGGCGATCGCTATCGTTCGATGCTAACAAACTTTTTGTTGCCAAAAATGGAAGAACTGAACTTGGTTGACATGTGGTTTCAACAAGATGGCGCTACATGCCACACAGCTCGCGATTCTATGGCCATTTTGAGGGAAAACTTCGGAGAACAATTCATCTCAAGAAATGGACCGGTAAGTTGGCCACCAAGATCATGCGATTTGACGCCTTTAGACTATTTTTTGTGGGGCTACGTCAAGTCTAAAGTCTACAGAAATAAGCCAGCAACTATTCCAGCTTTGGAAGACAACATTTCCGAAGAAATTCGGGCTATTCCGGCCGAAATGCTCGAAAAAGTTGCCCAAAATTGGACTTTCCGAATGGACCACCTAAGACGCAGCCGCGGTCAACATTTAAATGAAATTATCTTCAAAAAGTAAATGTCATGGACCAATCTAACGTTTCAAATAAAGAACCGATGAGATTTTGCAAATTTTATGCGTTTTTTTTTTTTTTAAGTTATCAAGCTCTTAACAAATCACCCTTTATTTTTGCGGCCTTCGAAGCACTGTGCGACGTTTTCTTTTGTTGTTTTGTTTTTTTTTTTTCAGGACAAAGTTTTTTGAAAACAAACGAGGCAAGGGCTACTATAAATAAAATTTTTTATGCCATTATTTTGTAAAAATTTTTAAATAATCTAAATAATCCGTTTTTTGGCTTTGACATAGAAGCTGGAATTTAATTTCTTCTATGGACAACAAAATTGTTGACCACCAAAATTTTTTTCCTGTTAAAGTTATTTTGGTTTTCGGGGTAAACTAGGTTTGTTAAAAACATACGAAGCAACGGGTACTATAGACAAAAATGTGTATCCCCCATTTTTTAATAATCTCACGAATCGGCGTTTACGCATTGTCATAGAAGCAAAACTCAACTACTAATCTGAAAAATTTGAAAAAATTTGTCAACATTTTATTTCTGTAGAAAATTCTGACAAAAGTTCATTTCTATAGAAAAATTTGTTAAAACTTTATTTCTATAGAAAATTTTTCAAAATTTTATTTCCATAGAAAATTTTGTCAAAATATTATTTCTATAGAAAATTTTGTCACAATTTTCTTTCTATAGAAAATTCTGACAAAAGTTCATGTCTATAGAAAATTCTGACAAAATTTCATTTCTATAGAAAATTGTGTCAAAATTTTATTTCTATAGAAAATGTTGACAAAATTTAATTTCTATAGAAAATTTTGTCAAAATTTTATTTCTATAGAAAATTTTGTCAAAATTTTATTTCTATAGAAAATTTTTCAAAATTTTATTTCCATAGAAAATTTGGTCAAAATTTTATTTCTATAGAAAATTTTGTCAACATTTTATTTCTATAGAAAATTCTGACAAAATTTCATTTCTATAGAAAATTGTGTCAAAATTTTATTTCTATAGAAAATGTTGACAAAATTTAATTTCTATAGAAAATTTTGTCAAAATTTTATTTCTATAGAAAATTTTGTCAAAATTTTATTTCTATAGAAAATTTTTCAAAATTTTATTTCCATAGAAAATTTGGTCAAAATTTTATTTCTATAGAAAATTTTGTCAAAATTTCATCTCTATAGAAAATTTTATCAAAATTTTATTTCTGTAAAAAATTTTGTCAAAATTGTATTTCTATAGAAAATTTTGTCAAAATTTTATTTCTATAGAAAATTTTGACAAAATTTTATTTCTATAGAATATTTTGTCAAAATTTTATTTCTATAGAAAATTTTGTCAAAATTTTATTTCTATAGGAAATTTTGTCAAAATTTTATTTCTATAGAAAATGTTGTCAAAATTGTATTTCTATAGAAAATTTTGTCAAAATTTTATTTCTATAGAAAATTTTGTCAAAATTTTATTTCTATAGAAAATTTTGTCAAAATTTTATTTCTATAGAAAATTTTGTCAAAATTTTATTTCTATAGAAAATTTTGTCAAAATTTTATTTCTACAGAAAATTTGGCAAATTTTTATTTCTAGGGAAAATTTTGTCAAAATTTTATTTTTATAGAAAATTATGTCAAAATTTTAATTCTATAGAAAATTTTGTCAAATTTTTTTTTCTATAGAAAACTTTGTCAAAATTTTTTTTCTATAGAAAATTTTGTTGAAATTTTATTTCTCTAGAAAATTTGGTTAACATAGAAAATTTTGTAAAAATTTGATTTCTATAGAAAATTTTGTTGAAATTTTATTTTTCTAGAAAATTATGTCAACATTTTATTTCTATAGAAAATTTTGTTGAAATTTTATTTTTCTAGAAAATTATGTCAAAATTTTATTTCTATAGAAAATTTTGTCAAAATTTTATTTCTATAGAAAATTTTGTCAAAATTTTATTTCTATAGAAAATTTTGTCAAAATTTTATTTCTATAGAAAATTTTGTCAAAATTTTATTTCTATAGAAAATTCTGTCAAGATTTTATTTCTATAAAAAATTTTGTCAAAATTTTATTTCTATAGAAAATTTTGTCAATATTTTATTTCTACAGAAAATTTTGTTAAAATTTTATTTCTGCCAATCTAACAAACAATAAAAAATCTACCATGTATCTACAATCAATTCAGCCCACTGTGGCAATTGTGGTGGGCAGCCGTAATCGCCGATGGTCGTATTCATCGTTCATAGGGTTCAAAATAAATTTTCTAATGAATTGAATTTTTGACTGTGAAATACACGTTTAAAATTAATTGCTTTTCTGGGAATCGAAGCTTTCGAGTTTTCTTTTGTTTGTTATAGTTGTTTTCTCTTATAAGGATAAATTCATAAAAATGTCGAAAGTCGCAAAGTCTAACGATGAATTTTTTTGTCATCGTAAAAATCGAAATTCCAAATTTCAAATTTTTTAACAAATAGTGAAGTCGAAAACTTAACTAAAGTCGAAATGTGGACTTTTTTAAATCTTGTAGAAAAAGAAATTTTCAAAATTTTGAAAATGTCGAATGTTTTGTGCCCATTACAATTCCTAGGTAGTCAAAACTTATCACTGACCAAGTACAATTGAGGGTTTTAATTTGATACGATTAGATTTAAATAGATTCGAAAAATTGTAAGGAATTAGATCTAGATGGAAATTCTTCGATATAATCATAATTATATTTATCACTGTATATATAGTTGGATATGATGTTAGGCCTTGTCATACTTGAAATTATATATAATTATGTCTGATTCCATCTTATCCATTAGCGTAGCTAGACAATTTTCCTAGGGGGGGCTATAGCCCCCCTAGCTAAAAATTTATAGACTGAACTTATAGGTTCAATTAATGTTTTATTTCATAAAATTGAATAAAAAATTAGACATAAAAATAACTCGACAATTAATTTATAATAAAGCAACTAAAAGTAGTTCCACACTTTTCCCAGCAAAAAAAATGTGAGTTGTTCTAAAGGTACAACTTTGAAAGTACTTCCAAAAATGTCCTCAATTATTTTAACTACACAGAAAGTTTTTTTACTTCATTTTTTCTTTTTTCATATTTTAATGTGTAATTTGTTGTTTCTTTTTTTTCAAATAGTTTAAAAAAAAGAGTAAGAATAAATAAATTGGTACAAATCATTCAAATTTTGCCACAAAACTGCTAAATCCATTATAGAAAAATCGATAATTTTGGAAATTATTCGACGAAAAACGTTTCAAACAAGCGTCAGAATGCATTAAAAATCATAAAAAAATATAAAAATTTTTTATTTGGTAAAATATCACAAAATTTTTTAATTCACATTCAAAACACTGAATTCGGATCTCACCTTAAGAAGTGATGCAAATTCATTGCAACGGCTGTTGAAACGGTGGACATTTGTCCTATGACAAGCTCATATTACATTCATTGCTTCTCCGCCAATTTTGAACCACTTCTAGACCCAAAAAGAACATTTTCACTACTTTTTTGGCGACGCTTTCTCGCCGCATTATTAAGATATTAATTTATGAAAGAATAGTTTTAATATCAATTACTATTTTTTTAATTAAATTGACTAAACTAAATCAGTCATAAGTTCAACCACAGCTTTATTTCATAAATATCTGATTTCAAACATTGCCATCGACAACTGCTACCACAACCCAAGTAATTCGATTGTTCATGAAAGTCTTTAGCGGAACTTTGTGCGATTGTATATACTTGTTTAATTTTTATAAAAATTAAAAAAACTATTGACATTTATTGAAAAATGGAAAATCATAAAAAGAGTTTCAAATTCTGGGGGGGGCTAAATTTTTTCTGGGGGGGTCTAAGCCCCCTCCCCAGAGGCCTTCCTACGCTTATGATCTTATCATAATTGGGTATTTCTGCTTACTTTTGAAGGGGCCAATTTTGAAATCTAATCGTATCTAATTAGATTTCCCAATTTTTACACGAGTGGTTTTGCCTGTTTCTCCGTAACGTAGGCTAAGTGTTTTACCCCTTATCACCTTCTGTTGTTTTGCCTATCAAAGCCTATTATTGACAAAAAGTTTCCACGAATTTTATGAATAAATTCTTTTCACATTGTTTCCTCGCAAACGCCTCTCTTAACTACCTTCAATCTTGCACAGATGTTCAACACAAATACTTTTAAATATAATCGCAATAGACTTATTTACACTATATCGCAATAGGCTTATTTATATTTAAAGCCTTTTAGAAAATTAATCCTCGATTGGATTACTTATAAACTTAAGTTACAAATTCCATTGCCTGTTATAAAGATATTTTGGCAAAGAATTTCTTCATTCAATTCAGAAATTCCATTTCCTTCCACATTATCCTGTCAGCTCAATTTCTATTATCGTGATTTTTATTTTCCCCACATCTACACAAGCCTGTCTAGGTTATCGAAAAAAAACCCAAAACTTCTCAGTTTGATTAATCGTTTGGTTATTTTTTTCGTGCTAATAAATGTCTTTAAATGACCTTTCATAGACATTGATGGCCTATAGCTGAAAATATAAAGAAAACAAAAACAAAAAAATCATTTTTTTTTTCGTAATGGTCGGCTAGAAATCATCCGTGGGGAATGGCCTAATTTCCTTTCATTTTTGTTTTTTTTTTTTTTTTTCAAAACTACCTCTCAAAGAATTTTTCATGAAGAAATCTTAACTTGTTTACATGTGAGTAAATGTGAACTTTGCTATGAGTGGGGAGAATGGGAGTACGTGAATGTGTGTGTGTTTTTATTTTTTTCTCCTTCACAGTGATGAGTGTTTCTCTTGTTCTCTCGGACAGGTTGTTTAAACAGAGTTCTGGAAAATCAAACACAACCACAGTCAATCGTAACCACACTCATACTGTCGGGGTATGTGCTCGAAGTTCATTTCAGCTAATGGAGGATGCGATTTTGATAAACTAACAATCGTCAGTTAATGGTAGTGACAGTTTGAAGTTTTATTTTTTTGTTATTGTTGCAAAATGTAGATTGAGACATTGGGTTCAGAGGCGAGAAAAAGAGAGCTCATAAATTAGCACTTCTTCCTTAAAAGAGAGAAAAGTTACACTGAACCAGCTCTCTAGAAAGGGAGAAAATTTATTGATTTATTCCCAGCTCTCCAGAAAGGGAGAAAATTTATTGATTTGTAATCAGGAGATCATCATACCTACATTTATGATTTTTTTTACACAAATGATGGTATTGGGCAAAGACGAGATTTAGGTATCATCCACAAAGAATCGATGACAGGAATCTTTTCCAGCAGAAGTAAGGGTAGATCATGTGAATTTCGCGCACTTCTGAGCAAATGATCTGAAAACAAGGACACGTTACAATCGTACCACTACACACACAAAAAATATCTGATTCAATCACGAAATTAATTGATCCAATTAATTTTTTAACTGAAATGTCTTCAATCACAGAAATGATAGTATCAATTAAAAAATTAATTGAAGGTCAATTAATTGATCCAATTAAAAAATTGATACTATTAACTTTTCTGATTGATTTTTGTTTCAATTAAAAAATTTATTGAATCAATTAGATTTTTAATTGAATATTTTTTAAAAGCCAATAAAGACTTTAATGGGAAAATTTTTCATGAATTTTTTTCTGTGTGGAACAACGCTGAACAGTTAATTCTGAGTGGTATACAACCATTTGTTTGGCCGTTGACTTCCAAAAAATAAGGAAAATCAAATGCCCAAGGCAGATCTCTCTTCATCAAGACAATGCGAGCTCTCACAAATCTCGTCTTGAATAACTGAATTTTTGAGTACAAAAAACCCCGAAAGCATTGAGCAATTAATACGTTGTGGTGCTGGGCAATATGACATTAAACGTTTGTAGTCCATGGAGGAAAATTCGCCAATTTGGCTTAATCCCTGCAATTTCAATCACTCACAGTGACTTAAAAGGCAGCAACAATATAATCTTCGTGAATCAAATTATTATTTTTAATGACTTTACAAACGTTTGATAATTTTAACAGCCCATCCCCCACTATACTCACCCACCGCCCTATCTATAACATATGCAAAGCACAATCCCATTTGAGCCAGTGTTGTCAAAAGTAGGTTTTTTCTAATATTTAGCATCTTGCAGGGATTTTTTCACAAAACACAATTGTTAATAATTTTTACATTTTGGTGGCTCCAGAGGAGGAAATTAGAAGCCGGCAAGGCTTGATCTTTAACAATGTGTGGTATCCACAGTTACCACTTGTGCCAAAAAAAAAATCTATTTTAATGTTAATCCCGTAGAGAATTTTGTCAAAATTTTATTCCTGTAGAAAATGTTGTTCAAATTGTATTTCTATAGAAAATTTTGTCAAAATTTCCTTTTTATAGAAAATTTCGTCAAAATTTTATTTCTATAGAAAATTTTGTGAAAATTTTATTCCTACAGAAAATTATGTCAAAATTTTATTCCTGTAGAAAATATTGTCCAAATTTTATTTCTATAGAAAATTTTGTCAAAATTTTATTTCATAGAAAATTTTGTTAAAAAATTATTTCTATAGCAAATTTTGTCAAAATTTAATTTGTACAGAAAATGTTGTCACAACATAATTTCTGTAGGATATGTGGTCAAGATTTTATTTCTATAAAAATTTTTGTCACTTTTTTTGTAAAAATTTTAGTTTTGCAAAAATGTTTCAAAATTATCTCAAAATTTTATTTCTATAGAAAATTTTGTCAAAAATTTATTTCCATAGAAAATTTTGTCAAACATTTATTTCTATAGACAATTTTGTGAAAATGTTATATCTGTAGAAAATTGTGTCAAAAATTTATTTTTGTAGACAATTATATCAAAATTTGATTTCTATAGACAATTTTGTCAAAATTTTATTTTTTAATTTCTGTAGAAATTTTGGTCAAAATTGTACTTCTATTGAAAAATTTCTCAAAATTTTATTTCTATTGAAAATTTTGTTCAAATTTTATTTCTATAGAAAATTTGGTCAAAATTTTATTCCTGCAGAAAATTTTGACAAAATTTTATTTCTATAGACAATTATATTAAAATTTTATTTTTATAGAAAATTTTGTCAAAATGTTATTTCTATTGAAAATGTTGTCAAAATTTTATTTTTAAAGAAAATTTTGTCAAAATTTTATTATATCAAAATTTTATTTCTATAGAAAATTGTGTCAAAATTTTATTTCTATAGAAAATTTTGTCAAAATTTTATTTCTATAGAAAATTTTGTCAAAATTTAATTTCTAAAGAAAATTTTGTCAAAAATTTTTTCTATAGAATATTTTGTCACAATTTTATTTCTATGGAAAATTTTGTCAAAATTTAATATCTATAAAAAAAAAATAGAAAATTTGTTCAAAATTTTATTTCTGTATAAAATTTTGTCAAAAATTTATTTCTATAGACAATTTTGTGAATTTTTTTTTGTCAAAATTTTATTTCTATAGAAAATTTTGTCAAAAATTTATTTCTATAGCAAATATTGTCAAAATTTAATTTCTATAGAAAATTTTGTCAAAATTTTTTTTCTATAGAAAATTTTGTTAAAATTTAATTTTTATATGAAATTTGGTCAAAATTTTATTTCTATGGAAAATTTTGTCAAAATTGTATTTCCATAGAAAATGTTGTCAAAATTTAATTTCTATAGGAATTTTGTCAGCTTTTTTTATTTCATTTTTCCAAAATTTTATTTCTATAGAAATTTGATCTACCAAAACATTAAGAATTCTACCAATCTCCCAACAGAAAGAATATACTATTTTTGGTAGAATTCTACCAGCCGTGGTGGTAATACAAATTTTTACGTAATATACGTTCCATTTTCATATGTTTTCAGATAATAAAGTGCATTTTTGTTTTGTAATGATTGTTTAAATTTAACGGAAACATTGTAGGGGAAATTGAAGAGAAAATTTTATGGGATTGTAGGGGAAAGTAGGGGACTCTTTTTGTTCTTGTAGGGTAAACCGAAAAATTTCCCTGGTAACACTGGGGACATCTAGTACATCAAGGATTCCTCTAGGCAATTTTGATCGTCATCAGAACGTTTTATTTTATTTCGGGGTATTTTTTAATTTTTTTTCAGACTATTGTTCATCCATTGTTACTATTAGATTAAATAAACTCGGGAGTCTACAAAAATATTCATATGTTGTACTGGTAAATAATCCACCCAAGGAAATGATTCGAACCCCGCGACAACTGCTTGCTAGCTTAATTCAATGGTTCCCCTAATCCTTGCGGGAATCCCAAATCCCTTTACCACCTATAGGGACAGATATATTTTAGATTAATTTTCTTATTGGTATGTGTACGTTACATATATGGAGAGCCCATGACACTTTGAGCAAATATGCTAACGTGACCCCAAGTCTGGACTAGTGGATATCAGATAATATCGAAAACAATACATTAAATTCTGCGACGAGATTTCATTACATAGGGATGGGATTATATCGTAGTTACCCACTTAAAGAGATTCTTAAAAGCTAACTGTTACAGGTGAAAGAAATGCTCCTGAATTGTACTTCACACAATACATTTTAATGCCGTCAGTGTCTCCAATACTTTTACTTAAATAACATTGTCTTTTTCTTACGTTAACAGTTCATATTTCCCTGAACATGTGCCCTAAAGCGAAAATTCGGTTAAAATGATTTCCCCGAATATGTGCCCGAAAGCGTAAAGAAGGTTAAAATGTCATAGTCAAAATTTCTATGAAAAATCTTCAAAAAAATCTTTATCTTTACCTCGTTTCGGTAAAGGCTATTCAAAATATTCAAAAATTCCACGAATATATGTCCTGCAGCGAAGAGGATGTTAACATGTCTAATAGTTAAAAATTCCATGAAAAATCTTAGAAAAATCTCTACCTAATATATTTTTTATACCCTCCATCATAGGATGGGGGTATATTAACTTTGTCATTCCGTTTGTAACACATCGAAATATTGCTCTAAGACCCCATAAAGTATATATATTCTGGGTCGTGGTGAAATTCTGAGTCGATCTAAGCATGTCCGTCCGTCCGTCCGTCCGTCCGTCCGTCCGTCCGTCCGTCCGTCCATCCGTCTGTTGAAATCACGCTAACTTCCGAACGAAACAAGCTATCGACTTAAAACTTGGCACAAGCAGTTGTTATCGATGTAGGTCGGATGGTATTGAAAATGGGCCATATCGGTCCACTTTTACGTATAGCCCCCATATAAAGGGACCCTCAGATTTGGCTTGTGGAGCCTCTAACAGAAGCATATTTCATCCGATCCGGCTGAAATTTGGTACATGGTGTTGGTATATGGTCTCTAACAACCATGCAAAAATTGGTTCACATCGGTCAATAATTATATATAGCCCCCATATAAACCGATCCCCAGATTTGGCTTGCGGAGCCTCAAAGAGAAGCAAATTTCATCCGATCTGGCTGAAATTTGGTACATGATGTTGGTATATGGTCTCTAACAACCATGCACAAATTGATCCACATCGGTCCATAATTATATATAGACCCCATATAAACCGATCTCCAGATTTGGCTTGCGAAGCCTCAAAGAGAAGCAAATTGCATCCGATCCGGCTGAAATTTGGTACATGGTATTGGTATATGGTCTCTAACAACCGTGCAAACATTGGTCCACATCGGTCCATAATTATATATAGCGCCCATATAAACCGATCCCCAGATTTGGGTTGCGGAGCCTCAAATAGAAGCAAATTTCATCCGATCCGCCTGAAATTTGGTACATGATATTGATATATGGTCTCTAACAACCATGCAAAATTTGGTCCACATCGGTTCATAATTATATATAGCCCCCATATAAACCGATCCCCAGATTTGGCTTGCGAAGTCTCCAAGAGAAGCAAATTTCATCCAATCCAGTTGTAATTTGGAACATGGTGTTAGTATATGATCTTTAACAACCGTGCCAGAATTGGTCCATATCGGTCCATAATTTCATATAGCTCCCATACAAAACGTTCTCCAGATTTGACCTCCGGAGCCTCTTGGAGGAGCAAAATTCATCCGATCCGGTTCAAATTAGGAACGTGGTGTTAGTATATGGTCGCTAAGAACCATACTAAAATTGGTCCAATCACACAAAAATTGGTCCATATCGGTTCATAATCATGGTTGCCACTAGAGCCAAAAATAATCTACCAAAATTTTATTTCTATAGAAAATTTTGTCAAAATTTTATTTCTATAGAAAATTTTGTCAAAATTTTATTTCTAGAGAAAATTTTGTCAAAATTTTATTTCTAGAGAAAATTTTGTTAAAATTTTATTCCGTTCGTAATAAAATTTTCATCATTGTCAAAATTTTATTTCTATAGAAAATTTTGTCAAAATTTTATTTCTATAGAAAATTTTGTTCAAATTTTATTCGGTTCATAATCATGGTTGCCACTCGAGCCAAAAATAATCTACCAAGATTTTATTTTATTTTTTTGTTAAAATTTTATTTCTGTAGAAATTTTTGTCAAAATTTTCTTTCTTTCAACATTTTTATTTCTATAGAAAATTTTGTGAAAATTTTATTTCTATAGAAAATTTTGTTCAAATTTTATTTCTGTAGAAAATTTTGTCAAAATTTTATGTCTACTTTGTCAAACTGAATTATATACGTATTAGATCGATCTTTTTTGATTTAATATATGTGGTATGGACTTACATACAATTTAGAAGATGGTGTTAGGAGGTTTTAAGATACCTTGCCATCGGCAAGCGTTACCGCAACTTAAGTAATTCGATTGTGGATGGCAGTGTTTAGAAGAAGTTTCTACGCAATCCATGATGGAGGGTACATAAGCTTCGGCCTGGCCGAATTTACGGCCGTATATACTTGTTTTTGGTATTGGTTAGGTTGTATAACATACAACCAAAATGTTCTACAAAATATTCAACTAGCAACTGGATTGGGATTCCATTAGCAATGCTGAATATTTTCTATTGGGTCAGTCATCAATACTCAATCACCATTTTCATACCAAATATCATGCATTGGTTTGGAATACATGAAGTATATGTCCCTCAAAAATTGATGTGTCGTTGTGATGGATGATTTTCCAAGCCCTTTTAACATCAATGGAACTAACAAAACCTTTTAATTGAGTCCACTGTATTTAATCCACTCTTAAAACCCACACATGCAAAAGTCAGCTAAAAAAAAGCTTTTAACACAAAAAAAACACAATGTTTGGATTAAAAATAATGTCAAAATATCATCAGCATCAGTAGCAACACAACACTTAAGATACAGCGACATCAGCAACAAACCAAAAAACAACAACATTACAAAAACAAAAGTTATCCAATAAATAATTAATGTTAACTCAAATGGAAATGGAGGAAGAAACAAGAAAGCCAGCAAGCAAAAAAAAAATACAAAAAACAACAAGGTTGTCCTAAGGGGGTTAACATCAGTTTCTTGGCAATGTCAATGTAAAACAAGAAGGTCTTATGCCTAAGCACGTTTAAGCATTGCCTACGACAACAACAGCAACAACAACAACCATCATCATCATTCTAGAACACAAACCATACAAGACAAGCTCACACAAACAACTACACGCAAAAAAGGTTAAAAACGCCACACACAGACATTAAGGAGAAATGATAAAGATCCGATTGTTTGTTTTGTTTCTATTTTCGTAGCTGTTGTTGTTGTTGTTGTTTTTACTATTTTGTTTTGCTATACAAAGAATACAAAAAACAAAACTTCGTTTAATGGTTAGGTGCTTACCCTATTTTCCCAGGACATATACGTATGTCCCAAACCCTTCGCGCGCCAAGACCCATCCCTTCATTCTTATCATAACTTTGCTATTAAATGAAACTAAGGTTAATTCAAATGAGAACCCCATTTAAAGAGAATCGACAGCAACACTATAAACTGCATTGTCCTAAACAAACTCTCATAAGCATAAAATGCCAAATAAACTGTCACTGTTCTCAATTTAATTAGCAAGGTGGCTAAAATGGAGTACAACAATGACAACGAAATAGATTTGTTAAAAAGAATCCTTAGATTTAGAAAATTATGTCTAAGATAAAAATCACGAAATGCGAGGCAGGGATTTTCATAAAATCCAATATATTACAATGGACCTTCTCCTTAACGCTCCCACTAGAACAATACATCTCTTACTTTTACTGTTACTAACATTCTATCTCATTTTAAACTCAGATCAGTAACAGCTGAGTGATGAAATTGGCCATTAATACGGTGGCTCTCGTTTAGTACTGAGTACAACATTTGTGAGAGTTGATACCTCTCGTTACGCTGGTGGTGTAAGACCAGCGTAACGATAGGGCTTACACCACCAGCGTAACGAGAGGTATCAACTCTCACAAATGTTGTACTCAGTACTCAGTACCCTAGTTTAGTAAACTAAAAAATTTCCTATAGAAATAAATTTTTGACAAATTTTTCTATTGAAATAAAATTTTGACAAAATTTTCTATTGAAATAAATTTTTTACAAAATTTTCTATAGAAATAAAATTTTGACAAAATTTTCTATAGCAATAAAATTTTGACAAAATTTTCTATATCAATAAAATTTGGACAAAATTTTGAATAGAAATAAAATTTTGACAAAATTTTGTATAGAAATAAAATTTTGACAACATTTTCTATAGAAAT
Source organism: Haematobia irritans (assembly GCF_050003625.1). Taxonomy (NCBI): domain Eukaryota; kingdom Metazoa; phylum Arthropoda; class Insecta; order Diptera; family Muscidae; genus Haematobia; species Haematobia irritans. Next base: position 116,676,831 of record NC_134401.1, read on the forward strand.
AAAATTTTGAAAAAAAAATTCTATAGAAATAAAATATTGATAAAGTTTTCTATAGAAATAAAATTTTGACAAAATTTTTTATAGAAATAAAATTTTGACAAAATTTTTTATAGAAATAAAATTTTGACAAAATTTTCTACAGAAATAAAATTATGACTAAATTTTCTACAGCAATAAAATTTTGACAAAATTTTCTATAGAAATAAAATTTTGTCAAAATTTTCTATAGAAATAAAAATTTGACAAAATTTTCTATAGAAATAAAATTTTGACAAAATTTTCTATGGAAGTAAAATTTTGACAAAATTTTCTATAGAAATAAAATGTTGACAAAATTTTCTATAGAAATAAAATTTGGAGAACATTTTCTATAGAAATAAAATTTGGACAACATTTTCTATAGAAATAAAATTTTGACAAAATTTTCTATAGAAATAAAATTTTGACAAAATTTTCTATAGAAATAAAAATTTGACAAAATTTTCTATAGAAATAAAATTTTGACAAAATTTTCTACAGAAATTTCAGTGGCAAAGGAAAAGAGATATTTTGTACACATTTATTTCGGCAAAGGGCGGCTATCATAAACCTTTTTTCGAAAGGTTCAAGTGTGGTTCACTTTGGGTTTAGTGAACCGCCTGAATTTATTCTTATAATTGGTTGATAGTTTTGTTGCAAGTAGAGGTGATGAAATAGAAATAAAATTTGAATAAAATTTTCTATAGAAATAAAATGTTGACCAAATTTTCTATAGAAATGAAAATTGTTGTTGTTTTGACAACATATTTCATTGAAATAAAATTTTGACAAAATTTTCTATAGAAATAAAATTTTGACAAAATTTTCTGTAGAAAAAAAATTTTTGACAAAATTTTCTATAGAAATAAAATGTTGACAAAATTTTCTATAGAAATGAAATTTTGACAAAATTTTCCATTGAAATAAAATTTTGACAAAATTTGCTATAGAAATAAAATTTTGACAAACTTTGCTATAGAAATAAAATTTTGACAAAATTTTCTATAGAAAAAAAATGTTGACAAAATTTTCAATAGAACTAAAATTTTGACAAAATTTTGTTTAGAAATAAAATATTGACAAAATTTTATTTCTATTGAAAATTTTGACAAAATTTTATATAGAAATAAAATTTTGACAACATTTTATATAGAAATGAAATTTTGACAAAATTTTCTATAGAAATAAAATTTTGAAAAAATTCTCTATAGAAATTTCTATAGAAATAAAATTTTGACAAAATTTTCTATAGAAAAAAAATTTTGACAAAATTTTCGATAGAAATATAATTTTATTGTTTTTTTTTTTTTTTTTTTTTTTTTTGATCTCAGCTTAAAGCCATGCATTGACTAAACTACAAGTGTAGCTTAACCAACAGAGGAAAAGTATGCTTGTCAAATTTATTTGGGCAAAGCCCTATAGACTGCAAGATGGTTGGATGTACAGCTGTTTCGGAATTACCACATTCCTCATCAGCATCCTCTACTTGCAGCAAAACTATCAACCAATTATCAGAATAAATTCGGGTAATTCACTCAACCCAACGTGAACTACACTTGAACCTCCCGATAGTCGGCAGTAGCCGACTATCAAACCCTTTTTCGGGAGGTTCAAGTGTAGTTCACGTTGGGTTGAGTGAATTACCCGAATTTATTCTGATAATTGGTTGATAGTTTTGCTGCAAGTAGAGGATGCTGATGAGGAATGTGGTAATTCCGAAACAGCTGTACATCCAACCATCTTGCAGTCTATAGGGCTTTGCCCAAATAAATTTGACAAGCATACTTTTCCTCTGTTGGTTAAGCTACACTTGTAGTTTAGTCAATGCATGGCTTTAAGCTGAGATCAAAAAAAAAAAAAAAAAAACAACAATAACGATTGAAGAGAAGCCAACAATAACAAACAAAACGAATGAAATATAATTTTGACAAAATTTTGTTTAGAAATAAAATTTTGACAAAATTTTATATAGATATAAAATTTTGACAGAATTTTATATAGAAATAAAATTTTGACAAAATTTTCTATAGCAAAAATTTTGACAAAATTTTCTATATCAATAAAAATTTGACAAGATTTTCTATAGAAATAAAATTTGGACAAAATTTTCTATAGAAATAAAATTTTGCCAAAATTTTTTATAGAAACAAAAATTTTGAAAAAATGTTCTATGGAATAAAAATTTTGACAAAATTTCCTTTCGTAATAAAATATTGACTAAATTTTCTATAACAATAAAATTTTGACAAAATTTTCTATAAAATTAAAATTTTGAAAAAATTTTCTATAGAAATTTCTATAGAAATAAAATTTTGGCCACATTTTCTACAGAAATACAAATTTTCTATCGAAATGAAAATTGGACAACATTTTCTATAAAAAAATTGATAAAATTTTCTATAGAAATACAATTATGATAAAATTTTTTTATAGAAATAAAATTTTGCTATAGAAATAAAATTTTGACAAAATTTTTATAAAATAGAATTTTGACAAAATTTTTTATAAAAATAAAATTTTGCCAAAATTTTCTATAGAAACAAAAGTTTTGAAAAAATGTTCTAGGAATAAAAATTTTGACAACATTTTCTATAGTAATAAAATATTGACAAGATTTTCTATAGAAATACAATTCTGATGACATTTTTTATAGAAATAAAATTTTGACAAAATTTGCTATAGAAATAAAATTTTGACAAAATTTTTATAAAAATAAAATTTTGACGCAATTTTTATAAAAATAAAATTTTGCCAAAATTTTCTATAGAAGCAAAAATTGTGAAAAATGTTATATGGAATAAAAATTTTGACAAAATTTTCTATAGTAATAAAATATTGACCAAATTTTCTATAGAAATAAAAGTTTGACTAAATTTGCTATAGAAATAACATTTTGACAAAATTTTCTATAGAAATAAAATTTTGATACAATTTTCTATGGAAATAAAATTTTGACAAAATTTTCTATAGAAATAAAATTTTGACAAAATTTTCTATAGAAAAAACAAAATCCTAGAATTTTGCTATATTTTCAATCCCACTTTTCCGGGAAAATAGTACGGAAAATTTTCTTCATATTAGTTTACATAAAATATTACTAATTTCTTCATATTAGTTTACATAAAATATTACTATATATGTTAAAAGAATTGGACATATTGCGTTGATTAGTGGAGATGAATATGAGGAGTCATCACGTAATAATGACTAGGAAGGTTGCCTTTTATATTTCGGGATGAGAGAACAAAAACAAATATTAATTATTAAAACTCGATTTATGCTTCAACACACAACAATGACAAAACCATAAATTTAAATTTAAGAACCTTTAAAAATAAAGCATAATATAATAATTTTGAAATCTAAGCCAGGGATGTTAATAATAAACTCATATTAAGGATATCCCTACCATCCTTAATGAGTTTATTATTATGTATAAGTGACCTTTAAAACTCAATACAGTACAAATAGGCGTATGAACAACTTGATTTGAATAAAAATTACGTATACGTAACGGAGTCTCTATTAATGCTGGATGGAGGAAATGGAATAGCAAACGCTTTGCTATGGTTTGGTATTTGGCATTAGGTTAGACGAACAAATATTTTAATTTCTTATTTGTTTAAAAACCAAAAAAAAATCAACAAATTTTCAAAGTGGGACTTTTTTTATTTATTTTAAAACTATCAACATATTTCATAGTGAACCATATTAATGGAAAACCATTGAAAGCTGTGTCTATGAACCTTTTGTCTCCTTTCTTCCTAAATCTAATGTTGATTCAATTGAAACCCCACATTTAAAGAGAATCGAACGAATGAATATCAATTGAATTATCGCAAAAAAAAAACGAATTCTCATAAGCGTAAAGTAACAAAGAAAATTCAGTTTAATTAGCAAGGTGACAACAATGGAACACAGCGATGACAACAATATAAATTTGTTAAGAAGAAGCCTTAGAAATTTCTCGATATTTGAAAAGGGGATGCTTGTAATACCCAAGACATTTAATTTACTTCTAAAACCTCATATAACCCAAAAGTTTAGCTCTATTCTTTCTCCCATTTTCATTTAAATGTATGATTAAGGATAACAGGTTATGGTGAAAGTGCACACATAATAACTCAGCATGAACAACGTCATTAGAACACACATTACGTATACGCAACGGGGTCTCAACTGCTAGCGAAGAATGCCGGTGGAATAGTAAATATATGGCTGAACGAAATTTAAATTTAATTTGTTTAATTGTTTAGTTTAAACAAAAAATACATATTTTTATAAGCAGAAATAAAGAAGGAAAAGTCAACATAGATGGTGCATATTAGTAGGAACATCCCTTTATTTAAACAAGTAAGGAAAGTCCAAAGTCGGGAGGGGCCGACTATATTATACCCTTCACCACTTTGTAAGTCCACATTTTCGATACCATATCAAATTCGTCCAATGTGTTGGATGCTATATGAATCCATACACATATATTCTGTATATCTGAGCAGATCTGTACAGAGTTCTACCATACTTATAGATTTTACATTTAAGTCGGCTAATGCGCTGAGGTGGAACAAAATGTTAGTAAAAAAATATAGGAAACATTTAAATATGAACCAATTTTGAGGCAACTTCCCAAAAGTGTATTTATGATTTATCGGCCGATAGATGTGTAATAGAGTAGTAGGAAAATTTGAGTCACTTTGATAAGTTTTCGACTTAGCAGTGGCGATTTGATAAGGAAAATGTAGGTATTTCGGCCAGTTTTGCCTAAATAGGAAAAACATATATATGGAATCTATATCGAAATCTGAACCGATTGCAATCAAATTTCACATGCATAGTTACTATGTTGAATCTACTCCCTGTGCAAAATTTCACGTAAATCGTCTAACAACTTTGACCTCTGTGGTCATATGACGGAAAATCGGGCGAAAGATATATATGGGAGCTATATCAAAATCTGAACCGATTTCAACCAAAATAAACACGCCTATGCAGAACCTTAATTCTACTGCCTGTGCAAAGTTTCAAGTTCAATTCTACTTCCTCTGCAAAATTTCACGTAAATCAGAGTAGCACTTTTGCCTCTGTGGGCATATTAGTCCAAATCTGGCGAATGATATATATGGGAGCTATATCTAAATCTGAACCGACTTCAACTAAATTTTGCACAATTAACGATACTATAAAACGTACTCCTTGTGCAAAATTTCAAGCAACTCAGGGCAAAACTCTAGCTTTTGAGGCCATATAAATCCAAATCGGACGAAAGATATATATGGGAGCTATATCTAAATCGGAACCGATTTTAACCAAATTAAGCACACTTAACGATACTATTAAACGTACTCGTTGTGCAAAATTTGAAGCAAATGAGCGCAAAACTCTGGCTTTTGGGGCCATATAAGTCCAAATCGGTCGAAAGATATATATGGGAGCTATATCTAAATCTCAACCGAAATTTGGTACATGGTGGTTAAGAAAACTTCGCAAAAGTTTATTTATGATTTATCGCTCGATATATATGCATTAGAAGTTTAGGAAAATTAGAGTCATTTTTACAAATTTTCGACTAAGCAGTGGCGATTTTACAAGGAAAATGTTGGTATTTTGACTATTTTTGTCGAAATCAGAAAAACATATATATGGGAGCTATATCTAAATCTGAACCGATTTCAACCAAATTTGGCACGTATAGCTACAATGCTAATTCTACTCCCTGTGTAAAATTTCAACTAAATCGGAGCAAAAAATTGGCCTCGGGCGAAAGCTATATATGGGAGCTATATATAAATCTGAACCGATTTCAACCAAATTTGGCACGCATAGCTACAATGCTAATTATACTCCTTGTGCAAAATTTCAACTAAATCGGAGCAAAAAATTGGCCTCTGTGGTCATATGAGTGTAAATCGGGCGAAAGCTATATATGGGAGCTATATCTAAATCTGAACCGATTTCAACCAAATTTGGCACGCATAGCTACAATGCTAATTTTACTCCCTGTGCAAAATTTCAACTAAATCGGATCAAAAAATTGGCCTCTGTGGTCATTTGAGTGTAAATCGGGCGAAAGCTATATATGGGAGCTATATCTAAATCTGAACCGATTTCAACCAAATTTGACACGCATAGCTACAATGCCAATTCTACTCCCTGTGCAAAATTTTAACTAAATCGGAGCAGAAAATTGGCCTCTGTGGGCAAATGAGTGTAAATCGGGCGAAAGCTATATATGGGAGCTATATCTAAATCTGAACCGATTTGGCTGATATTTTGCAAGTTTTTCGAGACTCATAAAATATTCGGATGTACGGAATTTGAGGAAGATCGGTTGATATACACGCCAATTATGACCAGATCGGTGAAAAATATATATGGCAGCTATATCTAAATCTGAACCGATTTTTTCCAAAATCAATAGGGATCGTCTTTGAGCCGAAACAGGACCCTATACCAAATTTTAGGACAATCGGACTGAAACTGCGAGCTGTACTTTGCACACAAAAATACATCAACAGACAGACAGACGGACAGACAGACAGACAGACAGACAGACGGACATCGCTAAATCGACTCAGAATTTAATTCTAAGACGATCGGTATACTAAACGGGTCGGTATACTAAATGGGTCTCAGACTTTTCCTTCTTGGCGTTACATACAAATGCACAAACTTATTATACCCTGTACCACAGTAGTGGTGAAGGGTATAAAAATTTAAGAAACTTAAATCACAGCATTTATCTGATAATTAAAACTAAAATCTAGACAATGTTTTGTATATTGTGGTGGTCAATGCAGCATTTCGGACTTTGTCTACTGACAAACCTTTCAGGAGTGGACAACCACAGTTCCCCAAATTGGGACCACATATGGGATGTGTCCAGCTATGAGAGGTTAATTTTAATAGCCCAGAAAAAAAAATGTGGAAGTTCTTCTAAAGGCACAACTTTAAAAGCGCTTCCCAAAATGTCCTCCCAAAGATGTTATTCATTGTAACTAAACAGGAAGTTATTTTAATCACCCTTATTCCTGAAGTCGCCCTCGCCGTCGCTTTTTGTCGCTTTTCATCTGTCGCCACTAATTGGTATTCCGTTCGTCGATATATTCTGCTATCGACGAAAATCGGTATTCTTGGCGTCACTTTTTGTCGCCAATATCGTCGCTTTTTGTCGCCGTTAAATTTACCATCGGTGAGTTTAGTGATTAATTTTTGAGGAAGTTTTTTAGACTTTATTAATCGAATAATTGAAAAATAAATTTAATAAATGGAAATTTGTAAGAGGTAAAGTGACTAATCTTCAACACTTACAAAAAAATGGGAATAAAAGGAACTAGAGATCAGCCATTAGATGAGCTAGACTGACTCCAACGATTTAAAACCGGTTGGAACAAATGGTTTGTAGTTTAATGTCTTTGAACTTTAGAGAAAAATTGTAACAAATGATAGAAAAGCTGTAACTATTATTAAAAAAAAATCTATACTGTTCAAGTATTTATTCCAGTTTCCACTCTTTGAGGGTCTCATTTTCTGAGCTGACCACGATTACAAATCTATTGATATAAAAATGAGCTATTTATACCAAATTGATCTGTATATATACTAATTATGGTCATCACATTCACATCATAGACAAGACAACTGCACAATTAAAGTAAACGTGTTGATTTTTCCATTTAGTTTTAATAGAAACCCTTCAAGGCCAATATATTTTATTTAGCACCAAACTTAGATAATGTAAATCATTTCCCGAGTCAAATTTATCATTTATTATTTTTAAAAGCAAATAATTAAAATTCAGTTTTGCACATCAGCTGATTGCTTTCTTTCACGATGATCCTTGTGCCATTGATCTCAGCGTCGTCGCCATTTTTATAGTTTTGGAAGCTTTTACTGTCCTTGAATATATATCCACATTTTTTCCCGCGTCAAATTAAATATTTTTTCTTGATTTGCCGGCACAGAATTGCGTCAGAAATAAAAATATTTTAAAAATAAAAATTAAAATTCATTTTTTGCACATCAGCTGATTGTTTTCTAGTGATATCGGCCTTTTATTACCGAGTATTGTAATTGGTACAAAATGTAATCGTCGTCTCGCCGTCGCCACTCCACAGGAATACAAAATGAATGACGAGACGACTTAAAAGCGACAGACGACAAAAAGCGACGGCGAGAGCGAGGGCGACTTCAGGAATAAGGGTGAATATATTTGTTTTAGAAATCGCTTTTTCATATTTTTAATGGGTAATTTTTTTATTTAAAATAGGTAAGAATTAATAAAATGGTATAAAATATTTACATTTTGTCATACAAACAAAATGCTAATTTAATTTTGGAAAAATTGCGAATTGAAATTACTTGTGATCAAATGTTTCAGACAAGCATAACAATGCATTAAAAATCCTAAAAAATATATAAAAATCATTTATTACAAAATATCACATTTTTTTTAATTCACATACAAAACACTGAATACGGATCAAACTTTAGGAACTGATTGATGGTCAGTGCAACCGCTGTCGAAATGGTGGGCATCCGTCCACGCTTGCCACTCCATCAAAAAAAAAATCTACCAAAATTTAGGAAAAATTTTACCAAAAAACTACCAAACAAAAATATAATGTTTTGTCAAAATTATTTTTCTATAGATTTTTTTCTATAGAATTTTCAATAGAATATAGATTCTATTTTAACAATACTTTTTTATAGGAAATTTTATCAACATTTTATTTCTATAACAAATTTTCTCAAACTTTTATTTCTATAGTAAATTTTGTCACAATTTAATTTCTTTAGATTTTTTTTTTTTGACAAAATATTCTTTAGAATATTTTGTCAAAATTTTATTTCTATAGAAAATTTTCTATAAAAGAATATGGTTAAAATTTTATTTCTATAGAAAATTTTGTCAAAATTTTATTTCTATAGAAGATATGGTCAACATTTTATTTCTATAGAAAATATGGTCAACATTTTATTTCTATAGGATTTTTTCTCACAATTTTATTTCTATAGAAAATTTTCTATAAAAAATACGGTTAAAATTTTATTTCTATAGAAAATTTTGTCAAAATTTTATTTCTATAAAAAATATGGGTAACATTTTATTTCTATAGAAAATATGGCCAAACTTTTATTTCTATAGGAATTTTTGTCAAAATTTTATTTCTATAATAAATTTTCTCAAACTTTTATTTCTAGAAAAAATTTTGTCAAAAATTTATTTCTTTAGAAAAATTTGTCAAAATTTTATTTCTATAGAAAATTTTGTATAAATTTCTATAGAAAATTTCTATAGAAAATTTTGTCAAAGTTTTATTTTTATAGAACATATGGTCAAAATTTTATTTCTATAGAAACTATGGTCAAAATTTTATTTTTATAGAAAATTTTATAAAAATGTTATTTCTATAGAAAATTTTGTCAAAATTTTCTTTCCATAGAAAAGTTGATTTCTATAGAAAATCTTGTCAAAATTTTATTTCTATATAAAATTTTGTCAGCATTTTATTTATATAGTAAATTTTGTCAAAATTTTATTTCTATAGAAAATTTTTTCAAAATTGTATTTATATAGAAAATTTTGTCAAAATTTTATTTCTATTGCAAATTTTGTCAAAATTTTATTTCTATTGCAAATTTTGTCAACATTTTATTTATATAGAAAATTTTGTCAACATTTTATTTATATAGAAAATTTTGTCAAAATTTTATTTATATAGAAAATTTTGTCAACATTTTATTTATATAGAAAATTTTGTTAAAATTTTATTTCTATGGTCAAAATTTTATTTCTATAGAAAATTTTGTCAAAATTTTATTTATATAGAAACTTTTGTCAAAATTTTTACATAGATAATTTTGTCAAAATTTTATTTACATAGATAATTTTGTCAAAATTTTATTTATATAGAAAATTTTGTCAAAATTTTATTTATATAGAAAATTTTGTCAAAATTTTATTTATATAGAAAATTTTGTCAAAATTTTATTTATATAGAAAATTTTGTCAAAATTTTTTTTCTATAGAAAATTTTGCCAAAAGTTTATTTCAACAGAAAATTTTGTCAAAATTTTATTTCTAATGAAAATTCTGTCAAAATTTTATTTCTATAGAAAATTTGTCAAAATTAATTTTTTATAGAAAATTTAATCAAATTTTTTTTTAAATTTTATTTCTATAGAAAATTTTGTCAAAATTTTTTTTCTATAGATAGTGTTGTCAAAATTTTATTTCTGTAGAAAAATTGGTCAAAATTTTATTTCTTTAATTTTCTATAGAAATAAAATTTGGTTCAAATTTTTTTCTATAGAAAATTTTCCCAAAATTTTGTCAACAGTTTAGTTTTTCATCAAAAATTTATTTCTATTTTTGTCAAAATATTATTTCTGTAGAAAATTTTGTCAAAATTTTATTTCTATAGAAATTTCTGTCAACATTTTCTTTCTATAGAAATAACATACTTATCAAAATCAAATTGTATAGAAAATTTTGTCAAAATTTTATTCCTATAGAAAATTTTGTTCAAATTTTATTTATATAGAAAATTTTGTTCAAATTTTATTTCTACAGAAAATTGTGTCAATATTTTATTTCTATAGAACATTTTGCCAATATTTTATTTCTATAGAAAATTATGTCAAAATTTTATTTCTATAGAAAATTTTGTTCAAATTTTATTTCTATAGAAAATTTTGTTCAAATTTTATTTCTACAGAAAATTGTGTCAATATTTTATTTCTATAGAACATTTTGCCAATAGTTTATTTCTATAGAAAATGTTGTTCAAATTTTATTCCTATAGAAAATTTTGTCAAAATTTTATTCCTATAGAAAATTTTGTTCAAATTTTATTTCTATAGAAAATTTTGTCAACATTTTGTTTCTAATGAAAATTTTGTCAAAATTTTATTTCTAATGAAAATTTTGTCAAAATTTTATTTCTATAGAAAATTTAGTCAACAATTTATATCTAGATAATATTTATGAATTAGCTCTTAGTTGGTGAGGAATACTTTGCAAAATCTACCAAAACATGAAGATTTCTACCAAACAGTAAAAAATCTACCATTTTTGGTAAAGTTCTACACTGAAAAAAATATTGACCTAATATGGAAGATTATGCAACTTAAATTTTAGGACTCGAAATTTACGCAATGTTAAAGACAAAATTCTTTACAATAATGACATTTTACTTAAAAAAAAGTTTATAATTTTCATTAAATTTAGGACACAAATCTTGAAATTTTGCGTCCCTCTGTTGAAGTTGTAGATCTTTGAAGTAAGGCAAATGTTCCTTAAAATAAAGAAAAACATTTTTAATTTAAAGAAATCGTCTTTAACTCAACTGACATATAGAATTTTTAAATTTAAGATACAAATGCTTCAAATATAGGCTAAGACTTATTTTAAGGATTTGCATCTTTGGTTTAAAGTTTTTTTTTTTTTAGCATTAAGAAAACAGTTTTTACTTTGAAGTACTTGGCATAATTTGGATTTTGAAACTGGAATTTCTTTCTACATGAATACCTTTATTAATACATCGAATACAAATTCGATGAATGAGATCTGTATCCAATTTTAATTTTACGATTCCTAGATTTAAAGCCAGGGAGGTCCCTAAAAAATGTCTTTATTTTAAAGAAGTCGCATCTTTGGCTCGGAATCAATACCAAAATCCTTAAAGGAAGGTCAAAATCTTTGGATAGAAGTAAACTTTTTTTTTTGAGTGTACTAACTGTGGCAACTGTGCATCCGTCCTATGACAAACCCATGTTAAATTTATCGCTTCGACGCCAACTTCCGGATCCAAAAAGATAATTTTCACTTCGTTTTTGACGACGCTTTTTTTGTGCTGGGATAGGCAACGTCTCACGACAATTGCCCAAATTTGATAGGTGACCGGTTTTCATAGCGGTCAAGTTAAAGAGATTTCACTGTAATTTCAAATCTATGTTTTTTGGGTCTTTCAGATTTAATATCGAGATCAAATTTATGTTTTAAAAAAATCGATATTTGATATTTCATTTAGAAAATTTGATTGATTTGACTTTCTGGTAAAATTCTCAGGTCCTCCCTTTTATTAAGCATTTACTGCGCAACGAGAACCGACCTCTTCATACCATTTTTACGATATCTTGGCTTTGCCATTTACAGATAAAGTTAATACAAATGAAATTCCGATTTACACAGAACAACCACGCACCAAAAAATTTTTTTGTGATTCAATCACGAAATTAATTGATCCAATTAATTTTTAATTGAAATGTCTTCAATCACAGAAATGATAGTATCAATTAAAAAATTAATTGACAGTCAATTAAAAAAATTAATTGATTCAATTAAAAAATTAATTGATACTATTAATTTGTGTGATTGATTTTTATTTCAATTAAAACATTTGTTGGTTCAATTAAATTTTTAGTTTTTAAACTCAATTAAGACTTTAATTGGAAAAATTTTCGTGAAAATTTTTTCTGTGTATGTTACATCGCTAACAACTGCATCATCGTCAACAAATTCTCATAAGTATAAACTGACAAAAATTCCATTGTTGTCAATTTAATTAGCAAGGTGACAAAAGTGGAGCACAACAATGGCAACTACATAAATTTGTTAAGAATCCTTCGAGATTAGAACATAATGCTAAAATAAAAATCGTGAAATGTAAGACAATGCCCTTGAAATAATATCCAAAATGTTGGATAAAAAAGAAATGTTTGACAAATTTCTATAACTTTCATTGAATAAAGTTGAAGATTATAGCAGTCATATTGATCGTAGAAAATATTTGGCCATTAAAATTTGACCCAGTTCAAATTGTTGGCAATTTAATTAACAAAGTGGCAATAATTGAGTCTTAGGGCTTAATATTTCCAAAAAAAAAAAAAAAAACAAAAAACAAAAACAAAAAAAAAGTGGTCAAAAGGTAGTGAAAATTATCTGTGTGTATCCCGCAGTGGAGCTAAATTGACGTAGAAGCGATGACTTTAATATGGGCTTGTCATAGGACGGATGTCCACCATTACAACAGTCGTTGCATTGAATTCACATTACTTCTTAAGGTGTGATCCATACTCAGTGTTTTGGATGTGAACTAAACAATTTTGTGATATTTTTACAAATGAATAATTTTTATAATTTTTTATGGTCTTTAAATGGTGCAGAAGCGATGAATTTACCTTGGGATTGTCGTAGAACGGTCGCACTGAGGGATTTTTCTTGCAGGAAAACGACTTTACGACTTCTTTAAAAATTAGAAAACCTACACTTACAAATTATTTTTTCATTTTTTTTACATAACTGAAGCTAAAGTTAATTCCAACGAAACCTGCATTTAAAAAGAATCGACAGCATGACACAACCAACTAAAAAATCCAAAATAAATTCTCATACGGATAAAGTGGAAAAGATAACACCATTGTTAGCAATTTAATAAGCAAGGTGGAAAAAATGAAGCACAACAATGACAAGAATATAAGAAGAACCTTTAGAAATAAGATAAGAATTTTGAAATGTAAGACAGAGATTAACCTCAGATTAAGGATAGCAGGGATGGTATAACTAGCCTTTAATAATTCAATAGAAATACAATTTTGACAAAATTTTCTATAGAAATAAAATTTTGACAAAATTTTCTACAGAAATAAAATGTTTACAAATTTTTCCATAGAAATAAAATTTTTACAAAATTTTCTATTGGAATACAATGTTGACAAAATATTCTAAAGTAATAACATTTTGACAAAATTTTCTATAGATATAAAATTTTGACAAAATTTTCTATAGAAATAAAATTTTGACAAAATTTTCTACAGAAATAAAATTTTTACAAATTTTTCCATAGAAATAAAATTTTAACAAAATTTTCTATTGGAATACAATGTTGACAAAATATTCTAAAGTAATAACAAATTTTTCCATAGAAATAAAATTTTAACAAAATTTTCTATTGGAATACAATGTTGACAAAATATTCTAAAGTAATAACATTTTGACAAAATATTCTAAAGTAATAACATTTTGACAAAATTTTCTATAGAAATAAAATTTTGACAAAATTTTCTATAGAAATAAAATTTTGACAAAATATTCTATTGGAATACAATGTTGACAAAATATTCTAAAGTAATAACAAATTTTTCCATAGAAATAAAATTTTAACAAAATTTTCTATTGGAATACAATGTTGACAAAATATTCTAAAGTAATAACATTTTGACAAAATATTCTAAAGTAATAACATTTTGACAAAATTTTCTATAGAAATAAAATTTTGACAAAATTTTCTATAGAAATAAAATTTTGACAAAATATTCTATAGCAATAACATTTTGACAAAATTTTCTATAGAAATGAAATTTTGACAAAATTTTCTACAGAAATAAAATTTTTACAAATTTTTCCATAGAAATAAAATTTTAACAAAATTTTTTATTGGAATACAATGTCGACAAAATTTTCTATAGAAATAAAATTTTTAAAAAAATTTTCTACAGAAATAAAATTTTGACAAAATTTTCTATATTAATAAAATTTTGACAAAATTTTCTATACAAATAAAATTTTGACAAAATTTTCAATAGAAATAAAATTGCAACAAAATTTTGTATAGAAATAAAATTTTGACAACATTTTCTTTTGACAACTTTTAACAAAATTTTCTATAGAACTGACATTTTGACAAAATTTTCTATAGAAATAAAATTTTGACAAAATTTTCTACAGAAATAAAATTTTTACAAATTTTTCCATAGAAATAAAATTTTAACAAAATTTTCTATAGGAATACAATGTTGACAAAATTTTCTATAGAAATAAAATTTTTAAAAAAATTTTTTACAGAAATAAAATTTTGACAAAATTTTCTATATTAATAAAATTTTGACAAAATTTTCTATACAAATAAAATTTTGACAAAATTTTCTATACAAATAAAATTTTGACAAAATTTTCAATAGAAATAAAATTGCAACAAAATTTTGTATAGAAATAAAATTCTGACAACTTTTTCTTTTGACAACTTTTAACAAAATTTTCTATAGAAATAACATTTTGACAAAATTTTCTATAGAAGTAAAATTTTGACAAAATTTTCTATACAAATAAAATTTTGACAAAATTTTCTACAGAAATAAAATTTTTACAAATTTTTCCATAGAAATAAAATTTTAACAAAATTTTCTATTGGAATACAATGTTGACAAAATTTTCTATAGAAATAAACTTTTAACAAAATTTTCTATAGAAACAAAATTTTGACAAAATTTTCTACAGAAATAAAATTTTGACAAAATTTTCTATATTAATAAAATTTTGACAAAATTTTCTATATTAATAAAATTTTGACAAAATTTTCTATATTAATAAAATTTTGACAAAATTTTCTATATTAATAAAATTTTGACAAAATTTTCTATAGAAATAAAATTTTGACAAAATTTTCTATAGAAATAAAATTTTGACAAAATTTTCTACAGAAATAAAATTTTGACAAAATTTTCTATATTAATAAAATTTTGACAAAATTTTCTATATTAATAAAATTTTGACAAAATTTTCTATAGAAATAAAATTTTGACAAAATTTTCTATAGAAATAAAATTTCAACAACATTTTGTATAGAAATAAAATTTTGAAAACATTTTCTTTTGACAACTTTTAACAAAATTTTCTATAGAACTAACATTTTGACAAAATTTTCTATAGAACTAAAATTTTGACAAACTTTTCTACAGAAACAAAATTCTGACAAAATTTTCTATATTAATAAAATTTTGATAAAATTTTCTACAGAAATAAAATTTTGACAAAATTTTCTATATTAATAAAATGTTGACAAACCTTTCTATAGAAATAAAATTTTGACAAAATTTTCTACAAAAATAAAATTTTGACAAAATTTTCTATAGAAATAAAATATTGACAAGCTTTTCTATAGAAATAACATTTTGACAAAATTTTCTATAGAAATAAAATTTCAACAAAATTTTGTATAGAAATAAAATTTTGACATTTTCTTTTGACAACTTTTAACAAAATTTTCTATAGAACTAACATTTTGACAACATTTTCTATAGAACTAAAATTTTGACAAACTTTTCTACAGAAATAAAATTCTGACAAAATTTTCTATATTAATAAAAATTTGACAAAATTTTCTACAGAAATAAAATTTTGGCAAAATTTTCTATATTAATAAAATGTTGACAAAACTTTCTATAGAAATAAAATTTTGACAAAATTGTGTATAGAAATAAAATTTTGACAAAATTTTCTATAGCAATAAAATTTTGACAAAAATTTTTATAGCAATAACATTTTGACAACATTTTCTATAGATTTAAAATTGTGTCCAAATTTTCTATAGAAATAAAATGTTGTCAAAATTTTCTATAGAAATCAAATATTGATAAAGTTTTCTATAGAAATAAAATTTTGACAAAATTTTCTATAGAAATAAAATTTTGACAAAATTTTCCATTGAAATGAAATTTTGACAAAATTTTCTATAGAAATAAAATTTTAACAAAATTTTCTATAACAATAACAGTTTGACAACATTTTCTAAAGCAATAACATTTTGACAAAATTTTCTATAGAACTAAAATTTTGACAAACTTTTATACAGAAATAAAATTCTGACAAAATTTTCTATATTAATAAAATTTTGACAAAATTTTCTACAGAAATAAAATTTTGACAAAATTTTCTATATTAATAAAATGTTGACATAACTTTCTATATATACCATTTTGACAAAATTTTCTATAGAATTAAAATGTTAACAAAATTTTCTATAGAAATAAAGTGATCACAAAGTTTTCGATAGAAATAAAATATTAACAAAATTTTCTATAGAAATAAAATTTTGACAAAATTTTCTATAGCAATAACATTTTGACAACAATTTTTGCAAAATTTCATTCCTATAGAAAATTTTGTCAAAATTTTATTTCTATAGAAATAAAAATTTGCAAAAATGTTCTATAAAAATACAATTTTTATAGAAATATAATTGTGACAAAATTTTCTATAGAAATAAAATTTTGACAAAATTTTCTATACAAATAAAATTTTTCTATAGATATAAAATTTTGACAAAATTTCCTATAGAAATAAAATTTTGACAAAATTTTCTATAGAAATGAAATTTTGCAAAAATTTACAATAGAAATAAAAATTTGCAAAAATGTTCTATAAAAATACATTTCTTATAGAAATAAAATTTTGACAAGATTTTCTATAGAAATGAAATTTTGACAAAATTTTCTATAGAAATAAAATTTTGTCAAAATTTTCTATAGATATAAAATTTTGACAAATTTTCTGTAGAAATAAAATTTTTACAAATTTTCTATAGAAATAAAATTTTTCTATAGATATAAAATTTTAACAAAATTTTCTATAGAAATAAAATGTTGACTATAGATTTTGTTGTTTGGTAGTGTTTTGGTATAAGTTCCTCCAAATTTTAGTAGAATTTTCTCCACATTTTGGTAGATTATATTTGGCTTGAGTGGCAATCGTGGTTACGAGTCCTGTTTACTATATATGTGAGGAAGTGTCGCTCTTTTCCGAAACAGCTTTCGCTTTTCTCAGTTTCATTCGATGCCTAAAAGTATGCAAAGAAATTTTTCTATAATAGACACATTGGATTGATCTCCTGCATATGATATTTGATTTTATGTTATTCAAAGTAAGATGGTTCTCTGAGAATGGGACCCCAGAACAGATACCAAAAGATGTTGTGTTAATTTTTTAAATTATCCCTGATTTTCTACAGCAGAGCCTATTTCTATATATATGTTTTTTTCATAAAAAAATGATATAAAATGTTAATTTAAATTGGGAATTTTTGGGCCAAAAGGGTCCCAGTTTAAGGATTAGAGTTGGAAAAATACTGTAAATACTACCTAGAGAAGCTTTGAAACATTCGGTAATGTCCTCAGCATTACTGAGATGGGGATAACCTACCGCTGAAAAACTTTTTGGTATTTGGTCGAAATTGCGATTGAACCCGTAACCAAAAATTTCCCTAAAAGTATAAACTTGGCTTACAAAGGGGAAATTTAAATTTTTTCTTCGACTTTCATTGTTAGCTTTTCTTTTGGTCAGCACCACCCTAATATTATATTGCTGTGCAAAAACACTGCTTCATGGCACGTACTTCACTTTTATTACTACTGCACATTCAACATCTCTCTGCACACTTCAAAACTCCCCTGAGAGCTTTTCTCATAATTTCTCTGGGAACTTCACTCAAAGAGAGCTCATCATCGTGGCATTGCATTTCAGTTGGTTGAGAAATGGAAGATGTG
Source organism: Haematobia irritans (assembly GCF_050003625.1). NCBI lineage: Eukaryota > Metazoa > Arthropoda > Insecta > Diptera > Muscidae > Haematobia > Haematobia irritans. Next base: position 116,695,170 of record NC_134401.1, read on the forward strand.
ATCTACACGTAAGAGTATCCCAGAATATCCCAGGACTTAATGTTCGATTAAATTACAATCATTCAATGGAGCCTAAAATCTTTTGAGGGGGCTTAACATTGTGAGAAGAGTTGAATTTTGGGGGAGAGAGAGGAAAAAAGGCTTCAACACTCAAGCACATACATACACCGAGAGCAAGCATCTCGATAACAAGAACATGTACAAAGCCAAAGACAAGTACACACCAAAAAAACCCACATACACACACACACACAATACATGTAATAATATCCTTGAGTACGAGTATCATAATAAGTGTGGTTAATACAAACACACACACACACACACACATGCTTATATGTTTGCTTCTTTATTCATATATAGGAATATAAAGTGTATGCGTGTGTGTTTGTGTGTATATTGTTTTCATATCTGCATGGGTAAACCATGAATAATCCAATGTCAGATGTCATTTAATGAACACCACCAGCAAGTAATGAAGACATTACGGAATGTCATTTTCGAAATAATGAAACTTTGGTTTCATTTCCACATGGCATATTTGTGAATATATTTTGTTTTGTTTAAGCCTGATCTACATAATTGCTTTGTGTAATATAATACCATTATGTCTCATTTAGCAAATTTTTGTTAAGGACCCTTTTTAATATGACCCCAAACAGCAAAGACTACACAAACAAAGAGCACACCAAGTGATTTACATTTCGCTTGAAATTGTGAATTACTTAGATTTTCTTAACACTAAGCATAGATTTTCATTTAGTTAAAGGACATATTTCCTACATTATGCCTTACGATATATACAAAGCTGATGTAGAATTTCCTTAAAATAGAACCAAAGAAAAGAATAGGCTTCATTTAGAACATGTCTGAAACTTATTCATTAGTATGTGTTTGACATATAATTTTTCTATAGCTTTTTTGTAGGCATTAATCGTAGCGAAAGTTTTACTTTTGTTGCAATACAATAATTAATTTAACTTGCGTGCTTGTAATTTAGCATGAATCAAATTCAAAACATAGTACTGAAGCTTATAAACCTTTTATACCAAACAACCAGAGGATAGTTTGTAACACACGGAAATATCGATTTCCGACTCAATAAGGACAGAAACATAAAGAAACAAATTAATTGTTGAGAATATTATCAAACTTTAGAAACTGTTTAAATTAGAAACAATAAAAATTTCTATAGAAAATTTTACCAAAATTTTATTTTACCATTTTTTTACCAAATTTACCAAAATTTTATTTCTATACAAAATTTTGTCAAAATTTAACTTCTAAAGAAATTTTTGTCAAAATTTCATGTCTCTAGAAAATGTTGTCAAAATTTCATGTCTATAGAAAATTTTGTCAAAAATTTATTTCTATAGAAAAATTTTATGAAAATTTTATTTCTTTAGAAATTTTTGTCAAAATTTTATTTCTATAGAAAATTTTGTCAAAATTTTATTTATATAGAAAATTTTATCAAAATTTTCTCAAAATTGTATTTCTATAGACAATTTTATGAACATTTTATTTCTATTGAAAATTTTGTCAAAATTTTATTTCAATTTATTAATTTTCTTTTTATTCGACCTTTTATCAATATATAATGAAATGATTAGTCAAGTTCGAGAAATTTTTGTCAAATTTTAATTTTTATAGAAAATTTTGTCAAAATTTTTATTTCTATAGAAAAGTTTGTCAAAATTTAATTTTTTCAAAATTTCATTTCTATAGAAAATTTTGTGAAAATTTTATCATACAAAACCTTTTTTCGGAGGGTTCAAGTGTGGTTCATTGTTGGGTTTAATGAACTGCCTGAATTTATTCTGATAATTGGTTGATAGTTTTACTGCAAGTAGAGGATGCTGATGAGGAATTTGGTAATTCCGAAACGTGCGTCCATCCAACCATCTTGCAGTCTATAGGACTTTGCCCAAAAAAAAATTTGACAAACATTCTTTTCCTCTGTTGGTTAAGCTACACTTGTAGTTTAGTCAATGTATGGTTTTAAGCTGCAATATAAAAAACAACAATGCTTAAAATTTTATTTCTATAGAAAATTTTGTCAACATTTTATTTCTATAGAAAAATTTGTCAAAATTTTATTTCTATAGAAAATTTTGTCAAAATTTTATTTCTATGGAAAATTTTGTCAAAATTTTATCAAAATTTTATTTCTATAGAAAAATTTTTCAAAATTTTATTTCTATAGAAAATTTTGTCAAAATTTTATTTCTGTAGAAAATATGCTCAAAATTGTATATGTATAGGACATTTTGTCAAAATTTTGTTTCTATAGAAAATTTTATCACAATTTTATTTCTGTAGAAAATTTTGTCAAAATTTTATTTCTATAGAAAATTTTGTCAAAATTTTATTTCTATAGAAAATTTTATGAAAATTTTATTTCTATATAAAATTTTTTCAAAATTTTATTTCTATAGAAAAGATTGTCAAAGTTTTATTTCTGTAGAAAATGTTGTCAAAATTTTATTTCTATAGAAAATTTTTTCAAAATTTTATTTCTATAGGAAATTTTATAAAAAATTTATTTCTATAAAAATTTTTCTCAAAATTTTATTTCTATAGGAAATTTTATAAAAATTTTTGTCAAAATTTTATTTCTGTAGAAAATTTTGTCAAAATTTTATTTCTTTAGAAAAGTTTGTCAAAGTTTTCTCAAAATTGTATTTGTTTAGACAATTTTTTAAAATTTTTATTTCCATAGAAAATTTTGTCAAAATTTTATTTAGAAATTTTTGTCGAAATTTTATTTCTACAGAAAATGTTGTCAACATTTTTATTTCTATAGAAAATTCTGCAAAAATTTTCTCAAAATTGAATTTCTATAGACAATTTTGTCCAAATGTTATTTCTGTAGAAAATATTGTCAAAATTTTAATTCTATAGAAAATTTTGTAAAAATTTTCTCAAAATTGAATTTCTATAGAAAATTTTGTCAAAATTTTATTTTTATGAAAAATTTTGTCAACATTTTATTTCTATAGAAAAGCTTGTCAATATTTTATTTCTATAGAAAATTTTGTCAAAATTTTATTTCTGTAAAAAATTTTATGAAAATTTTATTTCTGTAAAAAATTTTCTCAAAATTTTATGTTATATCTGTAAAAAATTTTCTCAATTTTTTTTTTCTATAAAAAACTTTGTCAAAATTTTATTTCTATAGAAAATTTTGTCAAGATTTTGTTTCTTGGGAAAATTTTGTTAAAATTTTATTTCTATAGAAAAATTTTGCCAAAATTTTATTTCTATAGAAAATTTTGTCAAAATTTTATTTTTACGAAAAATTTTGTCAACATTTTATTTCTATAGAAAAGCTTGTCAATATTTTATTTCTATAGAAAATGTTGTCAAAATTTTATTTCTGTAAAAAATTTTATGAAAATTTTATTTCTGTAAAAAATTTTCTCAAAATTTTATGTTATATCTGTAAAAAATTTTCTCAATTTTTTTTTCTATAAAAAACTTTGTCAAAATTTTATTTCTATAGAAAATTTTTTCAAAATTTTATTTCTTTGGAAAATTTTGTCAAAATTTTATTTCTATAGAAAATTTTGTCAAAATTTTATTTCTATAAAAAATTTTGTCAAAATTTTATTCCTATAGAAAATTTTGTCAAAATGTTATTTCCATAGAAAATTTTGTCAAGATTTTATTTCTACACACAAAAAAATTTTTTTTTGATTTCAATCACGAAAATCGCGGATTCAATCATTTTTTTAATTGAAATGTCTTCAATCACGAAAATGATAGTATCAATCACCCATTTTGTTTGAAAACCAACACGATTTTTAATTAAAAATTTAATTGACTTTTGTCACGGAATCAATTAATTGTGTGATTGAATCAATTAAAAACGTGATTGATTTTTAACATAAAATTCAATCACAGTTTTAATTGAATCAATTAAAATTTTAATTAATTTCGCGACAAAAATCAATCAACTATTTGAATCAAATTAAATAATTTAAAAAAAAATTAAAAAAATTAAAAATTAAATAATTAATTGAAATTGGCTATAAATTTCGATCAAAAAATTTATATATTGCGAACACAAAATCGTATTTAGTTTTTTTCTTTTGAAATAAAAGAAAATATGTGTTTCTTATAAAACATTATTTTTTGAATTATGCAATAGATAAATAAATTTGGTTCTTGTCATTTGTGTTTTGTTCTAGCATAACTTACAAATACAACTACTATCAATAACAACTATAGGGTGAAAAAATAAATTATATAAATCATTACCTTCCTAATAATAATAACCATGTTAGCATGTTCCTTCTAATATGTAGATGCGCCTAGATTTCCAATAATTCAGCAGCCTGTAAGCTAAATTAGTTTTTCTGAAAGTAAACAGAATAATTCGAATTTAATTTTGTTCAATTAAAAGTTAATTTTGTTAAACATTACCTGCACGCTCACAAAAAATCGCTTCTGTAACATATACTCCCAAACATATTTTGCTTCAAGCATATACATTTTTGGCTATTGCCCAAACATTTATATGTTTGATCTCTTCCAATATATAATATGTTTGAAAGCATATTGGTCTAAACAATATATGTTTGGGTAGTCTAAGTTCCAAACATTTTGTATTTTTGCATCCAAATTCAATAATGTTGTCTTCCACAAAACAATATGTTATTATGTGAACATATAATATGTTTGGAAGCATTTTGCACCCAAAAATATTATATGCTTAAAAAAAATTCTCCCAAGCAATATTGTGCTCAAAATTTTATTTATTTATTTATATATTTACAATCATAATGAATTATGAAAATAAACAGGTAATATAGGTGCTAACAACATAGGTTTTCGACCTGAATGCTCAAAATTTTGTTTCTGCCCAATTGTATATTCCCCCACATCTTTCTCACTTCCACGAGATTTTTTAGTTCTTAGCACTTTTTTCTGTAATACAAACATTGTAGAAGAAATTATTCAATTGTATGATTTTTTTTTATTTTAATTTTACGTTTTGCCGGACGGGGATTCGAACAGCGGACCACACAATTTGTAAGGATCAAAGAAGTAGCTGATCAATTGCCCAAGGAAAAATAAAATGTTAATTTTGTAATAACAAGCAACAACCACCAACTTAATTCAATATCGCTCCCTGTTAAATAGCGCTCCAAGCTACTAAACACATATATGTTTATAGGCTATTTCTAAATTAATATATGTTTGCATCCAAGCATATTATATTTACAAACATTTTATGTCCCAAACATAATATGTTCTAACATATTAACATATATGTCCCAAACATGTTATGCTAGTTTATGAACATTATATGCTTGCACTCAAAAATATTGTGTTTAAAAATTTGTGTTCCAAACATATAATGTTTATAGCCAAACATATGAAAAACAGCCTTTTTCATCCGTGTGCATAGAATATCAAGTTCAATTCTTAGTTCCAGGTTGCAGATTTATAATCTTCTTTTGCAGTTGTAGTCTTTTAGCATAAAAAGGTGTATTAAGGTAATTTAATTTTAGTAACAATTCCTTTCCAAAATTTCCACACATTAAAATCGTCTATTAAAATTTGAACCAATCAAAGACAAAAATAATTGGAAAGCAATGTAATATTTGGTATTATATTGATGATACTTTGCAAATTCTGGAAATAGAAAAAATATAAATGGAAAATACATATTTTTTATTATTTTCGGATATTTTTCATATTTTTAAATTCAAAAGAAAGAACTTTTTTACCATTACATAATTCAGCTCATTAGTTTATATATCAGATATACTGCTATCTACTTGGGTTCAAACTGAAAAAGGCAGGTAAAACAAAAATTCAATCTAATGCCAACGCTACTTCGCAACTTCAAGACCCAACAACAACAAGACCCAACAAACCCATACCGCTCTTGGTTTTAAGAAAACTAGGAGTAATTTTAAAAGATCAATATGGTACCCACCTTTTGATTGCAAACATATTCTTATATTCTTATATATTTGATAAAATGATGGAGTTGATTGATTGACCAATTTCACGAAATAAAATTGCTCACTAAAATAAATGAATAAAAAATATATTATTTTAGTTTGTTTAATGTAAACAGGCTTCAATAGAAAACGGTATTCACATTTCACAATGTCTTACCTTCAATAAACGTTGATTGTTTTCCATTTTTACAATACCACAAAACACAAACACAGGTAATTTCTAATGCGATCTCTCATATATTTTTTCAAACGTTTACCACGTGACCATTTGTTGTTGCACACTTTATTTATTTCAACCCTTTGCTATGATTTGTTGTTGCGTTGAAAATATTTATGCACACATTTTGAATGCAGCAGACAGAATGTCGCCAATCATGTTTTTCAATTTATGCGAAAAACAAAAACCCAACCGTTCGTTACGAGTTACTTCCACAGACTAATCTCTCCATCACACATTTTTTTATAAATACCCATTCTCTTGTTCTCTTTTCGCTCTTTCCATTGCTCAAAATTATTCAATTTCAATCACAAAGGTGATTGGATCAATCACATGTGTAATTGGATACGGAAAATTTTTCAATCACGTTTGTAATTGAAAATTATTTCCGAATTGATTAACGAATTGATTGAATCAATTAATATTTTAATTGGAAACGTAACAAATATCAATCATTTTTTTAATTGGTTTTTATTCGGATTTGATTAAATAATTAATTAAATCAATTAACATATTAATTGAATCCGTTTCCAAATTCAGTTAAATGTTTAATTGAAAAAAATTTGGTGATAATTTTTTGTGTGTATAGAAAATTTTACGACAATTTTTTTCTATAAAAAATTTCTCAAAATTTTATTTCTATAGAAAATTTTATTTCTATAGAAAATATTGTCAAAATTTTATTTCAATAGAAAATTTTGTTAAAATTTTATTTCTATAGAAAATTTTACGACAATTTTTTTTCTATAAAAAATTTCTCAAAATTTTATTTCTATAGAAAATTTTGTCAAAATTTTATTTCTATAGAAAATTTTGTCAAAATTTTATTTCTATAAAAAATTTTGTCAAAATTTTATTCCTATAGAAAATTTTGTCAAAATGTTATTTCCATAGAAAATTTTGTCAAAATTTTATTTCAATAGACAATGTTGTCAAAATTTTATTTCTATAGGCAATTTTGGCAAACTTTTATTTCTATAGAAAATTTTGTCAAAATTTTATTTCAATAGAAAATTTTGTTAAATTTTATTTCTATAGAAAATTTTGTCAAAATTTTATTTCAATAGAAAATTTTGTTAAAATTTTATTTCTATTTTTTGTTAATTATTTTTTTTTGTTTTATTTCGTCATCCAAATGAACTTCCAAGGCACAACTTCTAAAGCAATGCAAAGAATGCAAAATGGAGTACTTTCGTCTTATGACAAGCCCATGTAAAATTCATTGAAGATGATCCAAGTTTGCATTACTTCCGGATCTCAAATTGGGTATTCAAACTAAAGGGTGGTTAAAATTTCAAGGACCGATGTTGATATTAAATAAAACACAAACTATTTGGGAAATTAATGTAATTTTATTTTATTATGATATATTGGTATTACTCAATTATGTATGGAACAAAATATCGGCCAAATGGGCGCCGCGACCTCGGTGGCACACCTTCATCCTATGGTCCAACCTCCATAATGGAGGTTCTATGCCGTTAATGTGCCGAATTATCTCATCCTTTAGCTCTTGAATTGTTGCTGGCTTATCGACGTACACCTTTTCTTTCAAGTAACCCCAAAGAAAAAAGTCCAACGGTGTCAAATCACATGATCTTGGCGGCCAATTGACATCGCCATTACGTGAGATAACACGGCCATTGAATTTGTTGCGCAAAAGAGCCATTGTTTCGTTAGCTGTGTGGCAAGTGGCACCGTCCTGTTGAAACCACATATCGTCCACATCAATATCTTCCAATTCGGGCCATAAAAAGTTCGTTATCATCTCGCGATTCACAGTAACTTCCATTCACAGTAACTGCCTGGCCGGCCTCATTTTGGAAAAAATACGGCCCGATGATGCCGCCAGCCCATAAACCGCACCAAACAGTCACTCTTTGTGGGTGCATTGGTTTTTCGACAATCACTCTTGGATTCTCATTCGCCCAAATGCGGCAATTCTGTTTATTGACGAATCCACTGAGGTGAAAATGTGCCCCATCACTGAAGATGATTTTCTTCGAAAATTGATCATCCACTGTTGCCATTTCTTGGAACCATTTAACACGTTGTTGGCTTGTGTATCTCTCCATGGTTCAAATTGAGTAAGTCTGAAATAGAGAAATGTCAAATAAAATTCGGAAAAAAAACTTGGCGTTTACGTGTGGTTCACATTCAACATCGGCCCTTACAATATAACCACCCTTTACTTGTTTGGAAGCTCGTTTTTTGCTTGGTGTATTAAAATCTCTTTAGAATCATTTATGTAAAAATCCCTAATGAAGTATACCCCTAACACCGATGAAAAAATCAACGAAAACAAGGGCATTTTTCTTCAGCATATTTTCAAAACATGTAGGTAAATTAAATACTTTTATATCGAAAAATTTTTTTTGACAAATGGCAGATTTTTTGCAAGAAACTTATTACGATAGAAAGAAACTATGGTTTTTACTTTGTTATACGTTTGCAAAATTTTTAATCAAAGTAAAACTCTGGCTTCTGGGCCATAAAGTATAGTAATAGCGCATATTATCAGTATCTTATAAGGTGGGGTTTTTCATTCCGTTTGTAACACATACAAATAACGAATTCTGACTATAGAAAGTATATATAGTCTTGATCAGGGAGGAATTATAAGACGATGTCTCTCTGTCTGGCTATCTGTTGTAATCAGGCTACTTCCTTTAATAATGAACCTATAGTGCTGAAATTTTAACAGACACGTTTTTCTTCTACATGCAGGTCAATTTTGAAGATGGGACTACTTCGGCCTAAGTTTCGATTTTGGTTCCATATGAACCGACCCCCGAATTGGGGTCTTCATGACATAGACATTAAAACTTTTATCCGATTTGCATGAAATTCAAAACGTAGAGGTACTTTTGGTCCATTAAAGGGTGTGCCGAATTTGGTGTGAGTCGGTCAATGTTTTGGTACTTTTTTCGAAACAAGTGGTATTGGTTCGGCATTGTTTTGAAATTCCAAATTGTCGAGTCTACACGTTCTCAAAATACAGACCCCACTTTGTTCAAATTTTGCAAAAAAATAAATTGTAAGGCCCTATCTCGCAAATATTATATATATTCGCACACATACACAATCTTTTTATGGTAGTTTATAAGTTCTATCCAGCAAAGCAAAAATCATGAAAATCGGTGCATAATTGCGCGTTTGCCAAGTAACACTAAATTGCATACATCCGAGGTGTCCAACTTCCAACGTCTATAGACCAGCCCGTGAATCCACTAGGGACCTACAAACCTCTAAATATACAGAAAAACATTTCAGCTTTGGCACAAAGAAAAAATTATGATGATATCTTAATCCATTAAAAAGCGGGAGCGGAGCGGTTTCCAAATGAAAAACCGCTCCGCTCCGAATAAAATATTACTTGAATGAAATGTGTAACTTTGAAATTACACTGTGTAGGTAATTTCAAATTTAGCTAGCAAACGTTTAAAATGTACGATATGTATTTTTGTACGTACGTACATTGGGGAAAACACAACGTGTTTTTTAGTAATTTTTTTCAAAAACGGCAAATGTCAAAATATATATCTAGTATGTGTTGTAAAAGTAACAACAGTACTTTCGATCAATTTCATCCCGTATTACTACAAAGATGTTTGTAATGAACGTCAAATAAATGCAATTAAACGATCTTATTTATATTTAATTTTTTAGTTTTCTACACTGAAAAAAATATTGTCGTGAAGTCAAAGATTCCATGTCCTTAGAATAAGAATGCAAATTTTACTTAACATGGAAGACGCATTTCTCTAAAATAAAGTTTTTTTTCTTGTCCAAAAGGCAATAAACTTTTGAATGAAGTTGTAATGTCCTTATAATTAAGTGATTTTACTTAAAAATGTGTATCATAACATGAAAGATAAAATTTTTGAGGTAAGGTCAACGTGACTTTAATAATTAAGAAAAATTCTTTAAAATTAATAAAATTGTCTTTAAATTTGTTTCCTTTTTGCATCTTGCCTACAAAACAGAAAATCGTTAAAAAATAAGACACTTTATTTTAAAGACGCTTTTTACTTGAAACATAGCATAATTTCTACTGGAAGTTGAGTCTTAATATGGAAAAAAAAAATAACTCGTTTTTAAAGGATTTTGATAACAACTGACGAAAAAATCTAAAAAAATTAAAAATTAACATTTGCTTCCTAGAAGCAAGTACATAACCCCCAAATTTAAAAGATAATTACGTCTTTAAAGTATCCTTAATTGTATTCTCCGCTTCTTTGGCTCGGAATTAATACCCATACTGTTAAAGTAAAGACAAAATCTTTGGAACCGGGCATGCTTTTTTCCATTCACATTTGCTTTACTATTGTACTATACCTAGCATTCTCTTATTTCTGATATTAGTTCTCGAAAATTTAATTAAAATTATGGATAGTTTCAATTTTGGTTGAAAAATGTGCGCATATACATTTATTATACAATATAGGAGAAAAGCGAAATTAGGTAACACTAGATCTGAGTAAGAATATTCGTAGGTATACCACGGACTGATGTCGATGGAGGTTGTTGCAAACATAAACATACACACACACATTACAAATATAACAAAACCTCTTCTCTACGTCTGTTGAAAAACAAAAAAAACTTTCGGAGAGTAGTTACTTCTTTCTCTGTGTATAGACTTTCAATTCCAATCAGCGTTGCCGTTTTGGTCCGATCGGTCCAAAATTGGTCCAAAAGATTTCTAATTTTTAAATTTGGTCCATTTTCATAAATTTGGTTTCTATCACATATTAAATAGTAGATGGTGCACCGCAAAGTATATTGTCGGGAGGCCAAATATTTCACATGCTTAAAATACGAATACGAATTTTGCTTAGAATAGAAGACGTATTTCTCTGAAAAAAAGTTTTTCCTTGTCTAAAAGTCTCTAAACTTTTCAATGAAGTCTGTTTGCATTCCTAACATGAATGCAAATTTCGTTTTAATGAAGTCAAAATGGATTTAATATTTCTGAAAATATCTTCAAAATTAATAAAATATTTCAACACATTGTTTTAAAGTCATTATACCCTAAACCACATAGTGGTTAGTGTATAATAAGTTTGATCTGCCAAAAAATGTGCCTACAAGAAATATTGATTTTAGACCCCATAAAATATATACAGATCGACTCAGAATCACCTCCTGAGTCGATCTAGCGCTTGGCGTCCGTCCGTCCGTCCGTCCATCCGTCCGTCCGTCCATCCGTCCGTCTGTCCATGTATTTGTTGTTCACAGGATTTCGGTCGCAATTATTAACCGATTTTGATGAAATTTGGTACAGGGAGTTTTTTTTTGGGCACAAGGACGAACGTTATTGAATTTGGAAGAAATCGGATCAAATTTAGATATAGCTCCCATATATATGTATTGCCCGATTTCGACAAATGGGGTCACGTTGCACTTTTTTTACTAACCGATCGTCGTCAAATTTAGCACAAAATAATCTTCTGTATCAGCCGTTAAGTCTGAAAATTTCATCGAAATCGGTTCAGATTTAGATATAGGTCCCATATATATGTATTGCCCGATTTTGTCAAATTAGGTCATAAAACCCTTATTTATCAACCGATCTTACTCAAAGTTGGCGAAATGTAATCTTCTATAGCACTAACTATATGTGCAAAAAATCATCGAAATCGGTTCAGATTTAGCTATAGCTCCCATATATGTACCGCCCGATTTTTCTAAATAAAATAAAACTCAATTGAACAAATAATACAATGTTTGTACTATAATTTTCTCGAAGAGGAGCGGAGCGGAGCGTGGAGCGGAGCGATTTTTTTTTCTCGGAGCGGAGCGGTTTTTTTTTTCTCCGGAGCGGGAGCGGAGCGGAGCGAAAAAAATGGACCGCTCCGGATCCCTGAAAGGAACACCACTAATATGAAAATTTCTCCAAAAATATTGTACACTACGGTGTATTTCAAGACGCTATAATTTGCATTGTGAGCAAAAGTGATAACCAAACTTGTGTTTATTTTCCTATTCATTTATGATTTTTTTTATGAATTTTGTTTAAAACAAAAATTCATAAAATGGTTGAATTAGTATAATTTTAATTTATCATTTCCCAATCGACTAAAATACATTGTAGATCAAAAATGAAATTACGCGTCGTCATTTTGACGAAGAATGACTGAATGTCTAGAGTTCAACACTACAGTTAAAAACAGTTATAAAAATACTACCATACATTTATGCAAGGCCGTATTCAGGGGGGGGGGGATGAGGGGGATCAAACCCCCCCCGAAATGAATGAATATTTTTATATAAATAAATATATATTTTTAGCTGCATAGAAAAATCTTATCGAAGATGTTGAAGAAAAGCTGGAGGTTTTATTTTGAAAAACGCTTGCCTATAAAACTTGCACAAATCATAGAATACTAGTTGAAAAGCCCGTCAAACGACGATTTTTGTTCTCGCACCACAAATTTCATTTTTGGAAAATATATTTCTGCTTTTTATGTGTGTTTGTTGTTCAACAACGAAACAGCCAAACACACATGTGTAAATGAAATGGCGCAAAACCTGCGAAAAGAACCTGCCTAAATCAGCGATGGTAGCAATAAAGAGATTTTTCCAAACGTGCATATTCTTTTAAAAATTTTGGTCACTTTGCCAGTTACTCAGGGATGGAAAATACAATTTTTAAGAAAGTACAAAAAAGGTATTTTTTGAGCGGAAAGGTACTTTTTACTAAATTTCAACAAAAATTTCACTGGAAGATTATTGCCAAGAGACTGAATTTTAAAGAAAATAAAATTTTGACAAAATTTTCTATAGAAATAAAATTTTGCAAAAATTTCCTATAGAAATAAAATTTTTACAAAATTTTCAATTGAAATAAAATTTTTACAAAATAAAAAAATAAAAATAAATAAAATAAAAAATCGATAATATAGAATCGCATTCTTTTTTCGACTAAAACTTTCTTGAAGTTCAATAAAATCCTGTTTTTGACTATGTCTTTTACAAAATCGAGATTTTCTTCCCACATGAACATGTCTGTTTTGCCATATTTGTAAAAGACTATTAGCAAATAAGGTTGATAAAGACATTCTCAAAATATTAAAATATTTTGTCAAAGCTATTGTACCATAAATCTGATATCGACTCAAAAATGTCTACACAAAAGGTACAAAATCATTCGCGGGGGTTCTACGGTACTGACCGGGGTGAAAAAGGTTTGAAAAAAGTACTATAGTACTGCATTTTCCATCCCTGCAGTTACTACGTGCTCATCCGAACGTTCATTTTCAACAATGAAGAGATTAAAGACGTATCTTAGAAATTCGACTAGTGAGAGTAGACTCAAAGGATTAGCATTAATGTCGGTTCATCGCCGAATAAATGTGCCGACTGAAGAAGTCATTGATTTATTTGCTGCCCAAAAAGCCCGTCGGCTCAATTTAATATTATAACAAGTATATACAGCACTAAGTTCGGCCGGGCCGAATCATAAATACCCACCACCATGAACCAAATATTACGGTTTCCTTTGAAATTTCAGGAGAGCTTGAGGACTTGAGGATATTCCCGAAGATAAATTTAAAGATTTCACCTATGAGGTGAACCACCACCACCATGAACCAAATATTACGGTTTCCTTTGAAATTTCAGGAGGGCTTGAGGACTTGAGGATATTCCCGAAGATAAATTTAAAGATTTCACCTATGAGGACTATATCAGATTCTGGATTTATAAGAACCATTTTTGTTTGAGTTTTAAAGGAATCATTAACATCTCTTGTAAGTGTACAAGAAAATTATAAAATAAAGTCTTGATTTGAAATCTTAAATCTGTAGAAGTAAAATTTGGAAATTTTACATTGAGTTTCAAGCAATTTTCATGATCAGTGCGCCTTCTACACCCTCAAGAAGTGAAGTCGGTCTATATGGAGGCATTACCAAATGGACCGATAAAAACTTAATCCGATACACGTTTTTGTGAGCTTAAAATATCAGAACATTTACAATTTCAGGCAAATCAGATAAAAACTACGGTTTCTAGAAACCCAAGGAGTTAAATCGGGAGATCGTTCTTATGGGGGCTATACTAAAATATGGACCGATACTCACCGTTTTCGGCACACCTCTTATTGACCCGAAAATACCTCTAGATTTCCAATTTCAGGCAAATAAGATAAAAACTTCGGATTCTAGAAGCCCAAGAAGTAAAATCTTGAAATCGGTCTATATGGGGGCTATACCAAAATATGGACCGATACTCACCATTTTCGGCACACCTCTTTATGGTCCTAAAATACCTCTAGATTTCCAATTTCAGACAAATTGGATAAAAACTACGGTTTCTATAAGCCCAAGACCCCAAATCGGGAGGTCGTTTTATTGGAGACCATACCAAAACATGGACCGATACTCACAATTTGTGGCACACGTATTTGTGGTCCTACAATACCTCTAGATTTCCAATTTCAGGTAAATTGAATAAAAACTGCGGTTTCTATAATCCCAAGAAGTAAAATCGGAAGATCGGTCTATATGGGGGCTATACCAAAATATGGATCGATACTCACAATTTTTGGCACACGTATTTGTGGTCCTACAATACCTCTAAATTTCCAATTTCAGGTAAATTGAATAAAAACTGCGGTTTCTATAAGCCCAAGAAGTAAAATCGGGAGATCGGTCTATATGGGGGCTATACCAAAACATTTTTGGCACACCTCTTTATGGTCATAAAATACCTCCAGATTTCAAATTTCAGGCAAATTGGATAAAAACTTCGATTTCTATAAGCCCAAGACCCCAAATCGAGAGGTCGGTTTATATGGGGACTATATCAAAACCTGGACCGATATAGCCCATCTTCTAACTTGACCTGCTGCAGACAAAAGACGTGGGTATGGTGGTGGGTATAAAAATATTGTATACATACCTATGCATAAATAAAATTTTCTACACATGAGATTATACACTGTTAGAAAAATATGTTTTTCATATGTTTCGATATAAACAAAATGTGTTTCGGGCACAATTTTTAAACACAATATATTTAAGTGCAAACATGTAATGTTCTCAAACTAACACTAAATGTTTGGAACACATATGTTAATATGTTAGAATATATTATGTTTGGGGCATGCATGTTTCATAAAAATTATATGTGTGAATGTAAACATATATAAATTTACAAATTTCGAGTAAACATATATATGTTGTGATATTTTATTCAGAGAGCGAAAGAGAGAGAGAGAGAGAGAGAGAGTATAGAGAAAGAAATAGAGATAAAAACCGGGAGGGTTGACGAAAGATATCAAATTAACACAGCGAGAGAATCGAAAGAGAGCAATTTCTGTGAAACCGCTTATATGTTGTTTCGGAAACTGCTTTATGATAAGGACAAAAAGTTTATACGCTTAAGTCTAAATATTATTTAAATTAATTCTAAATATTATTTAATTTGTGTATATTATAAAATTATTTATGTATGTTTATACTCGACCCCACGTTCTTCCTTTGTTAGAGTTTTTGAATTCCTTCCAAAATATCAAACTTTTATACCAAAACCAGTTTTTTATTACAAAATTGTTATTTTTGCAATAAAAAAATCATATTTTATCCAAAAGCTCAGTCCATTTCGTTTATATCAAGCACTGTTTCTGACTGTAAATCTTTAATAAACCACATTTCGAAGTTTCATTATAAAAATTTAATATAATATAAATATAAATGCGTAAATTAAAAAAAAAAAAACAATTGGTGTTTGGTCGGAGCAGGGATTGAACCCACGACCCTTTGCATGTACGGCAGACATGCTAACCACTGCTCCACGTTGCCAACACATGTATGTTTCTGTTAAATAATGTTATGTTTGCATGGGCTCGTGGGCGCTGCAAACTATGCTATATAAATGTAACTTATAACGATAATTGTCTTCTGGTGACTATAACAGCTACGTAGCTCAGTGGTAGTGTGTTGGCTTACAAACTGTATGGTCCTCGGTTCGATTCTCCGTCCAGGCGAAAGGTAAAATTTAAAAAAATTATAAAATTGAATAATTTCTTCAACATTATTTGTATTACAGAAAAAGGTGCCAAGAACTAAAAAATTTCGTGGAAGTGAAAATTATGTTAGGGAATGAGCACAATCTTCTTTGGGGAAAATTCTTCCAAGCATATAATATTTTTGGCTCAAAATGCTTCCAAAAATAGAATATGTTCACATAAAACAAACATATTAATGTTTCGGCAGTATCCAATAATATATGTGCTTCCTGCAAAATATGTTTGGAACATATGTTAGAGAGGCGATTTTTTTTGAGGGTGTATGAATATTTTATTTTAAAGTTGAACCCCCCCCCCGAATTAAAATCCTGGCTACGGCCTTGCATTTATGGCATTAAAATCAATAAAAAGGCTATAACCACCAAAAACAATACTCATTGAAATTAGAAGCGATTTGTGTCATCTACCCTGTGGTAGCAAAACATTTATCATTTGAGTTCATTATGTTATTTTCATTAAGCAATTCCCACTTCCAATACTCCCAAGCTCCCAATAAAAGATATTTTTGTATCCCAATTGTAACGACCCACCCTATTATACACAAACTTCAACCCAACTGTCGAATTTAATTCTTTTTCGAATTGTTCCACATTACCAATTAACTTGTTCTTCTTCTTTAGCGCACAATCAACTATAAATGTTCAGTACAAAACACAACGGAAACACAACGGAAACAACCCGAAAACACACAAAAAAATAACAAACTTGGAAACTTTAATTAAATATGACCTTTTTGAGAAATAATTATAAATATAGAAAATAAAAAGAAAGCAAACGAAAAACGAGAAAAAAATAATAAGCGTTCGAAACATATAAAAAGAGATCCAAAAGCTGCCATTAGTGTGCTTAAAAACACTTAAAATGCTAAAACCGTCTATGAAAACGCTTAAATACTTAACATTGCTAATTGCCGTACTTCAAATTCAAATTCAACCAAATTGCGCCAAAACAATCACAGAAATCAAGAGACAGCTTAACAAACGTAACATTAAAACCCTAAGCAATAGCCAAGACCATAGCCAGAGCAATAGCAACAATAACAACGATAATAATAACATCAATGCATATCAACAGTTATTCATACGTAGAGAACAACAGCAACAACAACTACAGCAGCAGCAGCACCAAGAGCAGCAACTGCAGTTTCATACAACACAACGACGCCAACAACAGTATAATGTTAAGGTCAATGTTAACAGCCAAGCCAATAAAAAAGCTCAGTTAAGTTCACAACCATATCAACATTTCTCACCAACACTAAAGGCAATAGAGCAAAAGCAACAGCAAGAGCAAAGCAATAACAGAGATGTGGTGAATTTACGAAAACATGATAAAGGTAGGTGGTTTGGAATTATGTTAAAATAAAATAACATAAACAACTCTTTTTTAATAACATTGATATGAAATGTAAACTAGCCACTCATATGCAACAAGTGGCCTGTTATTTGGAAAATTTTTACTTTTCTCATAAATGTTATTGTTTCTCTCTCTCCTCTCTCTTGCTCTTTTCTGTTTTCTCTTCGTTAACCTATAGCCACTTATCGTCAAAGACGTAGTGTTTTCCACGTGCGTTGGAATCCCAATGAACGTTTTATTGTTGAATCGAATGAAAATCCAGCTATAAATTCTTCCAAACTTGCCCCACATCCCCGCTTGAAAGTATCGAAGAACACTAAACTTAATTTAAATGCCAAACATTATCTCTGCCATGATAAACTCTCACCAATATGTGCTAATAAGACGTTGGCTTTTAAAGAGCGTATTCTAAAGAATTTCGAAAAATCTCTATTGGAATCGGTCAATGAATCGAATTATTATAATGTGGATTTTAAACCGGTATTTGGTGATAGTTTTGAAGAGCAATATTATCCATCCACCTGTTTGGTTATGGAGGCAGGTGTTAAAGTATTAAAGCGCAGAGATTCTCCATTTGATCAGTTGCAATTTGGCAAACTATTTCCCAAACAGAAACTTTTCCGGCAAAAGAAGAACATAAAGACATGTGCGATAGTTTCAAGTGCTGGTTCTATGGCCGGATCGAAATTGGGAAGATTTATAGGTAAGTAAATTGGACTTTTACTGAATGAACTTGTGAATAAATTAAATTATTTAGAGGGGACAAATTGATGATGACAGAATTGACTACATATGGCGTAGTTCGACGACCTATATTCATCAGACAATACTTAAGCTATATACAGTGCCCCACATAAGTATTGACACAGCACCCTAAACCACATAGTGGGCAGGGTATCTGCGAAAAAATGTGCCTAACAGAAGTATTGATTTTAAGCTCTATAATATATATACTGATCGACTCAGAACCACCTCTTGAGTCAGTTTAGCCCTTGGTGTCCGTCCGCCTGACCATGTATTTGTTGTTTGCAGTATTCAGGCTACTATTATTAACCGATTTTGATGAAATTTGGTACAGTGTTGATGGAAGAAAGGGGGAATATAGGTAAAAATAAAACAAAAAATAAGTCCATTCATTGTCTACACTGCTTGATGATGTTATCAAACAAAAAAGAATAACCAAAAAGTACTAAATGTACCAAAAAACTAATTTAAATGTACCACATGTGCCAATACTTTTGTTCCTCAAAAAATGTGCCTTGTTTTAATTGTTTATAACTTAAATATTGAAAGAATAACAATTTTTCTAAAATAAACAAGTGTATACGGCCGTAAGTTCGGCCAGGACGAATCTTATGTACCCTCCACCATGGATTGCGTAGAAACTTCTACGAAAGACTGTCATCCACAAATTTCAACTCACATGGTTGTTAAATATCATATACTACCACCACGTACCAAATTTCAACCAGATCGGATGAATTTGCTTCTCCAAAAGGCACCGGAGGTCAAATCTGGGTATCGGTTTATATGGGAGCTATATATTATTATGGACTGATAGGAACCAATTCCTGCATGGTTGTTGGATACCCTATACTAACATCATTGGAAGAATTTTGCTCTTCCAAGGTGCTCCGGAGGTAAAATCTGTGGATCGGTTTATATGGGGGCTTATATATAATTATGGACCGATATCGACCAATTTTTGCATGGTTGTTTGAGGCCATATATTAACATCAAGTACCAAATTTCAACTGAATCAGATACATTTTGGTCTTCCAAGAGGCTCTGGAGGTCAAATCTGGTGATCGGCTTATATGGGGGCTATATATAATTATGGACCGATATGGACAAATTTTTGCATGGTTGTTAGAGACCATATACTATCACCATGTACCAAATTTCAGCCGGATCGTATGAAATTTGCTTCTCTTAGAGGCTCCGCAATCCAAATCGGGGGATCGGTTTATATAGGGGCTATATATTATTATGGACCGATGTGAACCAATTTTTGCATGGTTGTTAGAGACCATATACTAACACCATGTACCAAATTTCAGCCGGATCGGATAAAATTTGCTTCTCTTACAGGCCTCGCAATCCAAATTTGGGGGTCCGTTTATATGGGGGCTATACGTAAAAGTGGACCGATATGGCCCATTTGCAATACCATCCGACCTACATCATCAATAACAACTACTTGTGCCAAGTTTCAAGTCGATAGCTTGTTTCGTTCGGAAGTTAGCGTGATTTCAACAGACGGACGGACGGACATGCTCAGATCGACTCATAATTTCACCACGACCCAGAATATATGTACTTTATGGGGTCTTAGAGCAATATTTCGATGTGTTACAAACGGAATGACAAAGTTAATATACCCCCCATCCAAAAGTACTAAATGTACCAAAAAACTAATTTAAATGTACCACATGTGCCAATACTTTTGTTCCTCAAAAAAGTGCCTTGTTTTAATTGTTTATAACTTAAATATTGAAAGAATAACAATTTTTCTAAAATAAACAAGTGTATACGGCCGTAAGTTCGGCCAGGCCGAATCTTATGTACCCTCCACCATGGATTGCGTAGAAACTTCTACGAAAGACTGTCATCCACAAATTTCAACTCACATGGTTGTTAAATATCATATACTACCACCACGTACCAAATTTCAACCAGATCGGATGAATTTGCTTCTCCAAAAGGCACCGGAGGTGAAATCTGGGTATCGTTTTATATGGGAGCTATATATTATTATGGACTGATAGGAACCAATTCCTGCATGGTTGTTGGATACCCCATACTAACATCATTGGAAGAATTTTGCTCTTCCAAGGTGCTCCGGAGGTAAAATCTGTGGATCGGTTTATATGGGGGCTTATATATAATTATGGACCGATATCGACCAATTTTTGCATGGTTGTTTGAGGCCATATATTAACATCAAGTACCAAATTTCAACTGAATCAGATACATTTTGGTGTTCCAAGAGGCTCTGGAGGTCAAATCTGGTGATCGGCTTATATGGGGGCTATATATAATTATGGACCGATATGGACAAATTTGTGCATGGTTGTTAGAGACCATATACTATCACCATGTACCAAATTTCAGCCGGATCGGATGAAATTTGCTTCTCTTAGAGGCTCCGCAATCCAAATCGGGGGATCGGTTTATATAGGGGCTATATATTATTATGGACCGATGTGAACCAATTTTTGCATGGTTGTTAGAGACCATATACTAACACCATGTACCAAATTTCAGCCGGATCGGATGAAATTTGCTTCTCTTAGAGGCTCTGCAAGCCAAATCGGGGGATCGGTTTATATGGGGGCTATATATAATTATGGACCGATGTGGACCAATTTTTGCATGGTTGTTAGAGAGCATATACTAACACAATGTACCAAATTTCAGCCGGATCGGATGAAATTTGCTTCTCTTAGAGGCTCCGCAAGCCAAATCGGGGGATTGGTTTATATGGGGGCTACATATAATTATGGACTGATATGGACCAATTTTTGCATGGTTGTTAGAGACCATATACTAACACCATGTACCAAATTTCAGCCGGATCGGATGAAAATTGTTTCTCTTAGAGGCTCTGCAAGCCAAATCGGGGGATCGGTTTATATGGGGGCTATATATAATTATGGACCAATGTGAACCAATTTTTGCGTGGTTGTTAGAGACCATATACTAACACCATGTACCAAATTTCAGCCGGATCGGATAAAATTTGCTTCTCTTAGAGGCTCCGCAAGCCAAATCGGGGGATCGGTTTATATGGGGGCTATATATAATTATGGACCGATGTGAACCAATTTTTGCGTGGTTGTTAGAGACCATATACTAACACCATGTACCAAATTTCAGCCGGATCGGATAAAATTTGCTTCTCTTACAGGCCTCGCAAGCCAAATCGGGGGATCGGTTTATATGGGGGCTATATATAATTATGGACCGATGTGAACCAATTTTTGCGTGGTTGTTAGAGACCATATACTAACACCATGTACCAAATTTCAGCCGGATCGGATAAAATTTGCTTCTCTTACAGGCCTCGCAATCCAAATTTGGGGGTCCGTTTATATGGGGGCTATACGTAAAAGTGGACCGATATGGCCCATTTGCAATACCATCCGACCTACATCATCAATAACAACTACTTGTGCCAAGTTTCAAGTCGATAGCTTGTTTCGTTCGGAAGTTAGCGTGATTTCAACAGACGGACGGACGGACGGACGGACATGCTCAGATCGACTCATAATTTCACCACGACCCAGAATATATGTACTTTATGGGGTCTTAGAGCAATATTTCGATGTGTTACAAACGGAATGACAAAGTTAATATACCCCCCATCCAAAAGTACTAAATGTACCAAAAAACTAATTTAAATGTACCACATGTGCCAATACTTTTGTTCCTCAAAAAAGTGCCTTGTTTTAATTGTTTATAACTTAAATATTGAAAGAATAACAATTTTTCTAAAATAAACAAGTGTATACGGCCGTAAGTTCGGCCAGGCCGAATCTTATGTACCCTCCACCATGGATTGCGTAGAAACTTCTACGAAAGACTGTCATCCACAAATTTCAACTCACATGGTTGTTAAATATCATATACTACCACCACGTACCAAATTTCAACCAGATCGGATGAATTTGCTTCTCCAAAAGGCACCGGAGGTGAAATCTGGGTATCGGTTTATATGGGAGCTATATATTATTATGGACTGATAGGAACCAATTCCTGCATGGTTGTTGGATACCCCATACTAACATCATTGGAAGAATTTTGCTCTTCCAAGGTGCTCCGGAGGTAAAATCTGTGGATCGGTTTATATGGGGGCTTATATATAATTATGGACCGATATCGACCAATTTTTGCATGGTTGTTTGAGGCCATATATTAACATCAAGTACCAAATTTCAACTGAATCAGATACATTTTGGTGTTCCAAGAGGCTCTGGAGGTCAAATCTGGTGATCGGCTTATATGGGGGCTATATATAATTATGGACCGATATGGACAAATTTGTGCATGGTTGTTAGAGACCATATACTATCACCATGTACCAAATTTCAGCCGGATCGGATGAAATTTGCTTCTCTTAGAGGCTCCGCAATCCAAATCGGGGGATCGGTTTATATAGGGGCTATATATTATTATGGACCGATGTGAACCAATTTTTGCATGGTTGTTAGAGACCATATACTAACACCATGTACCAAATTTCAGCCGGATCGGATGAAATTTGCTTCTCTTAGAGGCTCTGCAAGCCAAATCGGGGGATCGGTTTATATGGGGGCTATATATAATTATGGACCGATGTGGACCAATTTTTGCATGGTTGTTAGAGAGCATATACTAACACAATGTACCAAATTTCAGCCGGATCGGATGAAATTTGCTTCTCTTAGAGGCTCCGCAAGCCAAATCGGGGGATTGGTTTATATGGGGGCTACATATAATTATGGACTGATATGGACCAATTTTTGCATGGTTGTTAGAGACCATATACTAACACCATGTACCAAATTTCAGCCGGATCGGATGAAAATTGTTTCTCTTAGAGGCTCTGCAAGCCAAATCGGGGGATCGGTTTATATGGGGGCTATATATAATTATGGACCAATGTGAACCAATTTTTGCGTGGTTGTTAGAGACCATATACTAACACCATGTACCAAATTTCAGCCGGATCGGATAAAATTTGCTTCTCTTAGAGGCTCCGCAAGCCAAATCGGGGGATCGGTTTATATGGGGGCTATATATAATTATGGACCGATGTGAACCAATTTTTGCGTGGTTGTTAGAGACCATATACTAACACCATGTACCAAATTTCAGCCGGATCGGATAAAATTTGCTTCTCTTACAGGCCTCGCAAGCCAAATCGGGGGATCGGTTTATATGGGGGCTATATATAATTATGGACCGATGTGAACCAATTTTTGCGTGGTTGTTAGAGACCATATACTAACACCATGTACCAAATTTCAGCCGGATCGGATAAAATTTGCTTCTCTTACAGGCCTCGCAATCCAAATTTGGGGGTCCGTTTATATGGGGGCTATACGTAAAAGTGGACCGATATGGCCCATTTGCAATACCATCCGACCTACATCATCAATAACAACTACTTGTGCCAAGTTTCAAGTCGATAGCTTGTTTCGTTCGGAAGTTAGCGTGATTTCAACAGACGGACGGACGGACGGACGGACATGCTCAGATCGACTCATAATTTCACCACGACCCAGAATATATGTACTTTATGGGGTCTTAGAGCAATATTTCGATGTGTTACAAACGGAATGACAAAGTTAATATACCCCCCATCCAAAAGTACTAAATGTACCAAAAAACTAATTTAAATGTACCACATGTGCCAATACTTTTGTTCCTCAAAAAAGTGCCTTGTTTTAATTGTTTATAACTTAAATATTGAAAGAATAACAATTTTTCTAAAATAAACAAGTGTATACGGCCGTAAGTTCGGCCAGGCCGAATCTTATGTACCCTCCACCATGGATTGCGTAGAAACTTCTACGAAAGACTGTCATCCACAAATTTCAACTCACATGGTTGTTAAATATCATATACTACCACCACGTACCAAATTTCAACCAGATCGGATGAATTTGCTTCTCCAAAAGGCACCGGAGGTGAAATCTGGGTATCGGTTTATATGGGAGCTATATATTATTATGGACTGATAGGAACCAATTCCTGCATGGTTGTTGGATACCCCATACTAACATCATTGGAAGAATTTTGCTCTTCCAAGGTGCTCCGGAGGTAAAATCTGTGGATCGGTTTATATGGGGGCTTATATATAATTATGGACCGATATCGACCAATTTTTGCATGGTTGTTTGAGGCCATATATTAACATCAAGTACCAAATTTCAACTGAATCAGATACATTTTGGTGTTCCAAGAGGCTCTGGAGGTCAAATCTGGTGATCGGCTTATATGGGGGCTATATATAATTATGGACCGATATGGACAAATTTGTGCATGGTTGTTAGAGACCATATACTATCACCATGTACCAAATTTCAGCCGGATCGGATGAAATTTGCTTCTCTTAGAGGCTCCGCAATCCAAATCGGGGGATCGGTTTATATAGGGGCTATATATTATTATGGACCGATGTGAACCAATTTTTGCATGGTTGTTAGAGACCATATACTAACACCATGTACCAAATTTCAGCCGGATCGGATGAAATTTGCTTCTCTTAGAGGCTCTGCAAGCCAAATCGGGGGATCGGTTTATATGGGGGCTATATATAATTATGGACCGATGTGGACCAATTTTTGCATGGTTGTTAGAGAGCATATACTAACACCATGTACCAAATTTCAGCCGGATCGGATGAAATTTGCTTCTCTTAGAGGCTCCGCAAGCCAAATCGGGGGATTGGTTTATATGGGGGCTATATATAATTATGGACTGATATGGACCAAATTTTGCATGGTTGTTAGAGACCATATACTAACACCATGTACCAAATTTCAGCCGGATCGGATGAAAATTGTTTCTCTTAGAGGCTCTGCAAGCCAAATCGGGGGATCGGTTTATATGGGGGCTATATATAATTATGGACCAATGTGAACCAATTTTTGCGTGGTTGTTAGAGACCATATACTAACACCATGTACCAAATTTCAGCCGGATCGGATAAAATTTGCTTCTCTTAGAGGCTCCGCAAGCCAAATCGGGGGATCGGTTTATATGGGGGCTATATATAATTATGGACCGATGTGAACCAATTTTTGCGTGGTTGTTAGAGACCATATACTAACACCATGTACCAAATTTCAGCCGGATCGGATAAAATTTGCTTCTCTTACAGGCCTCGCAAGCCAAATCGGGGGATCGGTTTATATGGGGGCTATATATAATTATGGACCGATGTGAACCAATTTTTGCGTGGTTGTTAGAGACCATATACTAACACCATGTACCAAATTTCAGCCGGATCGGATAAAATTTGCTTCTCTTACAGGCCTCGTAATCCAAATTTGGGGGTCCGTTTATATGGGGGCTATACGTAAAAGTGGACCGATATGGCCCATTTGCAATACCATCCGACCTACATCATCAATAACAACTACTTGTGCCAAGTTTCAAGTCGATAGCTTGTTTCGTTCGGAAGTTAGCGTGATTTCAACAGACGGACGGACGGACGGACGGACATGCTCAGATCGACTCATAATTTCACCACGACCCAGAATATATGTACTTTATGGGGTCTTAGAGCAATATTTCGATGTGTTACAAACGGAATGACAAAGTTAATATACCCCCCATCCAAAAGTACTAAATGTACCAAAAAACTAATTTAAATGTACCACATGTGCCAATACTTTTGTTCCTCAAAAAAGTGCCTTGTTTTAATTGTTTATAACTTAAATATTGAAAGAATAACAATTTTTCTAAAATAAACAAGTGTATACGGCCGTAAGTTCGGCCAGGCCGAATCTTATGTACCCTCCACCATGGATTGCGTAGAAACTTCTACGAAAGACTGTCATCCACATATTTCAACTCACATGGTTGTTAAATATCATATACTACCACCACGTACCAAATTTCAACCAGATCGGATGAATTTGCTTCTCCAAAAGGCACCGGAGGTGAAATCTGGGTATCGGTTTATATGGGAGCTATATATTATTATGGACTGATAGGAACCAATTCCTGCATGGTTGTTGGATACCCCATACTAACATCATTGGAAGAATTTTGCTCTTCCAAGGTGCTCCGGAGGTAAAATCTGTGGATCGGTTTATATAGGGGCTATATATTATTATGGACCGATGTGAACCAATTTTTGCATGGTTGTTAGAGACCATATACTAACACCATGTACCAAATTTCAGCCGGATCGGATGAAATTTGCTTCTCTTAGAGGCTCCGCAATCCAAATCGGGGGATCGGTTTATATAGGGGCTATATATTATTATGGACCGATGTGAACCAATTTTTGCTTGGTTGTTAGAGACCATATACTAACACCATGTACCAAATTTCAGCCGGATCGAACGAAAATTGTTTCTCTTAGAGGCTCTGCAAGCCAAATCGGGGGATCGGTTTATATGGGGGCTATATATAATTATGGACCGATGTGGACCAATTTTTGCATGGTTGTTAGAGAGCATATACTAACACCATGTACCAAATTTCAGCCGGATCGGATGAAATTTGCTTCTCTTAGAGGCTCCGCAAGCCAAATCGGGGGATCGGTTTATATGGGGGCTATATATAATTATGGACCGATGTGAACCAATTTTTGTGTGGTTGTTAGAGACCATATACTAACACCATGTACCAAATTTCAGCCGGATCGGATGAAATTTGCTTCTCTTAGAGGCTCCGCAAGCCAAATCGGGGGATCGGTTTATATGGGGGCCATATATATAATTATGAACCGATGTGAACCAATTTTTGCGTGGTTGTTAGAGACCATATACTAACACCATGTACCAAATTTCAGCCGGATCGGATAAAATTTGCTTCTCTTACAGGCCTCGCAATCCAAATTTGGGGGTCCGTTTATATGGGGGCTATACGTAAAAGTGGACCGATATGGCCCATTTGCAATACCATCCGACCTACATCAATAACAACTACTTGTGCCAAGTTTCAAGTCGATAGCTTGTTTCGTTCGGAAGTTAGCGTGATTTCAACAGACGGACGGACGGACGGACGGACATGCTCAGATCGACTCATAATTTCACCACGACCCAGAATATATATACTTTATGGTGTCTTAGAGCAATATTTCGATGTGTTACAAACGGAATGACAAAGTTAATATACCCCCCATCCTATGGTGGAGGGTATAAAAATCATCTAGATTAAAAAATGATAGGAAATGATGATAGATTAATCCAAATAAAAATATTTTTTAATTTAAAATAGCTTCATATCACTTTTAAAATATGGGTTTTAAACAAAATTGTTTGGTGTGCCAATACTTATGTGGGTCACTGTACCTGCCATAACCTCATTCTATAGTTTTTATTTTTAATATGTGTCATTGGCTCGAATTATATACAACATAGTTTTTCTTTTGCTCTCAATATGTCCAGTTTTAGTCCCACAAACCACCGTACGGGAAATTAATGCAAATTGCCACTAACGGATCTGTCACAGTATAGTTGCAATTTCTATATATAATTTATTGATTTCTATACTATCTTGATATTAAAAACTTTTTAGATTTTACTAAAATACAATTATCAAAATAATCTATTGTTCAATGTATCTCAAAATCTTTTCCTTTCTGGTGCGATTCGAATGCTCAAATTGAAACGGGTTCTATAGGTAGTCCAACTAAGTCGTCTTAGGACATGTCCTTTGGAATGAGTCCTAGTCGTGTCCTAAAGAGTTAATTTAATCCGTCAATGACAAACAAATGGTGAAGTTACCGGTAGCTTCCATACGTTTTGATCAGGGACCAGGCTTGTGCCGGTCCTGGGTTTTATCTATTTCCCATGGGACAGCAATAAGTTTTGATTTACCTCTTTAGCTTAAAGAAAAGTGCAGCTGAATCGTATCGATTACTCCCCGAAGCTTATCCGGAATGGGTTCTTTCCACTTCAACGTGCGACAAGTGGTTTTGTGCGTTTCAGAAGCTATGATTTTGATACGGAACGCAAAGTACGTTCATGGCAGCCGAATAAGTTTGAAGATACAGAATTGGATGTAGTACTCGATGAGGACTCCTATCAAATTAAAGAAGAACTTGGAATGATGCAAAAGCAAGGCCATTTGATACCGTACGGATTGAAGCCGAGAGACTTCAAATGATATTTATACCCTGCGCCACACTGTGGAACAGGGTATTATAAGTTAGTGCATATGTTTGTAAGACCCAGAAGGAGACGAGATAGACACATGGTGTCTTTGGCAATAATGCTCAGGGTGGGTCCCTGAGTCGATATAACCATGTCCGTCTGCCCGTCCGTCCGTCTGTCTGTGAACACATTTTTGTGATCAAAGTCTAGGTCGCAATTTAAGTCCAATCGCCTTCAAATTTGGCAGATGTTCCTAATTTTGGTCAGAATAGAACCCTATTGATTTTGGAAGAAATCGGTTCAGATTTAGATATAGCTCCCATATATATCTTTCGCCCGATATGCACTAATATGGACCCAGCAGCCAGAGTTTTATACCGATTTGCTTGAAATTTTGTACAAACATAATACTTAGTCGTATAGTCAAGTGTGCAAAATTTGATTGAAATCGGTTCAGATTTAGATATAGCTCCCATATATATCTTTCGCCAGATATGGAATTATATGGCCCCAGAAGCCAGATTTTTGGCCGAATTTGGTTGAAATTTTGCACAGGGAGTAGATTTAGCATTGTAGCTATGCGTGCAAAATTTGGTTGCAATCGATTCAGATTTAGATATAGCTCCCATATATATCTTTCGCCCGATATGGACTTATATGGCCCCAGAAGCCAGAGATTTGGCCCAATTTGGTTGAAATTTTGCACTAGGAGTACAATTAGTAATATAGTCATGTGTGCAAAAATTTGATTGAAATCGATTCAGATTTAGATATAGCTCCCATATATAAAGGGTGATACGGTCAAAATTTGGTCAAGGGAAAACGTGTGTAAATCGGTGAAATCGTTTATTTAAAAAATCGAATTAAATTTCGTTTTCAAGTTCAATTAGTATAAAATTCAGGAAAAATATTCAGATAGGCTTTCGCTTTTCCAAATCCAAATTGCCGGGCCTCACGCTTGACACCTGCCATCAGATTTTGTACAGCCACCTTGTCCACCTTCTTCGCCGCAGAAAGCCAGTTTGCCTTGAATTGCTGCTCGTCCTTAGCAGTTTTTTGGTCTTCTTTAGGTTCCGCATGACAATAGCCCAGTATTTCTCAATTGGGCGGAGCTCTGGCATGTTGGGAGGGTTCTTGTCCTTGGGAACCACCTGCACGTTGTTGGCGGCGTACCACTCCATGGCCTTTTTACCGTAATGGCAAGATGCCAAATCCGGCCAAAACAGTACGGAACAACCGTGATTCTTCAGGAAAGACGTTTATTCAAACACTCTTTCACGTAAATTTCTTGGTTGACAGTCCCGGATGCTATGAAAATGCTGATTTTCAAGCCACAGGTACAGATGGCTTGCCAAACAAGATATTTCTTTGCGAACTTTGACAGTTTTATGTGCTTGAAAATATCTGCTACCTTTCCCCTTCCTTTTGTCGTATAAAACTCCTGTCCCGGAAGCTGCTTGTAGTCGGATTTGACGTAGGTTTCGTCGTCCATTACCACGCAGTCAAACTTCGTCAGCATCGTCGTATACATCCTCCCGGATCGCGCTTTGGCCGTCGTATTTTGTTTATCATCGCGAATTGGAGTCACTACCTTCTTGTAAGTTGATAGTCCGGCTCGTTTTGTTTTGGCTCGATACACGGTTGTAGACGATACACCCAGCTTATTTGCGGCATCTCGGAGAGAGAGGTTAGGGTTTCGCTTGAAACTACCGGCAACTCTCTTTGTCGTCTCAGCGGCTTCCGGTTTTCGATTTCCCCCCGATCCAGACTTCCTGGCTGTCGACAAACGTTCCCGAAACACTTTAATTACATTTGTAACGGTTGATTTGGCAACTTTTAGCGATTTTGCCAGCTTTGCGTGCGAGTAGCTCGGATTTTCGCGATGCGCGAGCAAAATTTTGTTACGCTGCTCTTCTTGCTTGGACGGCATTTTGACAACTGAAGAGTGAATTCCAAAATCAAAATAGGAGCAACATTCTACACACACACCTTCAAAATGAGGGGTGTTCAGGTTTTTTAAATGCAAAATTGAAAGAAATACGTCAAGTTTATATTGACCGAATTTTGACCGTATCACCCTTTATGTTTTTCTGATTTCGACAAAAATGGTCAAAATACCAACATTGGTGCAGGGTATAATATAGTCGGCCCCGCCCGACTTTAGACTTTCCTTACGTGTTTTCACTTGCAATCAGCTGCTCCAAAGAAAAATATGTTTGCAACACTGATATTTCAGGCTCACTTAGGCTATTCAGTCCATTATAATATTGCAGTGGTGAACTTCTTCAATTCTATGTTAAGCTCAATGCCAAGAAACCTACTTTTTATAGCCGAGTCCGAACAGTGTTCCACATTGCGGTGAAACCACTTAGAGAAGCTATTGAAATACTCAGATATGTTACCAGCATTACTGAGAGGGGATAATTCACAGCTGAAAACATTATTTTGGTGTTCGGTCGAAACTGGGGTTGAAGCCACAACCCTATGTTTGCAAGGCGGACAAGCTAACCATTGCACAACGGTGGCTCCCGCATCGTTACTACGTAATGAAAAGTGGATCTACTATGAAAACCCTAAGCGAAAAAAACATATGCAAAATTTCAACTAAATCGGAGCAAAAAATTGGCCTCTGTGGGCAATTGAGTGTAAATCGGGCGAAAGCTATATATGAGAGCTATATCTAAATCTGAACCGATTTGGCTGATATTGTGCAAGTTTTTCGAGACTCATAAAATATTCGGATGTACGGAATTTGAGGAAGATCGGTTGATATACACGCCAATTATGACCAGATCGGTGAAAAATATATATGGCAGCTATATCTAAATCTGAACCGATTTTTTCCAAAATCAATAGGGATCGTCCTTGAGCCGAAACAGGACCTTATACAAAATTTTAGGACAATCCGACTAAAACAGCGAGCTGTACTTTGCACACAAAAATACATCAACAGACAGACAGACAGATGGACAGACAGACAGACGGACATCGCTAAATCGACTCAGAATTTAATTCTAAGCCGATCCGTATATAAAAGGTTGGTCTATGATTACTCCTTCTTGGCGTTACATACAAATGCACAAACTTATTATACCCTGTACCACATAGTGGTGAAGGGTATAAAAATCCCCTATGAAATATTGCCCCGATATAATGTAAAGATTTTTCGTTTGCATCCGATTCTTCATCTTTATTTTGTCCATGGATTTTTTTTTTGGGGCTCCATGTCATCATTTATTTATTTATTTATTTTCTAAATGGGAAAATCTAGACGTATAAAAGGATTTTTCATTTCAGTTCAGCTCTCTAGACTTATTTTCTGTTTGTTATTAGCTATAACTTGTTTTTTCTTTTTTTTTAAATTTTCTTATTAGAGGGGAGCTCTGTGCCCTTGGCATCATATAAATCACTGTGCCAAATAATCGTATCTAACATAGTCCCAAACAAGTATATACGGCCGTAAGTTCGGCCAGGCCGAATCTTATGTACCCTCCACCATGGATTGTGTAGAAACTTCTACGAAAGACTGTCATCTACAATCGAATTAATTGGGTTGTGGTATCTTAAAACTTCTTAACATCGTTTTCTAAATTGTTAGTTAGTCCATACGTGATATATATTAGACAAAAAAGGTATGTATAGGTAGGTCTACAAATAATTACGAATCGATATGGATTTTTGCACGGTACGTAGAGAGCCAGAATTGAAATATGGGGGTCGCTTATATGGGGGCTATATACAATAATGAACTTCATATGGACCAGTTTTTGTGTGATTGGCGATCGATTTATCTGAGGGCTATATATAACTATAAACCGATATGGACCTAGTTAGGCATGGTTGTTAACGGCCATATACTAGCACAATGTACCAAATTTCAACTGACTCGGATGAAATTTGCTCCTCCAAGAGGCTCCAAAACCAAATCTAGGGATCGGTTTATATGGGGGCTATATATGATTATGGACTGATATGGACCACTTTTGGCATGGTTGTTAAATACCATATACTACCACCACGTACCGTCGACTGCCGCAAATCTCTCAATGAGATGGCTGAGCAGTACAACATTCACCTAATATGGGTGCCTGGCCATAGGAACATACCGGGGAACTGCGAAGCGGATGAGTTGGCAAGGCTAGGGACTACCTTACATATTCCAAGGGAACTAGAATTTGCTAGTATGCCCCTAGCTACCTGCAAGCTCATACTGCGTGAGAAGGCTGTTATGATGGCAAATGTTCGATGGGAGAATTGCAAGGGTTGTAACGACACCAAGCAAATATGGCCCCATTTAAACTTAAACCGCACACTAGATATGCTAATGTTCTCGAGACGTCAGATATCACTCCTGATATCTGCTATAACGGGTCGCTGCCTGATAGGCGATTTTGCAAAAACTATTGGCGCGAAGTATAATGACTATTGTATGAGCTGTAATGATGCGGAGGAAAAGGAATCAATTAAACACCTCTTGTGTGAGTGTACTGCATTTTGTGTAAAGCGCAAGTAACTTTTAGGAGCATATAGCTTCAGATTACTGGTGGATCTGGAAAACGTTAACTGAAGCAGTCTGCTAATGTTTTTGGAACAATCTGGTTGGTTCAGCGAAGAAAAATAATCGAGAAGGTTCAGCGGTTAAAACTAGAAGTGCCCATATGTAATAGGTACTTTTAGTTAATCTGGTATCACAATGGACTGAATAGTCTAAGTGAGCCTGAATCTTAATCGGGCTGCCACTTTAACCTAACCAAATTTCAACCAGATCGGATGAATTTTACTTCTCCAAAAGGCACCAGAGGTCAAATCCAGGGATCGGTTTATATGGGGGCTATATATAATTATGGACCGATGTGGACCAATTCCTGCATGGTTGTTGGATATCATATACTAACATCACGTACCAAATTTCAACCGAATCGAATGAATTTTGCTCTTCCAAGCGGCTCCGGAGGTCAAATCTGGGGATCGGTTTATATGGGGCCTATATATATTATTGACCGATTTCGACCAATTTTTGCATGGGTGTTTGAGGCCATATATTACCATCACGTACCAAATTTCAACTGAATCAGATGAATTTTGGTCTTCCAAGAGGCTCCGGAGGTCAAATCTGGGGATCGGTTTATATGGAGGCTATATATAATAATGCACCGATGTGGACACATTTTTGCATGATCATTGGAGACCATATACTAACACCATGTACCAAATTTCAGCCGGATCGGATGAAATTTGCTTCTCTTAGAGGCTCCGCAAGCCAAATCGGGGGATCGGTTTATATGGGGGCTATATATATTTATTGACCGATGTGGACCAATTTTTGCATAGTTGTTAGAGACCATATACTAACACCATGTACCAAATTTCAGCCGGATCGGATGAAATTTTCTTCTCTTAGAGGCTCCGCAAGCCAAATCGGGGGATCGTTTTATATGGGGGCTATATATAATTATGGATCGATGTGGACCAATTTTTGCATAGTTGTTAGAGACCATATACTTACATCATGTACCAAATTTCAGCCGGATCGGATGAAATTTGCTTCTCTTAGAGGGTCTGAAAGCCAAATTTGGAGGTCCGTTTATATAGGGGCTATACGTAAAAGTGGACCGATATGGCCCATTTGCAATACCATGCGACCTACATCAATAACAACTACTTGTGCCAAGTTTCAAGTCGATAGATTGTTTCGTTCGGAAGTTAGCGTGATTTCAACAGACGGACGGACGGACATGCTCAGATCGACTCAGAATTTCACCACGACCCAGAATATATATATACTTTATGGGGTCTTAGAGCAATATTTCGATGTGTTATAAACGGAATGACAAAGTTAATATACCCCCATCCTGTGGTGGAGGGTATAAAAATTCTCCAAAAGTGAAAAAAATCCCCAAAAACATTTATAAAAAATTCACTATGAAATACTCTTTCAATATAAAACTCTTCAAAAAAAAACGCTATATTTTTCTTTTCCATCCGAATCCTTAACTTGCCCATGGACTTCTTTAAAATATATTTGCTGTGGCAGTATGTATTCATTTATTAATTTAGTTTTCTAAATGGGAAAATCAATTCAGCTGTCTACTTCAATTTCTGCTTGTTATGAGCTCTATGTTGTCCTTTCTTTTTAATGTCATCCTATTATAGGAACTCTATGTCCTTGGTATCTTAGAAATCACTGTGCCAAAGAATCGTATCTAGCATACTCCCGAAAAGGAACATTTAGAACATCCATCTTAATATATAACCTAGTTTTAATTCATGTCCTTAAACAATGGGTCTATAATTGCTCAAAGGTTGTTATTTACATTTTTGGACAATTATTTTCAACCCAGTTTAAAATTAAATGTTGAAACACGTTTCTCATTTGCAAATCAGGTTTTCATTTTAATTTTCCATGACTTGTTTTATTTCCTTGTGTGTGTGTGTGTGTGTTTGTAAGGACAATCCCCAAAATGGAACGACAACATTTTAAAATATTCACGTATTGACGTTCGCTTTGTTTCATTTCATGGGAGAACATCATTTAAGTTTCATTAACTGTATTGCTCATTTGAGCATCCTTAATTTTTATAGACCCCTATAACTGTCTCCATCTCTTGATCTCATGCTCTCTCTCTCTCTCTTCCTCTATTTTTAAATGGGTGTACTCTCGTTTTAATAACTATCATTTTGTTTCTACTCTAATTTCGTTATTTAGACAGTCATGACATCGTAATGAGATTTAATCATGCTCCAACTGAGGGATATGAAGTTGATGTGGGCAGCAAAACAACCATACGTGTGGTGAATTCACAAGTAAGTATAACACAGAGTCGTTTGTGACTACCGACTGCAAGCCAATGGAAAAAATTGAGTGGCTCTGAAGCAAGTGGTAGACTAAATGTTAGCCTACTGAGTGAAAATAATGAAATCCTACCGAATATGCAAATAAAAATTATTTTATTATATTTCCTTTAGTTTTGGTCATTACAATCATTTTATTATTATTTGTTTTTTTAATTTCCTTTGTATTTTTTTACGCTTGAATTATTTTTTATATTCGTCATTTTTCTCTTACCTGTTTTTTTATTGTGTTCATCAATCCATCCAAGCATACATCCATCTATATCCATTTGTTGTTTTTAATGCATAACAAAAGATTTATTTTTCACTTCCTTTTAGGTTGTCACAAAGCCTGAATTTGATTTCACTCATGCACCCATATTTCAAAATGTCACCATTGCCGCTTGGGATCCCGGCAAATACAATGGAACTCTGGAGGATTGGTTGACAACATCGGATTATGATTTATTTACGAATTATGAAATTTATAGGCGGCGTTATCCAAAATCACGTGCCTTTCTAATCGATCCGCATTCGATATGGCGTCTATGGCAAAGTTTACAAATGTTCGCTGGCAATCGTCCATTACGGAAAAATCCACCCAGTTCGGGATTTATAGGTAAGATAACGCTTGTCAATAATTTCAAATATGTAATAAGGAATTTTGACAAAGTTCTGTTTTGGAAAACAAGTGAAGTCGAAGTTCGATTAATAAAATTGCACACTGAAAAAATAGGAAAATAATAAAAAAAAATAAAATAAGGAATCGATAAGAAAATGTTCAAAACTCGAAAATTAACTTTAACTCTACGTTTTCTAAAAAATATAAAATCGTCTTTATTTAATAATTAAATTTAACTAATCGACTGTTGATTAGTTTTTTTTTTTTTGAAAATAGGGCAAAAAAAACGCCTAATTTGATATTTTTATGTTGGTAGCTTTTTACCTAAAAAAAGGTAAACCACCTACGTGGTGGAAATGTAGGTTCATTATCGAAAAATTTAAAAAAATCTCAGTACTAAATTTTCTTCAAACTAAAAAAAAAAAAAAACGTTATTAAAGTTAATATTTTTTTTATTTATGTATTTATCTATTTATTTATTAAAGAATTTAAAACCATAATAAATTATGAAAAATTATTTTTATTTATTTTTAATTATTATTTATTTTTTTGTATTATAATAAAAATTCATATTGGGAAGGAAAAATTGAATAAAACAAATTGAAAATAATACAATTTTTGCAGTTACACATTTTTAAATTGTTTTTAGCTCTACACGACGATAGACACCATTTAATTAAATTAGTAAATAATTTTAGAAAAATATTTTATTCGAATTTAGTGCAATTGTTCACTTCGATTTCAAAAAGCGTTTTTCCAATTTTTTGCTAGTTTAGTTGGTCACTTTAGATAGTCAAAAAAGTAAGAGAAATAAATCAACTACATACCTAAAATATGTCAAATGTGAAAGTGAAAATGTTAGCTATGGCAAAATTTAAATAAAATCAAATAATTTTCATGAACTAAAATAAAGTTAAATCAGCTAAAGAAATTTTCATAAATTTTTTTTTGAAGATTGATAGTGACCAAAATACAACGTTAGAAATTAATTGGAAACGTCGACTTTTCCAAAATTGTAGAAAGTCAAAAAGCCGACGTTTAAAATTTAGCACACAAACGAAATGCACTAGGTGCAAAAGTCCTACGGATTTAGATCACGGTTGCCGCAATTGGTAGAATACTACCAAAAATTTTAGATTTTTTACTAGTTGACAGATTGGTAGAATAAATTATCAATAGAAACATATTTTTGACAAAATTTTCTATAGATATAAAATTTTTATGCTTTTTATCACATAATCTCGGCTGTAGGTCTATAAATTAAACTCGAAATTGTTGGTTTCTAGTTTTTTTTTTTTCCGATATTTCGGTTGACTTCGTCAGACCGTTTTCAAGGCTACAAATTTGGAGATTATGAGATAAAAATCATAAAAACTAAAATAAAAGGTCAACAATATCAACAAAAAAAGATATAAAATTTTGACAAAATTTTCGATAGAAATAAAATTTTGACAAAATTTTCTATAGAAATAAAATTTTGACAAAATTTTCTATAGAAATAAAATTTTGACAAAATTTTCTATAGAAATAAAATTTTGACAAAATTTTCTATAGAAATAAAATTTTGACAAAATTTTCTATACAAATAAAATTTTGACAAAATTTTCTATAGAAATAAAATTGTGACAAAATTTTCTATAGAAATAAAATTTTGACAAAAATTTCTATAGAAATAAAATTGTAACAAAATTTTCTATAGAAATAAAATTTTGACAAAATTTTCTATAGAAATAAAATCCTGACAAAATTTTCTATAGAAATAAAATTTTGACAAAATTTTCTATAGCAATAAAATTTTGACAAAATTTTGAACATAAATAAGATTTTGACAAAATTTTCTATAGAAATAACATTTTGACTAAATTTTCGATAGAAATAAAATTTTGACAAAATTTTCTATAGAAATAAAATTTTGATAAAATTATGTATAGAAATAAAATTTTGACAAAATTTACTATAGAAATAAAATTGTGACAAAATTTTTTATATAAATAAAATTTTCTACTGAAAAAAATTTTTGACAAAATTTCCTATATATATAAACTTTTCTACAGAAATAAAACTTTGACAAAAATTTCCATAGAAATAAAATTTTGACAAAATTTTCTATAGAAATAAAATTTTGACAAAATTTCCTACAGAAATAAAATTTTGACAAAATTTTCTATAGAAATAAAATGTTGACAAAATTTTCTATAGGAATAAAATTTTGACAAAATTTTCTACATAAAATAAAATTTTGACAAAATTTTCTATAGAAATAAAATTTTGACAAAAATTTTCTATAGAAATAAAATTTTGATAAATATTTTATATAGAAATAAAATTTTGACAAAATTTTCTATAAAAACAAAATTGTGACAAAATTTTCAATACAAATAAAAATTTCACAAAATTTTCTATAGAAATAAAAATTTGACAAATTTTTCTATAGAAATAAAAATTTTAAAAATTTTTCTATAGAAATAAATTTTTGACAAAAGTTTCTAAAGAAATAAAATTGTAACAATATCTTCTATAGAAATAAATATTACACAAAGTTATCTACAGAAATAAAATGTTGACAAAATTTTCTATAGAAATAAAATTTTGACAAAACTTTCTTTAGACATAAAATTTTGACAAAATTTGCTATAGAAATAAAATTTTGCAAAATTTTCTATAGGAGTAAAATTTTGACAAAATTTTCTACAGAAATAAAATTTTGACAAAATTTTCTATAGGAATACAATTTTGACAAAATTTTCTACAGAAATAAAATTTTGAAAACATTTTCTCTCATTTTCTCAATATAAATAATAATTTATATTTTCGTGTCAGCTCATAATATTAATATTTGACAAAATTTTCTATAGCAATAACATTTTGACAAAATTTTCTATAGAAATAAAATTTTGACAAAATTTTCTATAGAAATAAAATTTTGACAAAATTTTCTATAGAAATAAAATTTTGACAAAATTTTCTATAGAAATAAAATTTTGACAAAATTCTCTATAGAAATAAGATTTTGACAAAATTTTCTATAGAAATAAAATTTTGACAAAATTTTCTATAGAAATAAAATTGTGACAAAATTTTCTATAGAAATAAAATTTTGATAAAATTTTCTATAGAAATAACATTTTGAAAACAGTTTCTATAGAAATACAGTTGTGACAATCTTTTCTATAGCAATAAAATTTTTACAAAAATTTTCTATAGAAATAAAATTTTGACAACATTTTCTCAATATCTTTAAAAATTTATATTTTCGTGTAAGGTCATACTATTGAAGGTCGTTGTGAATAAGTTCTCCCTTTTTGGTAGACATAGTAACTTTCTCTTTTGTGGCAAGCTAATATCGCGCAAACATTTAAAATACAACAAGGTCGTACCACTTTTTGGATGCGAAAGAAATGGTAGCAACCTGAAGTTGGTAGCAATAGATATTAGCCATTTACATTATTACAAACCCCAATATGATAAATATAATTAAATTGTTTTCGACATATTGAAGAAATTTGATCAAAGTAAATTAACCAATTTCAATTGTTAAAGAAAATTTCAAATTCTAAAGTAAAAAGTTAGAGAAAAAATTGCAAAAATGTCTTTAGCGTCGTACGAAGTTCAAGATGGGCACAGGTTTCGTAAAATTTACAAAGTTTAGGAAATTCTGAACAATTTTCTTGGAAATTGGAAAATAAGAAAAACATTCTTCAATTTAAATTTAAATAAATTGAGCTAATTTTGTTGTAGAAATTTTCGTTGACATTTTTGTGAGAGTTAATAGTGACCAAAATCGTCTAATTGACTTTTACGAAAACAAAAAGTCGACTTTGAAATAAATTGAAAATTTGATAGATATTTTTATGCTTACTCTTCAAACATCAAAACAAAAATCGCCCTTTAATAATCCCCAGAGTCGAAACTAAAATTCTCAACAGTTTTACAAAGTCCAAACGCCAACATTTACAATCTTGTGAATAGTCGAAAAAGCGACGTTTGCAAAAGTCGAATGGTATTACCAGGCTCCTTCCTCTAAATGGTTTCACCCATAAGGTGGGTATTAAGTTCGAGTTTAGCCACTAAAATCGTCATTTTTTCACGATTAATTTTCTTTAATAATCCATTTTAATGAATACAAACTTTGTGAAAATTTGCTTTGGGATATTCCCATTAAGTTATAATGAAATCTGCAACAAATATGTATAATTTTATGACTTTTTTTTACTGATTTAGTTTTCCCTTTGTGAAAATTAGCGGCTAAACTCGAACTTAATACTCACCCATACACAAAAAAACATCTCCAAAATATTTCCACTTAAAAAGTTAATTAAAGTTAAAGTTGTAATTTTTAAACAAATTTAAATCTAAATCAAATTAAAATTCATTTAAGCTAATTATTGAATATTTTTACATTTTTAATTAAAATATTGGTTGTCTCAATTAACATTTCAATTAAATAAAAAAATTATTTCCAATTAAAAAATAATTGAAAATTTGATTCCAAAATAGTTAGATTCATTCGACATAATTATAACGGGAAAATGCATAATATGTTACATGTACAAACTCTTGTAAAAATTATATTATTCAAATGAGAAATAATTATAAATAATATAATAAATTATTGGTAACCTCAATAAAAAAAAATAATTGCATTTTTCCATACCCAATCAATTAAATTTTTTAAATGAGCCAATCAAAAAGATAAATTTTAAA
Organism: Haematobia irritans; assembly: GCF_050003625.1. Classification (NCBI taxonomy): domain Eukaryota; kingdom Metazoa; phylum Arthropoda; class Insecta; order Diptera; family Muscidae; genus Haematobia; species Haematobia irritans. Next base: position 116,735,731 of record NC_134401.1, read on the forward strand.
CGCTGTCCTTATAAATTATTTTCTTATCGCGCATTTATTTAGGTTCACCCTTTGCTCATAGCCTTTATGAGGTAACAGCGCCTCATTAGGCCATCAATGAACATATTAAGTTGTGGTCATTAATTACCGCAAATATCTGTTTTGGATTGCCTCAATAAATTTATCACAAAACTCATCGACCTAACTTGACTGGTTTACAATGTATTTTTTTTTTTTTTATAACGTTCTCTTCTCCTTTTTCTCTTTTTTTCTTTCTCTTTTGATTGCTTTATAGGATTGGCCCTACTACTACCTCATTGTCCCGTGGTGGATTTTATCGAATATATGCCATCGACACGTCTCAATGGACGTTGCCATTACTATAGCAAGGAGGTAAGTTAAGCCTCCCCTATCATCATTAATAAATTACATTATAACCCCCCACACACACACACACACACAAGCACACCCAGCATCTACATGCACACAGACCCACAGTCAAAGGTCCTTTTGCCATATCAGTATTTGATATCAGTCAGTGATTTCTTTTAAATGTATTTCTCATGATTGGATGATAGCCTATTTGCTTCGTGGTGGGTGGTCTCTAAAGTTATTTCAATTATAATTAATAGCCTGATTTTAATATTATCCATGGGACATAGGCAGCTGCCCCAAAAGTTTTGAAATACTTGCGAAACATGGATCTTGAATGCCATTGAGCTTTTGGTATGGGTCATTCCAGGAAAAAGCTTAAGGCAAAGATCAAGTTGTTTTTGCACATTATTATGTTGTCAGAAATTTCATGGAACATTGTTAATTTCATACGAAATAACAGGCTATTTCACATGAAAAATAAAAACAATTATCAATTTAATCGTCTGGTCCTGACTAGAAATTATTTATTTTTTATAATTACAAATTATAATAATCTTATTTATACGGGCACTAACTACTAGAGGCTATCGGCCCAGCCGGGGAATAAATGACCAAAATCCATATTTCTAGATATGACAAACGACGCGACAAACTCTTTGTACTCCCCCCAACCTGAGTGTTGCAATGATTAGCTTGCTCTTATCTTTGGCAATGAATGACCTTTCATCTGCATACACATACAAGCACAAATTCCTCACATACATATTTATCTCCGCTCACATTATTTCTTGGCTGTTCTCATACATTATTAATTATTTGAATTTTCTTATTTTTCTTTTTTCTCCCTCCAAATTTTATTGGTTTTTATATGACCATTTCTGTTGGATTTTTTCATCCCATACTCCGGTGACAGATCAATTCGGCCTGTACATTTGGTGCTTGGCATCCCTTGGCTGCAGAGAAATTAATGGCATTGGATATGAATGTGGCCGATGATATGTCTGTCTTTCAATTTGGTATCTTGCGTATTCGGCGACCGGATAAATTGCTATGCGGCTTTAATTTCCTTGGTTATTGAGGTAGTTAGTGTATGGAGATTTGAGGGAAATATTTATGCTCTCCCTCTCAGTCTACAAATCACTCACTCTCGCTCTCCCATAACACCCAACCAATCATCATGGCAGCATGGCTGAATGAAGATGTCATCTATCTTATTGTATTTTATTTTTTTGTTGTTGTAGAATTATTACATGAAAAATATGCGGAAAATAAACGAAAACGAAAAGAAATATGCGAAAAAATGACAAAAACATGGAATAATAATAAATATTAATAAGGAGACATGAGAATTCAACTAAGCGTTTTACTGGGATGGTTTGTGTATGTCGTTATGTGTTTATCGTTAGTTATCTCTCGCTCGTTGCTCTCTCTCTCTCACTCTCTCTAGTTCAATGCAGATGTTAATTATTTTTTTGGCATTTCCATTCATCTCCATAACAATTTTAATGATTTATCATCCTTGACATTATTGTTAAGTAATTATTCAGGAATTATATATTTGCCTTGTTATGCTAATGCAGATTATCACAATATTGTATTAATATTTGAAGATTACAATACAATAACATCCCCTAGGTATAAGAAAATTCAAAGAATTCATAGCAGACAAATGAACTTAAGATGTGAAGTAAGCGAATATGGGTCCTGAATGTTAAACCGGTAAAGACACTAGAAGGACTAAAATTGCCAAATATATCGAACCGAGTTTTTGAGCAAGACGATACAAGTGTCTGATATGTTAAAATAAATTACTTAGGAGTAACCTTGAACAGGAAACGGAATTGGAAGATCCACATCAAAGAAAGGACTGCAAAAGCCCAAAGAAGTTGGACACTATGCAGATGAGCGCCATTCACCATTGTGGCATCACAATGGACAGAATAGTCTTAATGAGCCTGAAATATCGGGTTACCACTACACCTGACCTAACCATGCAAAAGAGCGGTGGGCTCTAAATGGGGCTTGAATCCAAAGGTTACGTATTGGTTGTATGAGAGCGTACATAATAAGGCCAATCTTGACATATAAGGTGGGCGGAAGTGGAGAAGAAGTGCAAAATAGAAATTTTACAAAGGGTCTAACGGAAATTTTTGCTGAACATAACTGGGGCAATGAAGACCAGGTCAAACAGTGCCTTAGAGACGATAATGGACTTAAGACCTATAGTGGTTCAGGTCAAAAGCGTAGTCACCATGGTTGCGATGAGATTTAATATGTTGGGAGAATGGACGGAAGCTCGAAACCTCACGAATCTCCAATTATCAAAGGATAATAGGAGAGACAGTGGGAGAAATGGCGGATGCTGCAACAATTCATGATCGTACACAGAAAAAAATTTCCGTAGTTAAACTAACGCTAAATGTAACTTATTTTTATTGGAAAAAAATTATTTGCTTGTAGTTAAATTTTATTATTTTTATCGAAATTTTCCACAGTTTAATGAAATCGTACTTTTTTAAGTATGTCTCACAAGTTTTATGAACTAAACGTGAGTATAAAGTTCAATGATCGTACACATCAGTTCAAAATGAACTAAAGCGAAAGAAGATTTTCGTACGATTCGCAAAAATAGTAAGAATGAACTACTGTATGGTTAAAATGATCATGATTTGGCGCCAATGATTTTCTTCCTTACTTTTAGTTAATTTTTTCTTCTATGAGATGATGTAATTTCGTGAACTGCAATTAAAAAGAACAACAGAGCATTAAAAATTCCTGATTTTAACAACGCTTTGTGGAAATCTCAAAATGTGGAGTAAAATTTAGTTCAATTTTCGTACGAGGTAGTTCATTGTTCCTATAAAACAGTTCACTTTTTTCTCGGTGTATCCCGGAGGAAGGGTGAGAGAACGAAGATGGATGAGATAACGAGACTGGGGACATATGTGGACCCAGGACCCAGACACCGAGATCCTATTCCGATTACCGGACAGCACAGCACAATTCTGAAGGCAGAAGTGCGTGTCATAGCGGAATGTGTTGAATGGCTTTGAAATAACATGAAGCCACATAACATAAACATTTGCACAGATTGCCGGAGGGCATTAAGGCCATAGCAGACATTACGTTTTGATCGCGAACCGTATACAAGAGCATGATCAACAAATACTCGAAATACGGTAGTATCCGCATCATATGGGCGCCGGGACATGCCGGAGTAAGAGAAAACGTTAAGGCGGATGTGAACTTGGAGCACGCAAAATCAATAGTAGCGACGCTGACCGAGTTGGATAAAAGGACACGCGAGACACATAAAACGTGTGGGCCAATGCAACAGTCGAATGGATGACGAAAATACTATACGGTGATCCAGATAAGAAAATAAGTCGACAAGCAGAGTAGTACAAAATTTAGGAGGATAGTTGGTATAATGACCGGGCACCTGGAATTTGACAAAATTTTCTATAGAAATAAAATTTTGACAAAATTTTCTATAGCAATACAATTTTTGACAAAATTTTCTATAGAAATAAAATTTTGACAAAATTTTCTATAGAAATAAAATTTTGACAAAATTTTCTATAGAAATAAAATTTTGACAAAATTTTCTATAGAAATAAAATTTTGACAAAATTTTCTATAGAAACTTTTCTATAGAAATAAAATTTTTACAAAATTTTCTATAGAAATAAAATATTGACAGAATTTTCTATAAAAATAAAATTTGACAAAATTTTCTATAGAAATAAAATTTTGACAAAATTTTCTATAAAAATAACATTTTGACAAAATTTTCTATAAAAATAACATTTTGACAAAATTTTCTATAGAAATAAAATTTTGACAAAATTTTCTACAGAAATAAAATTTTGACAAAATTTTCTACAAAAATAAAATTTTGACAAAATTTTCTACAGAAATAAAATTTTGACAATATTTTCTATAAAAATAACATTTTGACAAAATTTTCTATAAAAAACACATTTTGACAAAATTTTCTATAGAAATAAAATTTTGACAAAATTTCCTACAGAAATAAAATTTTTACAAAATTTTCTATAGAAATAAAATTTTTACAAAATTTTCTATTGAAATAAAATTTTGACAAAACTTTCGATAGAAATAAAATTTTGACAAAATTTTCTATAGAAATAACATTTTGACAAAATTTTCTATAGAAATAAATTATTGACAGAATTTTCTATAAAAATAAAATGTTGACAAAATTTTCTATAGAAATAAAATTTTGACAAAATTTTCTACAGAAATAAAATTTTGACAAAAATTTTCTATAGAAATAAAATTTTGACAAAATTTTCTATAGAAATAACATTTTGACAAAATTTTCTATAGAAATAAAATTTTGGCAAAATTTTCTACAGAAATAAAGTTTTGACAAAATTTTCTACAGAAATAAAATTTTGACAAAATTTTCTACAGAAATAAAATTGGAAGTAAAATTTTCCGAAGTACATTTTGGATTTAAAGATATCGTCTCTACACCGATAAGGGTACATCTTTGCCTAGTTAAGGCAAGGTGTTGACAAAGGTAGTATTCCAAGGTCTCAACATCCTTAAAACACGTCCAACATGCATCATCCTCTTCTGCTACTATTCGAAAATTTTGTCAAAATTTTATCTCTATAGAAAATTTTGTCAAAATTTTATTTCTATAGAAAATTTTGTCAAAATTTTATTTCTATAGAAAATTTTGTTAAAATTTTATTTCTATAGAAAATTTTGTCAAAATTTTATTTCTATAGAAAATTTGTGAAGTACCTCTTAGTTGGAGAGGAATAAATTGTAAAATCTACCAAAACATCAAGAATTCTACCAATCTACCCTAACAGTAAAAAATCTACCATTTTTGGTCGAATTTTACCAACTGTCCAGCAAAAAATTTGGAAGTACTTCTAAGAGCACAACTTTAAAAGCACTTCCAAAAAATGTCATCCAAAGATGTTCTTTATTTGAACTACTCAGGAAGATCTTTTAATTCAATTTTTTATAACTCGTGTTTTCGTAGTTTTAAAGGGTAAGTTTAACTTTTTTTGTTTCAAATATGTTAAAAACAGAGTAAGGTTTAATAAAATGGTACAAAATATTTAAATTTTGTCAAAAAAAAAAATCCATTCTAGAAAAATTGGGAATTTGTGAAAACATTTGATGTCAAATGTTTCAGGCAAGCGTTAGAGTGCATTTTAAACAGCATAAAAAATTATAAAAAATTATTTATTTGGCAAAATATCACAATTTTTTCTAATTCACATCCAAAACACTTAATTCGGATCACACCCTAAGAAGTGATGCAAATTCAGTGCAACGGCTGTGGAAATGGTGGACATCCGTTCTATGATAAGCCCATGTTAAATGCATCGCTTCTGTGCCAATTTTGCACAACTTCCGAATCCAAAAATCACATTTTCACTACCTTTTTGGGTACGCTTTTTTTGCTGGGTGTGGCAACCGTGCTTAGGAGTCGGTCCTGAGCATGTGTCACACCACAATGTGTCCATCTCTTCTTTTTTTTGATAATGCAAACATATGCACTATCCCAGTTCCACTGCCAATTTCAGACAAATAGGAAAATAATGTGATGTCTCGAAGCTCAAGAAACCAAATCGGGAGATGGATCTATATGGCGGATATACAAAAACATGGACCGATTTTCGTATACAAATTAAGGTGGCTGCTCAATACTCTAGAAATCAAATCGGGGGTTTGTTACTATGGCGGGCTATATAAAAAAAACAACTTTGCCTTCACACAGACAAACAATAAAACTGTGCCAAATTTCAGAGCGATAGCTCCATTATTGAAGGCTAGAGTGTGATTAAAATCGACAGACAGACAGACATACGGACATCGTTACGTAGAATCTTCTTAGAATTTCTATCGTTATCGTTATTTCGATGGAATGGCAATCTTATTATACCCGCACTGTCATCCTATGATGGTGGGAATAATGTATGTCTAGGGCTTTATAAATAATAAAATTAAATAAAAATGACAAGTTAGCTAATATTTATAGACGAGAGTTTATAGTTGTGGATGAGACTTTTACACATCAACCTGGCATTATTAATGGATTTAACTACCCCTGAAAAATGATTTTCTATGTGTCTGTCTCGAGATTGTGACCATTACACCACATAACGTCCTAACCTAACATAGCCAAATGGAAGAGTCTCTTTGTCATCTCTAGATTTTAACGCAGTTCCATATAATTACATCGTTCAAACTTCTACCCCAAAAGACTCTGATTATGTCTCATACAAAGCACAACAATGGCTAAATTGAAATGATCTGCTATTGCCATAAATGCATTCCAATGAGTTGTCATCGACAAATATGGCTAATAAATGGTAGAATAAAATCGCGCAAAAAGAAAACAAAATAAAAGCGAAACAAAAGAACAATCATTGCCAGCTTGGACTGGGAATACGTTTAAGAATTACGGAAATATTCTGGAGGACAATAAAGACAAATGAAATAGGTAACAATCAAAAGCCATCAAACAAATTGTAATTCAATATAAATTTTCCATAATGTATGGTTGGATATGGGCTGTTTATTTTTTGTTATGGAAATATCTGAAGTATTATCTTCACTGGACCTTAGGTCTGCGGCACGGAAGTATGCAAAAGATGTCCAATTTCATGCAAATTCTCATTATTAAAGATGTTTATCACTTGTTGCGAACGTGCGACCTTATGGGGTGGTAGTCATCAGGTGGTGTTGTAGGCCATACACGCTCCAATTCCAGTTGAAACAAAGGCATAAACAACAAAAACAAAATCAAAGGATGAGTGATTATTGAAAGAATAATTAAATTCAATACGCCATTGTGGTGGCATGCAGTGGAAATTACTTTGTTTGCAATTAAATCAATAAAAATTATTAGCTTCTGCAGTGAGTTTTTATAAGAACCCTTCTTGTCATCTTGTAAATTTTCAACAAGCAGAAATTTGAGTGCAATAAAACAAACAAACAAACATATTCCTCCTTTAAGATGGTCATGGAAGTATAGTAAATTTGTCTTAGTTTCTCCCACCATTGCTCGTTACTGTAATACTGACAGTGTTGCATAGTGTTCAAAAAACAAAACGGTAACAACACCAGCAATAAATCCAAAACTCGAGGCTGTGGTAGAAAACTTATTCGTTGGCTGAATATCTCTCGTGAACGGATGCAAGAAGTGTAAGAGTTCATCGTTGCATAAAATAAGTTAGGCTGGAATGAGCCAAGATGTTCCTTTGCTTGTACGAAAGGGGCTAGTTAACGTATTTGGCTTTCTCGCATGAAAAGACATTCCAAATTGAGAAGTTTGTGAAAAAAGTGATCAGGTTTACTTGGGTTAGGGTGGGAAATGCTTTGTGGACAGTGCACCGGAATCTCATCACAATGGATTATACCGGCTAAAACCCATCCCTTTTCCCTCGGGGTATGATTACTACCTCGGATCCGCTTTCGCATTACTTCGAGATGGACCCCACGAGATGTGCACGTGTGTAATATTTTGGTCACGCTCACGCACACTCCCGACGGAGAAATCTTATTCACGCACACGATATTTTTTGGTAGGACTCACGCTCACGAAAAGAAAATTTGTACTCACGCACGAAAATCTTTTAAATGTCGTGACTCACGAAAAACCTCGTGACTCACGAATAATTGTATGGGTGATATACCTATAGAACCTGATTGAAAACATGAGTATGGTAAAAATCGAGTGCGTTATAAAGGGTGTTTAAAATTTCAAGGGCCGATGTTGATTTTGAATAAAACACAAAACTATTTAGGAAATTATAGTAATTTTATTTTATTACTAGCGTAACCCGGCCCGCTTCGCTACGCCTTCCAAAGCGTATTTGTAGGAATATTTTGCGTTAAGTTAGTCAACCATATCCTTCGTGCTGAAAACAAATTCGAAAAGATTTGAATTCTTTCAAACAAATCCGACTACGTGCTTTTTCGTTTATAGGTACAAATACGACGGATATGCATATGTAAAACGGTTCGTCTTAAAAAATGTCGGGGAGAGGGTGTACCCTTTCCTCCAATTTTTTTAAATAATGTTCTGTATTCAAGTAGTTGGACAATCTTCTATATTTCTTGTGAATTTTAAGTGTGGTTTGTCAAGGAAAGGTATCCTTCTTCTCAACATATCTGAAAATTGAGCACTACATTATAATAACATATAAAGAATTACTGTTTCCCATCCAATAAATCGGAAAAAGCAAAAGTAGTAAAAAATTTTACCACATTAATATTTGCTAAAATGTTGGAAAATGATGCACCCTCTACGTTGGCTGCCAATTTCATGTAAATTTGAGTTCTTTACCAAAAAAAGTCAGGCAGAAGCCTGTGCATAAAATATGTCATAAAATTATGTATCGAGTTCCCATTTACAGAAAACCCTCTACTTTCAGTTTAAGAAAAAAAAACGGACAAAAGGGAACCCTCTCCCCACCATCGCTCTACTCCGACCTGATATCGAACTATCACGTACTCTATATTAATTTCACAAACTATTCAATGGTCCCTATAAATTCTATCGAAGTAAATCGACAAAGTTTATTTCAATTTTCCCCTTCCCCAACCAGATATCGAAAAATCATATACCTACTAATCATCAATCATGTATACATTTAATCACCTCCTCCCACGTCCCTGTAAATTTCAAGTAGATCGGAGATGTTTAAATTTTGCTCTATTGTTTTAAAGGGACGTCACTTTTCCCGATACAATATCGACAAACACCGTAGTGAATAGCATCCCTAACTTTCCCTGAAAATTCTTGAAACTTTCCTTCAAGTGTGGGGCAAGGAAGGTTGCCTCTTCGTTCATAACCTTCCCCCACTGCTTTTGTTAATTTCAAGAAAACTTAAGAATTTTTGTAGCTTTAGAGAAGGACCTCCTCCCCGACCAAATATCGAAAGGTGATGTAGCGTATCTTTTGTAAACGTCCCAGAAAATGTAAAGCAAATTATAAGCCTAAAGGGGCGACCTCTCTTCCATTCAAATATCACAAAATCAGGTATCAACTATTAATATCGTAACCTCTCTCCAGTCCTCTGTAAATTTCAAGTAACTCGGTAAAGTTTAATTGTTTCTCTGTATGTACTTAAGAGAAGCGGATGTCTCCCTATGCCCTTTTATTTTTATTAAAAAATCAGGAACCTGATATAAATTTCATAACCTCACCCATTTGTTCCGTAAAATTTCAGTCGGGGGAGTTTAGTTTTGTTTTCACTGTACTTTAAAAAAAGTCGGGCAAAGGGGTGGCGCCCCTCCCCGACCAAATATCGAAAAATAATGTAGCAGATTTTTGTCTAGATGCCAACCCCAACATTCTATGAAAATTTAAAGCAAATCGCATAATTTTGTTCCAAGTTTCAAAAAGTAGGGAAAGGGGGTACCTCCCTCGTCCACATATGAAATCATCAGGTACCCCATATTAATTCCATAACCTCACCGATTGTTCTCTGTAAATCTCAGATAATTTAGAGAATTTTAGTTTTTTCACTGTACTTTAAAAAAAGTCGAACAAAGGGGAGGTCCCCCTCCGCCACCAAATATCGAAATATAAAGTAGCGGATCTTTGTCTAGATACCAACCCCAACCTTCAATGAAAATTTCAAGCAAATCGGTCAACTTTGGTCCAATTTTCAAAAAGTCCGCCAAAGGGGAGGTCCCCCTACGCGACCAGCTGTCAAAAAATGAGGTACCCTATTTTCACCACATGAACGCCCCCTACGATCTCTGAAAGTTTCAAGTAAATCGGATCAGCCGTTTCGGAGCCAACTCGGTACATACAAACAAACAATCAAACAAACACACAAACAAATAAACAAACATAGATTGAATTTTATATATATAGATGATATATTGGTATTACTCAATTATGTATGGAACAAAATATCGGCCAAATGTGCGCCGCGACCTCGGTGGCACACCTCCATCCGATGGTCCAAATTTTCGATGACGCTGAGGTATAATGGAGGTTCTATGCCGTTAATGTGCCGAATTATCTCATCCTTTAGCTCTTGAATTGTTGCTGGCTTATCGACGTATACCTTTTCTTTCAAATAACCCCGAAGTAAAAAGTCCAACGGTGTCAAATCACATGATCTTGGCGGCCAATTGACATCGCCATTACGTGAGATAACACGGCCATTATATTTGTTGCGCAAAAGATCCATTGTTTAGTTAGCTGTGTGGCAAGTGGCACCGTCCTGCTGAAACCACATATCGTCCATATCCATATCTTCCAATTCGGGCCATAAAAAGTTCGTTATCATCTCACGATAGCGAACACCATTCACAGTAACTGCCTGACCGAACTCATTTTGGAAAAAATACGGCCCGAAGATACCGCCAGCCCATAAACCGCACCAAACAATCACTCTTTGTGGGTGCATTGGTTTTTCGACAATCACTCTTGGATTCTCATTCGCCCAAATGCGGCAATTCTGTTTATTGACGAATCCACTGAGGTGAAAATGTGCCTCATCACTGAAGATGATTTTCTTCGAAAATTGATCATCCACTGTTGCCATTTTTTGGAACCATTTAACACGTTGTTGGATTGTGTATCTCTCCATGGTTCAAATTGAGTAAGTCTGACATAGAGAAATGTCAAATAAAATTCGGAAAAAACTTGGCGTTTAAGTGTGGTTCACATTCAACATCGACCCTTACAATTTAACCACCCTTTAAAACTCTTACCACCTTTCATGAGCGTGTTTTTACGAAATTCGTTACTCACGCACACTCACGAGGATATTATTTTCGTGGCTCACGCACGACATTTGATTGGTTAATCAAGCTCACGCACACTCACGACGTTGCGGTCAGCGTGACTCACGCGTGAGTCACAAAAATTTTCATGAGTCATGACAATTTCGTGTCACGTGCACACCTCTACCACGAGGTCCATGACCATCTCCTTTTAGCTCACATCCAGACTAAAGCTTATATTACTCATGTCGTCGAGTCCATATAAAGTTTTTCCTGCGGAGGACGTGTTCTACAAAACGCCTTATAGCCTCCCTGTTCCTCTCACTGTGTGTGTAACAGGTTGGCTGATAAATCCCCGGTCTAACAAAGAAACACATTTTTTTTTTGTCAAAATTCGTTTTTATTATTCAACATAGTTCCCTTCAAGAGCGATACAACGATTATAACGACCTGCCAATTTTTTGATACCATTTTGGTAGTACTCCTTCGGTTTTGCCTCAAAATAGGCCTCAGTTTCGGCGATCACCTCTTCATTGCAGCCAAATTTTTTCCCAGCGAGCATCCTTTTGAGGTCTGAGAACAAGAAAAACTCGCTGGGGGCCAGATCTGGAGAATATGGTGGGTGGGGAAGCAATTCGAATCCCAATTCATGAATTTTTGCCATCGTTCTCAATGACTTGTGGCACGGTGCGTTGTCTTGGTGGAACAACACTTTTTTTCTTCTTCATATGGGGCCGTTTTGCCGCGATTTCGACCTTCAAACGCTCCAATAACACCATATAATAGTCACTGTTGATGGTTTTTCCCTTCTCAAGATAATCGATAAAAATTATTTCAAGCGCATCCCAAAAAACAGAGGCCATTACTTTGCCAGCGGACTTTTGAGTCTTTCCACGCTTCGGAGACGGTTCACCGGTCGCTGTCCACTCAGCCGACTATCAGTTGGAGTCAGGAGTATAGTGATGGAGCCATGTTTCATCCATTGTCACATATCGACGGAAAAACTCGGGTGTATTACAAGTTAACAGCTGCAAACACCGTTCAGAATCATCAACACGTTGTTGTTTTTGGTCAAATGTGAGCTCGCGCGGCACCCATTTTGCACAGAGCTTCCGCATATCCAAATATTGATGAGTGATATGACCAACACGTTCCTTTGATATCTTTAAGGCCTCTGCTATCTCGATCAACTTCATTTTACGGTCATTCAAAATCATTTTGTGGATTTTTTTTAAGTTTTCGTCGGTAACCACTTCTTTCGGGCGTCCACTACGTTCACCGTCCTCCGTGCTCATTTCACCACGCTTGAATTTTGCATACCAATCAATTATTGTTTATTTCCCTGTGACAGAGTCCGGAAACTCATTATCAAGCCAAATTTTTGCTTCCACCGTATTTTTTCCCTTCAGAAAATAGTGTTTTATCAAAACACGAAATTCCTTTTTTCCATTTTTTCACAATAACAAAAGTTGCTTCACACAAGACGCTCTATCTCACGAACTAATTGACGTACAGACGTCAAATTTTGACACGGATCATTTGAAGGTTGGTACTAAATATATAAAAATAATATGCATTTAATACTAGCGACGTCATCTATGTGTCAGACCGGGGACTTATAAGCCAACCTGTTATTTTACTGGATTATATTTTTCGGAACGTCAAATTTAATCTTCAAGCGCAGTCTGTCATTCGGTCCGCCGGCTATATCTAAAGAATGTATTCTCGGCATCATCCGTGACGTCTCAGCAAATACAGTTCTCTGACCTACATTTCCCCATACGGTGCAGATACTTTCGAAGGTATTTGTGATGAGTCCCCGTATCCTCTCTCTCGGCATAATTATATGTAGGGTATAAGTCGATGTGTCCATCTACCCTTTGTCTCGTTACTCCATCGTTTCTGCTCTCGTGTCGGGTGTTCGGTATCAATTCCATCACACCTCGTTATTTGGCCTCGAAAACCTTTTGCCGCTTAATCACCTGGAGGTCTATTGGGAACGTTCCTGCTATTACTAACGCAGCTTCCCCTGATACTATGCGGTATGCTGAAGTGATCCTTAGTCCTGTTGTTGTTGTTGTTGTTGCTGTAACAGTTTTTAATGTAGTTTCATCCATTTTGTTCAATGCTTGTGTAGTTCAGCTGGCAGCCAGATCAAGGAACTCTGCGACAAGGATGGGGTGTGTCCAGAATGATCTGGTAGTGAGTCGGGTAAACTTAGCTGGGCAAGCAAAAAGGTGACGAGTGTCATGTGGCCCTTGATTACAGATGGGACACACGTCAGCTACGCTGCTATCAATTACTGATAAGTATGAATTGAGGCAGCTGCACTTGCCTGATCTTAGTTGGGCCAAAACTACCCTGGTCTGCCGTGGGAGGTCTTTCTCCTTCGGAGCTATGGGCGGCGCTCGGACTCCGAGAACAGGATTAACCTTGTAGCTTCTCACCGCTTCAGCTACAGTATACTCATGAATCCTGTTAATACCTGTCTGGTATGCTGCCTGATCTAGAGGCTCTCTTTTGTAACGCTGGATCTCGGGCTCTAGAAGATGAAGATCAACTCGTACATTCCTGGGTGGAGGTTGTCTATCCACAAGATGGTGATTCGGATGACAACTTCGATGGTAACCCAAGAGGTACTGCTTTGACAACATGTTGTTACATGCTTAGGCCTCCTTGGTATGTTGCTTTCCAGAGATCTGGTTCTCCGCTTGAGCCTTGTGCGGCACCTGAGGTTACCTTCATTCTTGGTCATCCTTAGGTTAGGTAGCAGCCCCATGTATCAGGCTCACTTAGACTATTCAGTCCATTGTGATACCACAGTGGTGAACTTTTCTCTTATCACTGAGTGCTGCACGATTCCATGTTAAGCTCAATAACAAGGGACCTCCATTTTATAGCCGAGTCCGAACGGCGTTCCACATTGCAGTGAAATCACTAAGAGAAGCTTTGAAACCCTCAGAAATATCACCAGCATTATTGAGGTGGGTTAATTCACCGCTGAAGAACTTTTTGGTGTTCGGTCGAAGCAGGAACGGAACCTACGACCTTGTGTGCAATGGTTAACAAGGGACCTCCTTTTTATAGCCGAGTCCGAACGACGTTCTACATTGCAGTGAAACCACATAGAGAAGCTTTGAAACCCTCAGAAATGTCACCAGCATTACTGAGGTGGGATAATCCACCGCTGAAGAACTTTTTGGTGTTCGGTCGAAGCAGGAATCGAACCCACGACCTTGTGTATGCAAGGCGGGCATGCAAACCATTGCACCACGGTGGCTCCTTCGATCCTTACGATAGTCTTTCAATATTTAAGTATTTCGGTATTTGAAATATCGGCTCTAGGGTGTATATTACGTCTGCTCACCTTAGGCTGTAGAAAGCGTTCTTAATCCTCTAATGCCCCAATTTTTTGGCAGCTGATTAAAAATTCAATGTTAACGATACAAAAGCAAGAAAACTAAACAAGAAAAAAATTATACGGTAAAATTCAGTATATGCTGCAAAGCCTCTTGAACAGTTTTAACTAAGTCGCCAGTAGAATTGTAGATCTTCAAGCGAGACTGCCCTGTTCTGTCGGCTGGACGGCATCTGATATTTCCTTAAGAGCTCCAAGTGTCGATTTTCCAGGTCTAAATCCTTGGGGGTGCGTCCTCCTTGTCTCGCGGACAGACCCCCCAAGTCTTGGTTTGATGAGTCATTCGAACAGTTTTCCAGCTTGCACAAAGATCTTTACGACGATGCCGACGCTTGGTCGCCTTTGATGATAAGATAGTCTTAGCCTTTGGTTAAGCAAATAGGGTCTCGCAGTTCCTCTGTTGTACAGACAAGGATGTTTGTGAGCGCTTCTGTATCGCTATCTCATCTTCTCTGATCTCATGTCTTGGAAATAAATATCGACCTTGGGGTCAAGGTAAATGCCGAATCAGGGCAGACAAATATCTCGATCGTAGGCAATGCAGGACTTAGCAATATCGCACTCAGTACTCTCCAATCAAGTATAGCTTAAAAAAAGTGAGGTTCCTTGATTCATCTCTACCACACAATGGCAACAAAATCTCCGGATCTCAACCCGTTGGACTTTTGCGTATGGGTCATATTGGAGAGCGAGTTTGGCACTAAAAAAGACCAAAGTGTTGGTCATCTCAAGACGGCTTCGCAGGGATAGGACCAAAATAACGTAGTGCTACCCGTGATGGCTATGTCGGCACTTTTAAGGCCATAATTCGTGCCGATTTGAACAAATCTAAACTATTTTTTAAAATTTTGACTCTTTAATTTTGAACACTAAATATTAGAAAAAAATATACGATGTATACTAAACGATGTAATATTAGAGCAACAAAAAATATACGATGTATACTAACCGATGAAATGACTGTAGATCGAATAGTATTCCAAATGGGCTATACCGGATCACTTTTAGGAACAGCCCCCATATATTCCGATCCGCAGATTTTTACCTCCAGGTGGCCCTTTGTGGTGAAAATTTCATGCGATTAGGTTGGATTTTGGTACATACTATCAATATGTTCTTTCCAACAATATAGTTCAATGTGAGCCCTTAATTATAACAGGTTGACTGATAAGTCCCCGGTCTAACAAAGAAAGCACACAGTTTTTTGTCAAAATTCGATTTTATTATTCAACACCTTTCCCTTCAAGAGCGATACAACGATTATAACGACCTTCCAATTTTTTGATACCATTTTTGTAGTATTCCTTCGGTTTTGCCTCAAAATAGGCCTCAGTTTCGGCGATCACCTCTTCATTGCAGCCAAATTTTTTCCCTGCGAGCATCCTTTTGGGGTCTGAGAACAATAAAAAGTTGCTGGGGGCCAGATCTGGAGAATACGGAGGGTGGGGAAGCAATTCTAAGCCCAATTCATGAATTTTTGCCATCGTTCTCAATGACTTGTAGCACGGTGCGTTGTCTTGGTGGAACAACGCTTTTTTCTTCTTCATATGGGGCCGTTTTGCCGCGATTTCGACCTTCAAACGCTCCAATAACGCCATATAATAGTCACTGTTGATGGTTTTTCCCTTCTCAAGATAATCGATAAAAAGCGCATCCTCAGAAAACAGAAGCCATTAATTTGCCAGCGGACTTTTGAGTCTTTCCACGCTTCGGAGACGGTTCACCGGTCGCTGTCCACTCAGCCGACTGTCGATTGGACTCAGGAGTGTAGTGATGGAGCCATGTTTCATCATATCGACGGGTGTATTACGAGTTAACAGCTGCAAGCACCGCTCAGAATCATCAACACGTTGTTGTTTTTGGTCAAATGTGAGCTCGCGCGGCACCTATTTTGCACAGAGCTTCCGCATATCCAAATATTGATGAATGATATGACCAACACGTTCCTTTGATATCTCTAAGGCCTCTGCTATCTCGATCAACTTCATTTTAGGGTCATTCAAAATCATTTTGTGGATTTTTTTGATGTTTTCGTCGGTAACCACCTCTTTCGGGCGTCCACTGCGTTCACTGTCCTCCGTGCTCATTTCACCACGCTTGAATTTTGCATACCAATCAATTATTGTTGATTTCCCTGGGGCAGAGTCCGGAAACTCATTATCAAGCCAAGTTTTTGCTTCCGCCGTATTTTTTCCCTTCAGAAAACAGTATTTTATCGAAACACGAAATTCCTCTTTTTTCCATTTTTTTCACAATAACAAAAGTTGCTTCACAAAAGACGCTCTATCTCACAAACTAATTGACTTACAGACGTCAACTTGTGACACGAATCATTTGAAGGTTGGTACTATATAAAAATAATATGCATTTAATACTAGCTACGCCATCTATGTGTCAGACCGGGGACTTATCAGCCAACCTGTTATATAGCTATCATAGTAACCAATCCCCAGATTTGACTTCCCGACCCTTTTCGAGGCGAAGTGATGTGAGTGTACGCCCTCTAACAATCATGCAAAAATTCGTCCGTCGGTCCGTAATTATATATAGTCCCATAGTAACCGATTCCAAAATTTGATTCCCGCAGAAGGAGCACATTTCATCCTAACTGATTGAAATTTGGTACGTGATGTCAGTTGTATATGCTCTCTAACAACCGTGCAGAAATTGGTCAATATCGGTTCCGAAATAAGCCACGGTGATGGGTACATGGTTAGGTTAGGTTACGTGGCAGCCCGGTGTATCAGGCTCACTTAGACTATTCAGTCCATTGTGATACCACATTGGTGAACTTCTCTCTTATCGCTGAGTGCTGCCGGATTCCATATTAAGCTCAATGACAAGGGACCTCCTTTTTATAGCCGAGTCCGAACGGCGTTCCACATTGCAGTGAAACCACATAGAGAAGCTTTGAAACCCTCAGAAATGTCACCAGCATTACTGAGGTGGGATAATCCACCGCTGAAAAACTTTTTTGGTGTTCGATCGAAGCAGGAATCGAACCCACGACCTTGTGTATGTATGCAAGGCGAGCATGCTAACCATTGCACCACGGTGGCTCCCTGTGATGGGTACATGAGATTCGGTCTGTCAGAACTTAATACATGTTAGGTTAAAGTGGCAGCCCGATTAAGTTTCAGACTCAGTTAGACTATTCTGTCCATGTTACAATTGATGAATGTGTCCAGTCAGATCTATGGTAGCGAAAAATCCTCTAATAATTGATTTTGAAAACAATATTAATTAAACCAAATACCAATTATAACAATCATTATATAAATTTATTCCAGTCATTACAGGAGTGACTTATGAGAGGCGTGACCACGGGCCAAGAACACACTGATTTATATGATTGACAATTACTAGCCTAGTTCATATTGAAAATTTGCATGAGTGGCAATTTGAAATCGACACTTTCAATGAAATTAGCAAATCACTTTGATAAATCACTTTAGTGCCAGCTCCATTGAGCGAGCAGTGCCCCATCACCCAAAGTGTTTAACATAAATTTTATTGGCACATTTTTGATACAAAAAACAAACCATAGACAATTGTGTTGACAAATTAAGCATTAATCACCACAAATGTGACATTATCAATGATTTAGGTTTACAACAATTTACAATACAACACAGCAATTTACTGTAAGTGAAAAAAAAAAAATCATTTCCTTCTTAGTAATATGCAAAGTTTTTGGTCATATTCAATGTTGATGTCAAATGTTCAAGTCATTATCATTAGAAATAATCAATGTTGCATCTGGAAGGTGTTAAATCAAATGTGAAAGGTTTTCTTTGGTATCCAAGAGACATTGGGTCGAAGGCGAGGATATATTTAGCAAGTACTTACTTAACAATTAACTTTGGTCCTTCGAAGGCCTTTCCGAATACGGTTCAGGTTTTCTTTAAATGGTGCATTTCACTTCTGTCTTAATCTCCTCAATTTCAGCTTTTTACATCGTAGTTTCGATATTTCGAGAAGTTAGTTTTTGGATTTGGTGTTCTGGGGAGATTTCTTCAGATTGAACTTCGGCCTTGATCTTCGAAATTCAATAAATTCTAATAATAAATTCTTACATTTCGCTTAGGAAGAGTTGCGATTCGGCCCTATTCAGCGTTTTGCTTCGAAGGTTCGACATCTAGAGAAATTACTTTGTCCTGGTGAGATTTCATCAGATTGCATTTTTCGCCTTTAAATAATAAAAACCTTTGTCATCACAGGAACTTGCAACTTTGAAGGTTTTGCATTTGTAGGTGTAGGGAGACCTCTTCTTCTTGCATTTTCTCCAAACTTGATTTTAGAGTCTACAAAAGTTTTGCATTTAGAGGAATATGAGCCAATTATGGTGCTTCCAGTCTTGCTCTGCCAAAATTAGAGTCTCCTTCAATGTTGTAGGGTTATTTTTTACATTCTAGCATTTTGTTTAGAAAGATCGTTGATCGTTGATTTCAGCCTTGTACTTCATAGCTGGGATATGAGTGATAGTCCGAGGAAAATTCTTGGGTTTGCAGTATTTCCAAATTAGTTTTCACATTCTCTAAGAGTTCTTCCTTAAGGGTACTTTCGTTCTTTGATGATTTTGGTCCTTCGAGTGCATTTTCAACTAAAGTTTGCTTTCATTGGACTATCATAGATTGATTCTTTTCCATGAGTTTCAATATTGTTGGGTCATTTCTATTAAACTTTGTTGTACATATTTCGCTTAAGAAAAAATTAATGTCTGTCTTAACAGGTTGGCTGATAAGTCCCCAGTCTAACAAAGAAAAACACATTTTTTTTTGTCAAAATTCGTTTTTATTATTCAACATAGTTCCCTTCAAGAGCGATTCAACGATTGTAACGACCTTCCAATTTTTTGATACCATTTTGTTAGTACTCATTCGGATTTGCCTCAAAATAGGCCTCAGTTTCGGCGATCACCTCTTCATTGCAGCCAAATTTTTTCCCTGCGAGCATCCTTTTGAGGTCTGAGAACAAGAAAAAGTCGCTGGGGCCAGATCTGGAGAATACGGTGGGTGGAGAAGAAATTCGAAGCCCAATTCATGAATTTTTGCCATCGTTCTCAATGACTTGTGGCACGGTGCGTTGTCTTGGTGGAACAACACTTTTTTCTTCTTCATATGGGGCCGTTTTGCCGCGATTTCGACCTTCAAACTCTCCAATATCGCAATATACTAGTAACTGTTGATGGTTTTTCCCTTCTCAAGGTAATCGATAAAAATTATTCCATGCGCATCCCACAAAAAAGAGGCCATTACTTTGCCAGCGGACTTTTGAGTCTTTCCACGGGAGCCACCGTGGTGCAATGGTCGTGGGTTCGATTCCTGCTACGACCGACACCAAGAAAGTTTTCAGCGGTGGATTATCCCACCTTCTCTAAGTGGTTTCACTGGAATGTGGAACGCCGTTCGGACTCGGCTATAAAAAGGAGGTCCCTTGTCATTGAGCTTAACATGGAATCGGGCAGCACTCAGTGATAATAGAGAAGTTCACCACTGTGGTATCACAATGGACTGAATAGTCTAAGTGAGCCTGATACATCGGGCTGCCACATAACCTAACCTAACCTAACCTTGAGTCTTTCCACGCTTCGGAGACGGTTCACCGGTCGCTGTCCACTCAGCCGACTGTCGATTGGACTCAGGAGTGTAGTGATGGAGCCATGTTTCATCCATTGTCACATATCGACGGAAAAACTCTGGTGTATTACGAGTTAACAGCTGCAAACACCGCTCAGAATCATCAACACGTTGTTGTTTTTGGTCAAATGTGAGCTCGCGCGGCACCCATTTTGCACAGAGCTTCCGTATATCCAAATATTGATGAATGATATGACCAACGCGTTCCTTTGATATCTTTAAGGCCTCTGCTATCTCGATCAACTTCATTTTACGGTCATTCAAAATCATTTTTTCATCATTTGGATTTTTTTGATGTTTTCGTCGGTAACCACCTCTTTCGGGCGTCCACTACGTTCACCGTCCTCCGTGATCGTTTCACCACGCTTGAATTTTGCATACCAATCAATTATTGTTGATTTCCCTGGGGCAGAGTCCGGAAACTCATTATCAAGCCAAGTTTTTGCTTCCACCGTAATTTTTCCCTTCAGAAAACAGTGTTTTATCAAAACACGAAATTCCTTTTTTCAATTTTTTACACAATAACAAAATTTGCTTCACAAAAGACGCTCTATCTCACACACTAATTGACTTACAGCCGTCAAATTTTGACACGAATCATTTGAAGGTTGGTACCATATAAAAATAATATGCATTTAATACTTGCGACGCCACCTATGTGCCAGACCGAGGACTTATCAGTCAACCTGTTAGTTACCTCAATTTCACCCTTTCGATAGCTCGAGAAACTACATTTTGGATTTGGTCTTCGAAGGAAATTTCTTTAGATTGAACTTCGGCCTTGATCTCCGAAATATCCGACTTGTGTTTCATAGCTTGGACATCATGAGACATCTGTGAGTGATATTCTTATGAAATTTCTTCCAAATTAATTTCACATTCTCTCAGAGAACATCCTTGAATTCTGTTTTCCAGGATGACGTTGGTGCTTCGAGTGAATTTTTAACTACTCGTATGGCTTGCTATGGTTTCCGTTAATTGGACTACCGTAACTTGGTTATTTGCCTTGAATTCTCTTAGGAAGAGTTGAGCTTCAGTCTTAATCTCCACAATTTCAGGGTAATGCTACGAAAATTCTACATCTTGGGAAATTACTTTGTGGATTTTGAGAGTTCTTACTTTTGAGAGTTCTTCGGATTGCATTTTCTCCTCATTTGTCTTTCAATTATCCCAAAATTTCTGTCATAAAAGGAACTTGCAACTTTTGATGATTTTGGTCCTTCGATCTCATGCTTTACTATTGTTTGATTTCCTCTATAAGTTTCACAGCGTTGCGATTACATTCTACTAGACTTTCATGCATTTATCTTAAGAATAGTTGAGCCTCACTCTTAATTTCTGATATTTCGGTTTTTTGTTTTATGGCTGGAAGATCTTGAAGAATTACGTTTTGGGTTTGAAGGTGTAGGGAGACCTCCTCTACTTTTATTGTCTCCAAACTTGATTTTAGAGTTTTCAAAAGTTTTGCAATTAGATGAATAAGAGCCTATTACGGTGCTTCCAGTCTTGCTATGCCAAAACTAGAGTATCCTTCAATGCTGTAGGGTTATTTTTTACATTCTGGCATTTTGTTTAAAAGAGTTGATCGTTGATCTCCAAAATTTTAGGCTTATACTTCATAGCTGGGATATGAGTGATATTCCGAGGAAAATTCTTGGGATTGCAGTATTTTCAAATTAGTTTTCACATTCTCTAAGAGTTCTTCCTTAAGAGTACCATCTCAAGTTCTTTGATGATTTTGGTCCTTCGAGTGCATTTTCAACTATCCTTAAAGTTTGCTTTCATTGGACTATCATAGCTTGATTCTTTTCCATGAGTTTCAATATTGTTGGGTCATTTCTATTAAACTTTGTTATATTTCGCTTAAGAAAAATTGAATTTCTGTCTTAGTTACCTCAATTTGAGGCTTTTGCATAGTAGGTTCGATATCTCGAGAAACTACATTTTGGATTTGGTCTTCGAAGGAGATTTCTTCAGATTGAACTTCGGCCTTGGTCTTCGAAATATCAGCCTTGTGTTCCATAAAGGGTGATGGTCAAAATTTGGTCAAGGGAAAACGCGTGTAAATCGGTGAAATCGTTTTTTTAAAAAATCAAATTTCTTTTTCAAGTTCAATTAGTATAAAATTCAGGAAAAATATTCAGTTAGGCTTTCGCTTTTCCAAATCCGAATTGCCGGGCCTCACGCTTGACACCTGCCATCAGATTTTGTACAGCCACCTTGTCCGCCTTCTTCGCCGCAGAAAGCCAGTTTGCCTTGAATTGCTGCTCGTCCTTAGCAGTTTTTTTGGTCTTCTTTCGGTTCCGCTTGACAATAGCCCAGTATTTCTCAATTGGGCGGAGCTCTAGCGTGTTGGGAGGGTTCTTGTCCTTGGGAACCACCTGCACGTTGTTGGCGGCGTACCACTCCATGGCCTTTTTACCGTAATGGCAAGATGCCAAATCCGGCCAAAACAGTACGGAACAACCGTGTTTCTTCAGGAAAGGCAGCAGACGTTTATTCAAACACTCTTTCACGTAAATTTCTTGGTTGACAGTCCCGGAAGCTATGAAAATGCTGCTTTTCAAGCCACAGGTACAGATGGCTTGCCAAACCAGACATTTCTTTGCGAACTTTGACAGTTTTATGTGCTTGAAAATATCTGCTACCTTTCCCCTTCCTTTTGCCGTATAAAACTCCTGTCCCGGAAGCTGCTTGTAGTCGGCTTTGACGTAGGTTTCGTCGTCCATTACCAAGCAGTCAAACTTCGTCAGCATCGTCGTGTACAGCCTCCGGGATCGCGCTTTGGCCGTCGTATTTTGTATATCATCGCGATTTGGAGTCACTACCTTCTTGTAAGTCGATAGTCCGGCTCGGTTTTTGGCTCGATGCACGGTTGTAGACGATACACCCAGCTTATTTGAGGCATCTCGGAGAGAGAGGTTAGGGTTTCGCTTGAAACTACCGGCAACTCTCTTTGTCGTCTCAGCGGCTTCCGGTTTTCGATTTCCCCCCGATCCAGACTTCCTGGCTGTCGACAAACGTTTCCCAAACACAAACCCGTTACATTTGTAACGGTTGATTTGGCAACTTTTAGCGATTTTGCCAGCTTTGCGTGCGAGTAGCTCGGATTTTCGCGATGCGCGAGCAAAATTTTGATACGCTGCTCTTCTTGCTTGGACGGAATTTTGACAACTGAAGAGTGAATTCCAAAATCAAAATAGGAGCAACATTCTACAGGTTCAGGTTTTTAAAATGCAATATTGAAAGAAATACGTCAAGTTTATATTGACCAAATTTTGACCGTATCACCCTTTATGTTTCAATTTGTGTTTTTCGTCCAATTTTAGAGATTTTTCTCTATCAGTGTTAGCGTCTCCTTCAATTGACCTACCATTTACTGAATCTTTTTCTACAAACATCTTATTCCACTACTTCTGATTCTCTTATTCTCTTGGACCCCATAATTCTAGGCGAGGAAATGATTCACATGGCCCTCCAGACTATCGTTCTTTTACTCCAACTGTTCCCATTTTCTACATCACTCAATATATCTCCATGGTTTTCGGAAAAGGTCTGGCCAGGGGGAACTTAGGCTCCCATCGTCACAAGACATCAATATCTAAGTAACCACCGAGGTGCAATGGTTAGCATGCCCACCTTGCATACACAAGGTCGTGGGTTCGATTTCTGATTCGACCGACCAAAGTTTTTCAGCTGTGGATAATCCCACCTCAGTAATGCTGGTGACATTTCTGAGAGTTTCATTGAGAGCTTCTCTCAATGATTTCACTGCAATGTGGAACGCCGTTCGGATTCGGCTATAAAATCGAGGTCCCTTGTTATAGAGCTTAACACGGAATCGGGCAGCACTCAGTGATAAGAGAGAAGTTCACCAATGTGGTATCACAATGGACTGAATAGTCTAAGTGAGCCTGATACATCGGGCTGCCACCTAACTAAGCTAACCTAACCACCATGAAATGTACAATCAATAGATACCATAAATTATGTCACCCTCTCCAATCAGATATTAAAATTTGAGGTACAAGCTGTTTACCATGAATCCATGATCACCTGAATTCCCTGAAATTTGCTTTTTAAAAGCATAGAAGAGTTTATTTTTTTTTTCTAAAAATTCTCTTTGCCCCACCATATGAAATGACAATCCCCCAAAAATTCTCCATTAAAACACTGTTCACTAATGATTATTATGATTTGAATGAAGTGTTCGACCGCCTTGTTATCGTTATTTGTGATGCATTCGTTAACCCTTTGGTTGAGACCAATTTGTAGATAACGATGCATATACAACACAAGTGGCTGATGAAGTTATACCCTCTTGCTTTTATGTATCACGGGTGAGTGAATATAATCCCCCGCCACCACCATCAATCCACAAGAACAGAATCGAGAAAGTAAAACAAAAAACTAACAAAAAATATACGGACATAAAACTGGAGGTGAAAAATGAAACACAAACACTTACAGGGTCCATAAAGAAACCACTTCCAATCTGAAACAAAGGAGTTGCTGCAATTAAAGTACTCTACCCCTCACTATAAGCTTAGCTGCCTGAATCCGTTGGGTAGATGATGCCAACGTTTCAGGAAGATGCCACAAAAGTAAACAAGATCCGAAACCAGCAGCCACAATACACAAGTGCGAAAAAACTTGACCTTGTGTTTACCACATGAAGACGAAACAAAAACACAACAACGACACCTTAAATGGCCAACAAGGGGTGGAGGATTTATTTTCCACTGCATGGCACAAAGACCAGCAATTCCCTCGCCCAGTCAACAACACCAACAAAATCAATTTCAGTAAATTGTTTTTGTTTATGCCAGCTAAGTGTAGCCAAGTAGTCCCTGACAGCAGGCACGCTGATCGCGATGGTGGACTTCAAAACTGCTGACTAAGATCATCTTATCTCATTTTGGTTTCGGTTTCATATTTAATTACCCCGAAAGCTCCACAGCTCTGCGGCGTATTCCATTGATACTCATGAGAAATCCCAAAACGTTTGAAGTGTTCTTAAAAGTTCATGTGATGACAAGTAGACCCTATCAAAGTCCAGGCAATGATTATTTTGCCATGTCTTCATGATTCAATCCGAGTTCAGGGTAATGGGTGACATGGTGTATGATGGACTTTGCCATAAATTCACGATGATGACATATCAAAAGCATATTCCTAGAATATGGAAAATCATAAATTCCCAATGCATTTAGGAAGTCACAGTTTCAATGACCCTTTGTGGGAGGTTATTGATAAACGGAAACGAATCATCATTCGAGAGGAATCTTATGGGGCGACTTTGAGAGTTTATTATTACACAGAAAAACCAATGTGGTATCACAATGGACTGAATAGTCTAAGTGAGCCTGATACATCTAAGTGAGCCTACCACCTAACCTACACAGGAATTAAAGTTCATTTTTTGTAGGATTTTTGATATTGAATCCGAACCCAAGACATGCTTTATATGGGGGCTTTATCAGAAAAGGGTCTAACATTAACAATATTTAGCATAACTTTTTATGGATCCAAGGCAGAACTAGTCACGTACTGCAAAGAAGGCAAAATTTTTCTGTAGGCGGTACTGAAATGTTGGTATCTTGGAGTTGGAAAGATGAGAGGGCAATATCCAGTAGAGATCCGGAGGACGGGGTCGCTTGCAAGATTAATCTGAGAGGCTACAAGCGAGAACTGCGAAAGGGCTCAGCACAACTCTGAGACTAATTATTGTCCTTGAGAAAAACCAATGGGGAAACCGCCATGGTGGCCTACAGACCTAATGGTAATATGGGGAAAACTGTCTCTTTGACAGGGTAGTTAGTGTTCATCAGAGCTCCGGAAAATAGGGATGCTTATAAGATGAATCTAAGAAGATATAAACGAGAACTTAGAAGGACAATATCCAGAAGAGCTCAGGAGGATAGGCGACTCTTACAAGATGTATCTGAAAGGATTCAAGCGAGAACTGAGAGGGGCTCATCATAACTCTGGGACTGATTATTGTGCTAGAGAAAGGGAGAAAACTCAACCGCCATGGTGATTTACGGCTTTAATCGTACAACCGAACAATATCCAGCAAACATCAGAAGGACAGAGACGCTTACAAGATCTATCTGAGAGGATAGAAGCAAGAACGGAGAAAGGCTCAGCATAACTCTGGGACTGATTATTGCCCTAGAGGAAATCCTAGGAGGAAAACTCGATCGCCATTCCTGTCCTACCGAGCTCTGTCCTGTCAAAGAGATTCCTGCTTGATTTCCCCATATTTATTAACCCCGTAACATGTACCACTGTTACGGTGTTAAGAAATATGGGGAAGTCAAGCAGTAATCTCTTTGACAGGACAGAGCTCGCTAGGACAGGGATGCTCACCAAATGAATCTGAGAGTATGCAAGCGATAACTTAAGAGAGCAATGTCCAGTAGAGCTCCGGAGTATAGGGAACTTTACAAGATGAATATGGGCTGATAAAAGTAAAAACATAGAAAATCTCAGAACAACTCTGGTTTAGATTATTGTCCTAGAGAAAAACTGGACAGCTATGGTGGTCGACGGACTTAAGTAATATGGACAAATCGAACAGGAAGCTCTTTGACAGGGCAATGTCAAAAAGGAGGACAGCGACGCTTACAAGATCAATCTGAGAGGATACAGGCGATATCTGAGATAGACAATGTCTAGCAGATCTCCGGAGGACAGGGACGCTTACAAGATAAATCACAGAAGATATAAATGAGAACTGAGAAGGGCTCAGCACAATTCTGGGACAGATTAATAGGTTGGGTGATAAGTCCCCGGTCTGACACATAGATGGCGTCGCCAGTGTTAAATGCATATTATTTTTATATAGTACCAACCTTCAAATGATTTGTGTCAAAATTTGACGTCAGTAAGTCAATTAGTTTGTGAGATAGAGCGTCTTTAGTGAAGCATCTTTTGTTATTGTGAAAAAACTGGAAAAAAAGGAATTTCGTGTTTTGATAAAATACTGTTTTCTGAAGGGAAAAATACTGTGGAAGCAAAAACTTGGCTTGATAATGAGTTTCCGGACTCTGTCCCAGGGAAATCAACAATAATTGATTGGTATGCAAAATTCAAGCGTGGTGAAATGAGCACGGAGAACGGTGAACGCTGTGGACGCCCGAAAGAGGTGGTTATCGACGAAAACATCAAAAACAAATCCACAAAATGATTTTGAATGACCATAAAATGAAGTTTATCGAGATAGCAGAGGTCTTAAACATATCAAAGGAACGTGTTGGTCATATAATTCATCAATATTTGGATATGCGGAAGCTCTGTGCATAATGGGTGCCGCGCGAGCTCACATTTGACCAAAAACAACAACGTGTTGATGATTCTGAGCGGTGTTTGCAGCTGTTAACTCGTAATACACCCGAGTTTTTCCGTCGATATGTGACAATGGATGAAATATGGCTCCATCACTACACTCCTGAGTCCAATCGACAGTCGGCTGAGTGGACAGCGACCGGTGAACCGTCTCCGAAGCGTGGAAAGACTCAAAAGTCCGCTGGCAAAGTAATGGCCTCTATTTTTTGCGATGAGCATGGAATAATTTTTATCGATTATCTTGAGAAGGGAAAGACCATCAACAGTGACTATTATATGGCGTTATTGGAGGGCTAGAAGGTCGAAATCGTGTCAAAACGGCCCCATATGAAGAAGAGAAAAGTGTTGTTCCACCAAGACAACGCACCGTGCCACAAGTCATTGAGAACGATGGCAAAAATTCATGAATTGAACTTCGAATTGCTTCCCCACCCACCCTATTCTCCAGATCTGGGCCTCAGCGACTTTTTCTTGTTCTCAGACCTCAAAAGGATGCTCGCAGGGAAAAAATTTGGCTGCAATGAAGAGGTGATCGCCGAAACGAAGGAGTATTACCAAAATGGTATCAAAAAATTGGAAGGTCGTTGCAATCGTTGTATCGCTCTTGAAGGGAACTATGTTGAATAATAAAAACGAATTTTGACAAAAAAAATGTGTTTTTCTTTGTTAGACCGGGGACTTATCAGCAAACCTGTTATATAGCTCCCATATATATCTTTCGCCAAATATGCTATTCTGTGGCCCCAGAGGACAAACACTGTTATTCTGAATGACCTGTTTACGGGATTTACGGCGCCCCAAGTAGATACTGGGTACTACGATTTCGGTAGGAATTTACCGCAGTTGGAAGGACACACTGATTTTGAATTTAGTTGCGTGACGGAGAATGATGTGTTTCGCTCCTTCTGTGAGGTGAAATCAAACTCGATAGGATACGACAATATTGATCGGAGGTTTATTAAAATTCTACTTCCTGCAATATTACCATATGTGACGTATATTTTTAATTCCATTTTAACATCAAGTTCCTTTCCCAGAGTTTGGCGACATGCTAAGGTAATCCCAATTCCGGAGGGAAATTCTGAATTTCGGCCCATTTCTTTATTGCCTTATTTATCCAAGGTTTTTGAGAAAATTGTACAAAGACAAATGACAGAATATATGTCTCTTAATGATCTTTTTGTCGTCAGCCAATCTGGATTTCGCTCGGGTCATAGTTGTGTGATTGCTTTGACTGATGCCTGCGAGGATTTGAGAAAGGAACAAGATAGTGGGAAGGTATCTATGCTCGTATTACTTGATCACTCAAAGGAATTTGAATATATCCAGGATCTTAATTCTTACGAGATCCTCATTAGGAGGCTTAATTGATCTGGCAGCCATTCATAGGTGGGTGACTGTTAATGGTTTGTTCCTTAATCCATTGAAGTCAAAGTGCTTAGTGCTACACAGGCGGGGCTTACAGATTCCTTATGTGGGATTTACAGATTCCTTATGTTATGATGTCAGAATTGATGGACAACGAATAGGAACCTTGGCATTGTTATGAATAGTAAGTTGTCGTGAACGGATCATAATAATATAGTGGTAGGTCAGGCATATGTTAAGTTGAGGTCATTATGGTTTGCACAGAGGTTGACTCCATTGAAGACTAGGATTCTGCTTGCTAAGACATATGTCATGCCCTCATTGTTATACGGATGCGAATTGTTTGCTGGTTGCGACGCGGCAATCAAACGTAAACTTAATGGTGTCTATAATGGTGTAGTAAGATACGTATACGGATTGAGGCGTTATGACCCTATTTCACGATATAGATTATTGGTATTTGGGGTATCATTTGAAGATATGATTAATATAAGATCACTTGTATTCCTTCACAATATAATCAACTCGGGTCAACCACGGTATTTATATGAGAAGCTTCGTATTGATAGATCGTCCAGGGGTAAAAAAATTGTTCCAATACGGTATCGAAGCCTAGTCTCTGAGTGGCATTTCTTTGTTTACACCATACGTCTCTGGAATAACCTACCTAATAATTTGCAGCAAACTAACAACACAATGCAATTTAAAAAATTAATTTATGATCATTACCAGTCCTTCCAAACAAATTAATCCAGTTATCAATCATTTACACATATTATAGTTTAACTATTTTTTTTTTTTGCTTGATACTTTAAATTTAATTATTTAATAAAAACTTTGTTCTAAACACACAAATTTTCAGTTTATTAAACCTTTCAGTTAAATTTTAATTTTAAACATATTTTCATTTTTATAAAAATTTTGTAATCATTTCTTTATGTTTTAATATAAATTATTATTATTATGTTATGTTTTCTCTATAGAATTTTTTGTAATTTTTTTTATTGAAAATGTTGTAAACATTTTATTTCTATGTAAATTTTGTCAACATTTTTATTTTATCAGAATTTTATATTTGTAGAAAATTTGTCAATTTTTTTTCTAAAGAAAATTTCGTCACAATTTTTTTTCTAAAGAAAATTTCGTCACAATTTTATTTCTATAGAAAATTTCGAAAAATTTTATTGTTACAGAAATTTATGTCAAAATTTTATTTCTATAGAAAATTTTGTCAAAATTTTATTTCTACAGAAAATTTTCGCTAATTTTTATATCTGTAGAAAATTTTTATTTCTGTAGAAAATTTTCTCAATTTTTTATAGAAAATTTTCCCAAATTTTTTTTCTATAGAAAATTTTCCCAAAATTTTATTTCTATAGAAAATTTTCCCAAAATTTTATTTCTATAGTTTAACTGTTTTTTTTTTTTTTTTTGCTTGATACTTTGAATTTAATTATTTAATAATAACTATGTTCTAAACACACAAATGTTAAAAACTTTTTCAATTTATTAAACCTTGCAATTAAATTTTAATTTTAAACACATTTTAATTTTTATAAAAATTTTTTAATCATTCCTTTATGTTTTAATATAAATTATTATTATTATGTTATGTTTTCTCTATAGAAACTTTTGCAAATTTTTTTATTGCAAATGTTGTAAACAATTTATTTCTATGTAAATTTTGTCAACATTTTTATTTTATTATTATTAGTTTATTTAAAATCATAATAAATTATGAAAATAAATACAAAAAAATGAAGGCACTAACAGCTAAGGTTTTCGACATAATTTTTATTTTATCAAAATTTTATATTTGTAAAAAATTTTGTCAATTTTTTTTCTAAAGAAAATTTCGTCACATTTTTATTTCTATAGAAAATTTAGTCACAACTTTATTTCTATAGAAAATTTCGAAAAAATTTTATTGTTACAGAAATTTATGTCAAAATTTTATTTTTATAGAAAATTTTGTCAAAATTTTATTTCTACAGAAAATTTTTGCAAAATTTTATTTCTGTAGAAAATTTTGTAAATCTTTTATTTCTATAGAAAATTTTCTCAATTTTTATAGAAAATTTTCCCAAAATTTTATTTCTATAGTTTAACTGTTTTTTTTTTTTTTGCTTGATACTTTAAATTTAATTATTTCATAATAACTTTGTTCTAAACACACAAATGTTAAAAACTTTTTCAATTTATTAAACCTTTCAATTAAATTTTAATTTTAAACATATATTCATTTTTATAAAAATTTTGTAATCACTTCTTTATGTTTTAATATAAATTATTATCATTATTATCGTGATTCCTTTTAGCTTTTTAAATTTATAACGGATATTGTTTTTTATTACAATTCCTGTACTTTAATTATAAGACTTTAATCTTGTTGTAAATAAATTAATTTTAAAAAAATATTCACTAGCTCTCAGTACACACAAAAATTTTTTTTTTCTGATTCAATCAGATCAATTATAATTGATCCAATTAATTTTTAATTGAAATGTCTTCAATCACAGAAATGATAGTATCAATTAAAAATTAATTGAAGGTCAATTAAAAAGTTAATTGATCCAATTAAAAAATTAATTGATACTATTATTTTTGTGATTGATTTTTGTTTCAATTAAAAAATTTGTTCAATCAATTAAATTTTTAATTGAATATTTTTTAAAACTCAATTAAAATTTCAATTGGAACAATTTTCGTGAAATTTTTTTGTGTGTAGCCAGATTGCAACACAAGGGTTGATCAATCCCGAAATATAAAAGGCAGTCCTCGTACTTTCTTTGATTTGTTGACTTTGATCACCGTGTGCACTGCTCCAAAAGGATATCTATTGTTAAAAGGATTTTTGCCCAAACTTTTGCATCGACCCTCGAGCGTTATGTTGTATTGTAAACATATGTCTTTAATGAATATAATCACAGAAAAAATTTCTCCAAAAAATTTTCCAATTAATGTCTTAATTGAGTTTAAAGAAAAAATATCCAATTAAAAATTTTATTGATTCAACAAATTTTTTGATTGAAACAAAAATCAATCACAAAAATTAATTGTATCAATTTTTTTTTATTATATCAATTAATTTTTTAATTAACTTTCAGTTAATTTTTTAATTGATACTATCTTTTCTGTGATTGAAGACATTTCAATTAATAACTTAATTGGATTGAAACAATTTTTGTTTTGTGTGATCTCTGTGATTGATTTGACTAAAAACAGGAATGAATAATTTCAATATTTATTTAAATTGAATTAATATCTTAATTGAAATGACTACCACAATACAAAAATCCAGTATAATTTGATTTTTTGGCCTTGATCACCATGCGCACTGCTAAAATTCCCAATGCACTTCCATTACTGAATGGATCTCTTTCTAAACGTTTGCATCGACCCTCGTAGTCTAATCGTCATAATTCACAAAAACTGCGCATTGCGTTGTAAACATGTCTTTAATGATTTACAAGCTAGTCATCGTAGAGTTAATGTTTTTGTCCAAAAACAAAATCGTTATTACTTCAAAACACCAGTAGAACAATTGAATGGGACAGTTGAGGGGCTCATTCAATTGGCATGGGCAATTGTTTTTTTTTGTCATATTCAGCCTTAAAATGAAGAAACCTATGGCCCATGCCAAAATTCTACAGTCCCCTCCGTAATACTCACTTACAACACCCTGCCGCTATCATTTAACCAAAAAAAAGATAGAATTTTATGTACTTTTGTTGACAATCATCGCAATTGGAGAAATGAAGACAACAAACCACCACACCACAGCTCATTGCGAATAAAGGGTCATTAATACGTGAAGCGGTGTTCCAAGTGTGCTTGGAATATTAAATCTGGTCACAGAAATAAGAAAATACCGCTGCTTTGAACGCTGGCAATGGTTAAGATGGTGGTGGTTGTGGTGGTGGTGGTGCTATGTCATGTAATCACATTTTTGGTTATAAATTCAACGAAATTACCTTCCAAGTCATATGGCAGGCGACATGTCGAAATTACAAAGTCGCAATTCTTACGGTTTTAATTTGTTGGTGAAAAAGGGCACGAGACTTTTTTCTGTTTAGCTTAAAACGCAAAAGAAAAGCAGAACGATTTTTTTTATAATAGCCAACAGAAATTAGTGGTCTTTTCTCATTCAAGTCTTCCTCAGACCAAATGGTCTCTTAAAACCATAAATTTGAGAAATTCATTTTTGAGGGAATTGAAAATTCTTTAAGACACCAAAGGATCATAACTCTTATGGCGAAATTAAAATAAATGCATGAATTGATATTGAATTCGGGGCATTTACCTTGCGATTCAATAAAGTTTTATTTTTTGTTTTTTTTTTTCTCTTTACAATTGTTTGCAATTTTGTTTGGATTAAGTAATCCTTTTTGGATCTTTGTTGATTCTAGCAACTGCCACTCCCCAAACAACATTGTTTTTTTCTCTAAACCTAAGAGTATTGACCTTCATTGATTTTTTTTGCAATGCATATTGTTTTGATATTTTAATATTGATTTTTTTTGAGCCAGAAAGTGCAATGCTTTCTTTAAATGGCCACTTGAAAGAATTCCGATAAAATGTTTTTTGCTTTTCGTTTGCCATCATTCATTTTGGGGAGTTAAACATTAAATAGCGAGGGATGGTAGCAAAAAGCTAAGATCAGTTATGCGCTTTACAGACTATCAGTTATTCCGGGCGACAGTGCTCGTGTCGAACATATCCCATATATTGTGCGCATTATAAGTTAAGTCCGAAGGCATAATCGATACCGCTGCATGTTTATGGGATCGATAACACATTTACCGATTATTTAGTCATCGCCGACAAGTCGTATCGACCCGACACACTGTAAGATTCTTTACAAACACCGACATTCCGTCCGGAATAACTGATAGTCTGTAAAGCGCATTAGATACAATGACCACCTCCATGATAAAAATACCTCTCGATTTCTATAGAAAATTTTTGCAAAATTTTATTTCTATAAAAAATTTTGTCAAAAATTTATTTCCATAGAAAATTTGTCAAAATTTTATTTCCATGAGAAATTTTGTCAAAATTTTATTTCCATGGAAAATTTTGTCAACATTTTATTTCTATAGAAAATTTTGTCAATATTTTATTTCTATAGAAAATTTAGTCAAAATTTTATGTCCATGGGAAATATTGTCAAAATTTTATTTCTGTAGAAAATTTTGTCATAATTTTATTTCTATAGAAAATTTCGACAAAATTTTATTGCTACAGAAAATTATGTTAAAATTGTATTTCTATAGAAAATTTTGTCAAAATTTTATTTCTATTGTAAATTTCGTCAAAAGGTTAGTTCTATAGAAAATTTTGTAAACATTTTATTTCTATAGAAAGTTTTGTCAAACTTTTATTTCTATAGATAATTTTGTCAAAATTTGATTTCTATAGAAAATTTTGTCAAAATTTTATTTCTATAGAAAATTTCGACAAAGTTTTATTTCTGTAGAAAATTTGTCAAAGTTTTATTTCTGTAGAAAATGTTGTTAAAATTTGATTTATATAGAAAGTTTTGTCAAAATTTTATTTCTACAGAAAATTTTGTTAAAGTTTTATTTCTGTAGAAAATTTTGTCAAAATTTTACTTCTTAGAAAATTTTGTTAAAATTTGATTTCTATAGGAAAATTTGTCAACATTTTATTTCTATAGAAAATTTTGTCAAAATTTTATTTCTATAAAAAATTTTGACAAAATTTTAATTCTATAGAAAATTTTGTCAAAATTTTAATTCTATAGAAACTTTTGTCAAAATTTCATTTCTATAGAAAATTTTGTTAAAATTTTATGTCTATAGAAAATTTTGTCAAAATTTTATTTCTATAGAAAATCTTGTCAAAATTTTATTTCTATAGAAAAATTTATTTCTACAGACAACTTGGTAGAGTTTTATTTCTAGAGACAACATGGTAAAAATTTTATTTCTATAGAAAATTTTGTTAAAATTTGATTTCTATAGAAAATTTCGACAAAGTTTTAGTTCTGTAGAAAATTTGTCAAAGTTTTATTTCTGTAGAAAATTTTGTTAAAATTTGATTTCTATAGGAAAATTTGTCAAAATTTTATTTCTATAGAAAATTTTGACAAAATTTTAATTCTATAGAAAATTTTGTCAAAGTTTTATTTCTGTAGAAAATTTTGTCAAAATTTTACTTCTATAGAAAATTTTGTTAAAATTTGATTTCTATAGAAAATTTCGACAAAGTTTTAGTTCTGTAGAAAATTTGTCAAAGTTTTATTTCTGTAGAAAATTTTGTTAAAATTTGATTTCTATAGAAAATTTTGTCAAAATTTTATTTCTATAGAAAATTTCGACAAAATTTTATTTATAAGAAAATTTCGACAAAATTCAGAAAATTATGTTAAATTTTAATTTCTATAGAAAATAATGTCAAAATTTTATTTCTACAGAAAATGTTGTCAAAATTTTATTTCTATAGAAAATTTTGTCTAAATTTTATTTCTGTAGAAAATGTTGTCAAATTTTTATTTCTATAAAAAATTTTTTTCAAAAATTTTTTTAAAGAAAATTTCGTCACAATTTTATTTCTATACAAAATTTGTCAAAATTTTATTCCTATAGAAAATTTTTTCTCTTAAAAATGTTGTCAAAACTTTATTTCTATAGAAAAATTTTTCAAAATTTTATTTTTGTAGACAATTTTCTCAATTTTTATACCCTG
Source organism: Haematobia irritans (assembly GCF_050003625.1). Classification (NCBI taxonomy): domain Eukaryota; kingdom Metazoa; phylum Arthropoda; class Insecta; order Diptera; family Muscidae; genus Haematobia; species Haematobia irritans. The sequence goes on from NC_134401.1 coordinate 116,771,314, forward strand.
CGCCACACTGTGGAACAGGGTATTATATGTTAGTGCATATGTTTGCAACACCCAGAAGGAGACGAGATAGACACATGGTGTCTTTGGCAAAAATGCTCAGGGTGGGCTCCTGAGTCGATATAGCCATGTCCGTCTGTTCGTCTGTCCGTGAACACATTTTTATAATCAAAGTCTATGTCGCAGTTTTAGTTCAATAGACTTTAAATTTGGCACAATTATGTGATTTGGCTCAGAATAGAACCGTATTGATTTTGGAAGAAATCGGTTCAGATTTAGATATAGCTCCCATATATATATTTCGCCCGATATGGACTTATGTGGCCCCAGAAGCCAGAGTTTTACCCTAATTTGCTTAAAATTTTGCGCAAGAAGAACAATTAGTACTATAGTGAAGTGTGCCAAATTTTATTGAAATCGGTTCAGATTTAGATATAGCTCCCATATATATCGTTCGCCCAAATTACACTCATATGACCACAGTGGCCAACCTTTTACTCCGATTTAATTGAAATTTTGCACAGGGAGTAGAATTAGCATTGTAGCTGTGCGTGCCAAATTTGGTTGAAATCGGTTCAGATTTAGATATAGCTCCCATATATATGTTTTTCTGATTTCGACAAAAATGGTCAAAATACCAACATTTTCCTTGTAAAATCGCCACTGCTTAGTCGATTGTAAAAATGACTCTAATTTTCCTAAACTTCTAATACATATGTATCGAGCGATAAACCATAAATAAACTTTTGCGAAGTTTCCTTAAAATTGCTTCAGATTTAAATGTTTCCCATATTTTTTTACTAAAATTGTGTTCCACCCTAGTGCATTAGCCAACTTAAATTTTGAGTCTATAGATTTTGTAAAAGTCTATCAAATTCTGTCCAAATCGAGTGATATTTAAATGTATGTATTTGGGACAAACCTTTATATATAGCCCCCAACACATTTGACAGATGTGATATGGTATCCAAAATTTAGATCTACAAAGTGGTGCAGGGTATAATATAGTCGGCCCAGCCCGACTTTAGACTTTCCTTACTTGTTATTTTATAGAAAATTTATATTTTATTTCTATAGAAAATTTTGTCAAAATTTTATTTCTATAGAAAATTTTCTCAACATTTTATTTCTGTAGAAAATTTTTTTAAAAATTTTATTTCTATAGAAATTTATTCAAAATTTTGTCAAAATTTTGTTTTTTCTATAGAAAATTGAAGTACCCCTTAGTTGGACAGGAATATTTTGAAAAATCTACCAAAACATGAAGAATTCTACCAATATACCAAAGAGTAAAAAATCTACCATTTTTTGTAAAATTCTACCAAATGTGGCAACCGTGTTTCTATCCCCTCAGGAAATTATCTCCACTAAACTACCACTAGATCTCCAATTTCTGGAAAATCAGAAAAAAAACTTGGAGTATCTACACTAAAAAAATTTTTATGTGAAATTAAATATTGCGCAACCTAAAATTTACAATATGTAAAGAACAAATTTCGTTAATATAATGAAATTTTAATTAAACGAAAGTTTATAATATTTGCTTTAAAAAATTTTGTATTCAATAGGACACAAAATTTTGGAAATTTGCATTGCTCTGTTAATGCTGTTTTTTTTAAATAAGGCAATTTTTTCGTAAAGTAAAGTAACATATTTTCAATTCAAAATTAACTGAAATATTTAATCTTTAGATTTAAGATAAGAATGCTTCAAATAAGACTTATTTTGAGGATTCGCCAGAACGAATGCAACACATATTCCAAAAATGAGTTGGACTGAAGCCATTGAAGTTCCAAAAAGGGCAAGAGCTCACCAGGTAGATTGGAAAGAGGAAAAGGAGTTCATTCGTTGCAGAATTTTGTTTTCTCCGATGCGAAGCCATTCCACATTCACCAGTTTGTGAGTAAACAAACTGATCGGGTTTACTTGCCAAAGAGATGAGCTGAAAATGTACACCTACAATTTTGGCAAGATTTTCTATAGAAATAAACTGTTGACACAATTTTCTATAGAAATAAAATTTTGACTAAATTTTCCATAGAAATAAAATTTTGACAAAATTTTTCATAGAAATAAAATGTTGACAAAATTTTCTATAGAAATAAAATTATGGCAAAATTTTCTATAGAAAAAAATTTTTGAAAAAAAATTCTATAGAACTAAAATTTAGACAAAATTTTTTACAGAAAAATATTTTCTATACAAACAAAAATTTCCATAGAAATAAAGTTTTGAGAAAAAAATTCTATAAAAATAACATTTTGAAAAAAATTTGTATAGAAATAAAATTTTGAAAATTAAAAAATTAACTCACTCAATTTTAATAAAAAAAAAAATAATTTTATAAAAAAATAAACGAAATTCATTTCATTAAATTCTATTTAATAATAAAATTCTTCAAACTTTGTGACCATTTTAAATTCACAAATATTAAATAAAGATTCATTTCGTAATTAATTTGACTTTTTATCTCATTTACTGTATAATGAAAGATTAATTCATTGACTACATTTTCAAATTAAATAAGCTTTACAGATAATGTCAGAGAAAATCTCCATCATTTATCGCCTCTGGGAAATCAGAAACAATTCTCGGTATAAAATTTCACCGAAAAAAAACCAAAATGATTTTCAAACAAAATCCCATTTATTTTATTGCATCGATGTGTGACCTAAATATTGCCTATGGAAAAGAATAAAAAAAAATTGTGAATTCATTTTCATTTCTGATTGAATAATAAAACGTTTAATGAAATTATAAATATTATTCAATTGAAATATAGCTGGCAAAAAGAAATTTATTGTTTCATAATTTTCAATTGGTGTAATTTGAAAGTGGATAATTATAACTTTGGGCAATATCAAGTAGCTGTGTGTTCTGCTTGTAATTTTTCTACATATTACAATTGAACTCATTTATTAACATATCCCTAGAGTACTACTATCATATGTATTTTGTAAACGAGATAATAAAATTTATAAAGCAAAAAATCTAAGTTATTGTAATTGGAAAATTTATTAGGTTGTGGACAGGAGAAGGGGGACATAGCGGCCAGCGATTTTGAACATTCGTTGATAATTGGAAAATGTTGACAAAATTTTCTATGGAAAAAAATTTGCTACAGAAATAAAATTTCGACGAAACTTTCTATAGAAATATAATTCTGACAACATCGATAGAAATAAAATTTTAACAATTTTTTTTACAAAAGAAATTGACAAAATTTTCGATAAAAATAAAATTTAGACACAAATTTCTATAGAAATAAAATTTTGACGAACATTTACTTTTTTATTTCTAAGGAAATAAAATTTTGACAAAATTTTCTATAGAAATAAAATTTTGACAAAATTTTCTATAGAAATAAAATTTTGACAAAATTTTCTATAGAAATAAAATTTTTACAAAATTTTCAATAGAAATAAAATTTTGACAAAATTTTCTATAGAAATAAAATTTTGACAAAATTTTCTATAGAAATAAAATTTAGAAAAAAATTTTCTATAGAAATAAAATTTTGACAAAATTTTCTATAAAAATAAAATTTTGACAAAATTTTCTATAGAAATAAAATTTTGACAAATTTTTCTATAGAAATAAAATTTTGACAAAATTTTCTATAGAAATAAAATTTTGACAAAATTATCTGTAGCAATAAAATTTTGACGAACATTTTCTATAGAAATAAAATTTTGACAAAATTTTCAATAGAAACAAAATTTTGAAAATTTTTTGCAAAAATTTTATATAGAAATAAAATTGTGCTAAAACTTTATATAGAAATACAATTTTGACAAAATTTTCTATAGAAATAAAATTTTGAGAACTTTTTATATAGAAAGAAAATTGCAAAAAAAATTCTACAGAAAGTACATTTTGATAAAATTTCTATAAAAATAAAATTTTGTAAAAAATTCTATAGTAATAAAATTTTGACAAAATTTCTACAGAAATAAAATGTTGACACAATTTTCTATAGAAATAAAATTTTGAGAACTTTTTATATAGAAAGAAAATTGCAAAAATTTGATACAGAAATAAAATTTTGCAAAAATTTTGTACAGAAATAAAATTTTGGCAAAATTCGGTATAGAAATAAAATTTTGACAAAATTTTCTATAGAAATAAAATTTTGACAAAATTTTCTATAGAAATAAAATTTTGACAAAATATTCTATAGAAATAAAATTTTGGTAAAATTTTTTATAGAAATAAAATTTTGACAAAATATTCTATAGAAATAAAATTTTGGTAAAATTTTTTATAGAAATAAAATTTTGACAAAATTTTCTATAGAAATAAAATTTTGACAAAATATTCTATAGAAATAAAATTTTGGTAAAATTTTTTATAGAAATAAAATTTTGACAAAATTTTCTATAGAAAAAGAATTTGGCAAAATTTCCTTTAGAAATAAAATTTTTACAAAATTGTCTATTGAAATAAAATTTTGACAAAATTTTCTATAGAAATAAATTTTTGACAAAATTTTCTACGGAATTAAAATTTTGACAAAATTTTCTATAGAAATAAATTTTTGACAAAATTTTTTACGGAATTAAAATGTTTACAAAATTTTCTATAGAAATAAAATGTTGACAATATTTGAAATAAATTTTGATAAAATTGTCTATTGAAATAAAATGTTGAGAAAATTGTCTATAGCAATAAAATTTTGAAAAAAAATTTCTACAGAAATAAAATTTTGCAAAAATTTTATATAGAAATAAAATTGTGCTAAAATTTTATATAGAAATACAATTTTGACAAAATTTTCTATAGAAGTATAATTTTGACAAAATTTTCTACAGAAAGTAAATTTTGATAAAATTTTGTAAAAAATTCTATAGTAATAACATTTTGACAAAATTTCTACAGAAATAAAATGTTGACGCAATTTTCTATAGAAATAAAATTTTGAGAACTTTTTATATAGAAAGAAAATTGCAAAAATTTGATAAAATTTTGACAAAATTTTCAACAGAAACAAAATTTTGAAAATTTTTTTGCAAAAATTTTATATAGAAATAAAATTGTGCTAAAACTTTATATAGAAATACAATTTTGACAAAATTTTCTATAGAAATAAAATTTTGAGAACTTTTTATATAGAAAGAAAATTGCAAAAAAAATTCTACAGAAAGTACATTTTGATAAAATTTCTATAAAAATAAAATTTTGTAAAAAATTCTATAGTAATAAAATTTTGACAAAATTTCTACAAAAATAAAATGTTGACACAATTTTCTATAGAAATAAAATTTTGAGAACTTTTTATATAGAAAGAAAATTGCAAAAATTTGATACAGAAATGAAATTTTGCAAAAATTTTGTATAGAAATAAAATTTTGGCAAAATTTGGTATAGAAATAAAATTTTGACAAAATTTTCTATAGAAATAAAATTTTGACAAAATTTTCTATAGAAATAAAATTTTGACAAAATATTCTATAGAAATAAAATTTTGGTAAAATTTTTTATAGAAATAAAATTTTGACAAAATTTTCTATAGAAATAAAATTTTGACAAAATATTCTATAGAAATAAAATTTTGGTAAAATTTTTTATAGAAATAAAATTTTGACAAAATTTTCTATAGAAAAAGAATTTGGCAACATTTCCTTTAGAAATAAAATTTTTACAAAATTGTCTATTGAAATAAAATTTTGACAAAATTTTCTATAGAAATAAATTTTTGACAAAATTTTCTACGGAATTAAAATTTTGACAAAATTTTCTATAGAAATAAATTTTTGACAAAATTTTTTACGGAATTAAAATGTTTACAAAATTTTCTATAGAAATAAAATATTGACAATATTTGAAATAAATTTTGATAAAATTGTCTATTGAAATAAAATGTTGAGAAAATTGTCTATAGCAATAAAATTTTGAAAAAAAATTTCTACAGAAATAAAATTTTGCAAAAATTTTATATAGAAATAAAATTGTGCTAAAATTTTATATAGAAATACAATTTTGACAAAATTTTCTATAGAAGTATAATTTTGACAAAATTTTCTACAGAAAGTAAATTTTGATAAAATTTCTATAAAAATAAAATTTTGTAAAAAATTCTATAGTAATAACATTTTGACAAAATTTCTACAGAAATAAAATGTTGACGCAATTTTCTATAGAAATAAAATTTTGAGAACTTTTTATATAGAAAGAAAATTGCAAAAATTTGATACAGAAATAAAATTTTGCTAAAATTTTGTATAGAAATAAAATTTTGGCAAAATTTGGTATAGAAATAAAATTTTTGCAAAATTTTCTATAGAAATAAAATTTTGGCAAAATTGTCTATAGAAATAAAATTTTGGACAAAATTTTCTATAGAAATAAAATTGCATTTCGAAGGAATTTTATACCGAATCTCGATCTACTTAACAACAAAAATTGACATAGCAATTTCGCCCAGGACACTGAGTTCCAAATATAGAAGCTTGTGTTTATGTTTGCCCACCCAATTATGACAATATACGACTTCTCTTGCAAGTCTAACGTTATATATATATAACCCTATCTAAGTTGGAGGCAATATGAGTGATAATATTTCCGTTATTTCGATACTATTTCATTAACACTGCAAAAATGATATGAATTTCCACAGGTTAATATGCTGCAACTACCGGCATCATCATGAATATTAGGAATATCATCAGTCATAGTCAACTCGAAACTGACCTCTATTAGAACGAAACAAACTGTATGCAATTAAGGAAATTTGAAATGAATGGCAAACTCGAAATGTCTTAATACCCTACATGTGAAGTATCCCATCAAAGAGAGGACTGAATAAGCTTACACTTGTCGGCTATTATTTAGAAGACCATTACCCAGTGTGACAGTATAAATATTTGACAGAAATTAAAAAAATTTCGTCGCCATAGTCCAACCAGCACACGTTTTAGCTCATATCGGGTATATAATGCCACAATAGAGTATATCGAAAATAACCCTGGGGAAAAGCTTGACACTCATGTTGGTCAAATATTTGCATAGTATGACCATACCCTTAGGCACGAAATGCGTTCCAAACACCGTTGCGATTCGAGACTAATCTACCAAAATTTGAAGAAAATTTTATAAAAAAAAAAAAAACAAACAAACAAACAAAACAAGTAAATAGAGTCTAAATTCGGGCGGGGCCGACTATATTATACCCTTCACCCCTATGTAGGCCATAATTTATGTTACCATCTCAACTACTTCACATTTGCTGCAAGCTATATAAAGGAGACAATTTTTTTACTTCTACAAAATCTCTAGAATTAAAATTTAAATCGGCTAACGCTATCCAGTTAATTGGAGGAAACTTCCATTGAAAATGGGTCTAAAATGTGTAACAGTCTACCATATTTCCCCAACTCTGGTGCACGTATATATGGGAGCTATATATAATCTGAACCTGAACCGATTTTGACTAAGTTTGACATGTATAGTTAGAATAATAATTCTGCTATCTATGCGAAATTTCACGTAAATGGGAGTATAACTTTGGCCCCCTTCGTCATATGAATGCAAATCGGACGGAAGATATATATGGGAGCCATATCTAAATCTGAACCGATTTCAACCAAATTTGGCACAATTACCGATACCACCAAACATACTCCTTGTGCAAAATTTGAAGCAAATCACGGCAAAACCCTGGACTTTGAGGCCATATAAGTTCAAATCGGACGAAAGATATATATGGGAGCTATATCTAAACCTGAATCGGTTTTGACCATATTTGGCACATACAATAGTATCGTTAAAAGTACCGCTTGTGCAAAATTTGAATTAAGTCAGGGCAAAACTCTGGCTTTTGAGACCATATAAGTCCAAATCGGGCGAAAGATATATATGGGAGCTATATCTAAATTTGAACCGATTTTAACAAAATTTGACACACTTAACGATACTATTAAACGTACCCCTTGTGCAAATTTTCAGCAAATCACGGCAAAACTCTGGCTTTTGTGGCCATATAAGTTCAAATCGGACGAAAGATATATATGGGAGCTATATCTAAATTTGAACCGATTTCAATCAAATTTACCAAGCATTGGTAGAATGTCAATTCTACCCTCTGTGCAAAATTTCACGAAGATCGGTAGTAAACTTTGGCCTCTGTGGTCATATGAGTCTAAATCGGACGAAAGATATATATGGGAGTTATTTGGCTGATATTTTGCAAGATTTTCGATATTCATAAAATATTTGGATGTACGGTATTTCAAGAAAATCGGTTGATAAACACGCTAACTATTACCAAATCGGGGATAAATATAAAGGGTGGTTAAATTGTAAGTGCCGATGTTGAATGTGAACCACACCTAAACGCCAAGTTTTTTTCCGAAATTTATTTGACATTCCCTATTTCAGACTTACTCAATTTGAACCATGGAGAGATACACAATCCAACAACGTGTTAAATGCATCCAAGAAATGGCAACAGTGGATGATCAATTTTCGAAGAAAATCATCTTCAGTGATGAGGCACATTTTCACCTCAGTGGATTCGTCAATAAACAGAATTGCCGCATTTGGGCGAATGAGAATCCAAGAGTGATTGTCGAAAAACCAATGCACCCACAAAGAGTGAATGTTTGGTGCGGTTTATGGGCAGGCGGGATCATCGGGCCGTATTTTTTCCAAAATGAGGCCGGTCAGGCAGTTACTGTGAATGGTGTTCGCTATCGTGAGATGATAACGAACTTTTTATGGCCCGAATTGGAATATATGGATGTGGACGATATGTGGTTTCAGCAGGACGGTGCCACATGCCACACAGCTAACGAAACAATGGCTCTTTTGCGCAACAAATTCAATGGCCGTGTTATCTCACGTAATGGCGATGTCAATTGGCCGCCAAGATCATGTGATTTGACACCGTTGGACTTTTTTCTTTGGGGTTATTTGAAAGAAAAGGTGTACGTCGATAAGCCAGCAACAATTCAAGAGCTAGAGCATGAGATAGTTCGGCACATTAACGGCATAGAACCTACATTATGCCTCAGCGTCATCGAAAATTTGGACCATCGGATGAAGGTGTGCGACCCCGAGGTCGCGGGCCCATTTGGCCGATATTTTATTCCATACATAATTGAGTAATACCAATATATATATCATCAACATCGGCCCTTGAAATTTTAACCACCCTTTATATGGCAGCTATATTTAAATCTGAATCGATTTTTTCCAAAACCAATAGCCAAATTTGAGGACGATCGGACTTAAATTGCGAGCTGTACTTTGTGCACAAAATTACATATACAGACAGACAGACAGACGGACATCGCTAAATCGACTCAGAATTTAATTCTAAGCCGATCGGTATACTAAAAGATGGGTCTATGACCACTATTTCTTGGCGTTACATACAAATGCACAAACTTATTATACCCTGTACCACAGTAGTGGTGAATGGTATAAAAACTATGTTTGCAAAATTTTATTTCTATAGAAAAAATTTTATCTCTATAGAAAATTTTTTCAACATTTTATTTCTATTGTCAAACTTTTGTTTCTATAGAAAATTTTGTCAAAATTTTATTTCTGAAGAAAATTTTGTTAAAATTATATTTTATAGAAAATTTTATTAAAAGTTTATTTCTATAGAAAATTTTGTCAAAATTTTAGTTCTATAAGAAATTTTGCTAAAATTTTTTTAAAGACTGCAGAAAAAAAATCACAGCATTTCGAGCTAGGACCATGCGAAAATAGAAGAAAATTACAAAAAACAAGTGCTCAAAATCGAATTTGGCGTAAAAACTATAGATTCTCAAAAAAACGAACCAATTTAGCAAAATCCAGAAATTACTTTTCCCCTCTCATTGAGTACTTTCAGCTGGGATAATCGATTTTTTATGTTGCATTGTGTTATTGAAATACAACTAAGTTCACCTCAAACATATTTCAAAAATGCAAAATGTTATTTTACATGTTGTATGTTACATGTTTGTCGCAATCATGTTATTTTCTTAGAAATTATGTATATCTGATTATATATCAATATATCTGATTGGAGCATGTACATTTTTGGCAAAAAAAACAACATTTTTGCCACAAAAATGTACCATGTTCTCTGTTCAAAACTCACGTTGTGCTTTGAAACATATTTGAGGTGTATGTAGTGAACAGGGTGTCCATTTTGGTCCGATCGGACCAAAATTGGTCAAAAAAAATTTAATTTTTGATTTTTGTTCGATGGTCGGACCAAATGGAATTTGGTTGATTTTGGTCCATTTTCATCAAATCGGTAATTTTTCAAAATTTTCTATAGACAAATATTTGTATAGAATTAAAATTTTAACAAAATTTTCTACAGAAATAAAATTTTGCAAAATATTTCTACAGAAATAAAATGTTGCAAAACTTTTCTACAGAAATAAAATTTTGCAAAAATTTTGTACAGATATAAATTTTGACAAAATTTTCTAAAGAAATAAAATTTTCTATAAAAATAAAATTTTGACAAAATTTTCTATAGAAATAAATTTTGATAATATTTTGGTCCGATCGGACCAAAATTGGTCACAAAAATTTTAATTTTGGTCCGATGGTCGGACCAAATGGAATTTGGTCGATTTTGGTCCATTTTCGTCAAAGCGGTAATTTTTGAAAATTTTCTATAGACATAAAATTTTGACAAAAATTTCTATAGAATTGAAATTTTAACAAAAATTTTCTACAAAAATAAAATTTTGCAAAAATTTTATACAGAAATAAACTTTAAAAAAATTGTCTATAGAAATAAAATTTTGACGAAATAGAAATAAAATGTTGACAAAATTTTATATAGCAATAACTCTTTGACAAAATTCTCTATAGAAATAAAATTTTGACAAAATTTTCTATAGAAATAAAATTTTGACAAAATTTTCTATAGAAATAAAATTTTGACAAAATTTTCTATAGAAATAAAATGTTGACAAAATTTTCTATAGAAATAAAATTTTGACAAAATTTTCTATAGAAATAAAATGTTGACAAAATTTTCTACAGAAATAAAATTATGACAAAATTTTCTATAGAAATAAAATTTTGACAAATTTTTCTATAGAAATAAAATTTTGACAATAGAAATAAAATTTTGACAAAATTTTCTATAGAAATAAAATTTTGACAAAATTTTCTATAGAAATAAAATTTTGACAAAATTTTCTATAGAAATAAAATTTTGACAAAATTTTTTATAGAAATAAAATTTTGAAAAAATTTTCTATAGAAATAAAATGTTGACAAAATTTTCTATAGAAATAAAATTTTGACAAAATTTTCTATAGAAATAAAATTTTGACATCTTTTTCCATAGAAATAAATTTTTGACAAAATTGTCTATAGAAATAAAAATTTTGAATAGAAATAAAAATCTGCCAAAATTTTCTATCGAAGTAAAATTTTGGAAAAAATGTAACTTTTAAATGATATTAACTTAATTTGTAAAATTGGTCCGCTGGTATGAATTTTGGTCCAATTTTGGAAAAATGTTGGTCCAAAATAAAAATTCATTGTGCCGACGCTGGTAGTGAACTATAAAGGAACCTAAAACCATAGAGTATAGCGTACATGCGAACTATCAATAACTAGTCGTTTGTTAATCGCATGTAAACACAAATGTGTGAAAATAATAATATTAAAAAAAATTAATAATAAATATAAAAAAAGAAAAAAAAAATCTTAAACTCGTGCTGTATTTAGACGTGGTTCTCCGTTCAGCAAATTCAGACAAATGCCAGACAGCTTTAAAGCCCCACCCTCCTAATAAGCCTTTGTCATCATTGAACCTCACTACCGAATGTCTGTCTGTCTGTTTGTCCGTCCGTCTGTCTACCCATCCGAGATACTCATTAATATGAGATTTTGACAAAACGAAAAAAGCCAATTTGTATGTCCGCAACTAAACAACGCACTTTTCAAAACTACTACCGAGTAGATGAGCGATGGGAATTTGATTGACAGGTCTGGTCACTTCAGAGGGTTAAATTATTGTATATTCAGTGATTACAATTCCAAATAATGAATAAAAAAACGTTTCTCGAACAAAAAAAAAAAATGATAAAATGCTCAAAACATTTGCTTGTGCGAATATTGATATGGATTTTTGGCAAACATTCAATACTACCTAGCGAATACCTAGTGTCTGGCGGTGTTGTTGATTTTTTTCTAAATTTTTCTTGTTCACTTGGTCATACATTTCAATGGTATCTCATTTTGGAGGGGAAATTACATAAATCATGTTTTCTAAAAGCAATGTCATATATTTTTCGGAGTTTAGAAAGGCCTGATAAAAAAAAGCTAAATAAACGAGTAAAAGGGGATGAATCTGGGTTCGGCTCGGTTATAATCGCAGCCCGTTATTTCAGAATTCCTTAGACAATTTAGCCCATTAATAAACCAATGGTGTAAACGGGAACCATTATTGGTGACGGGTAAGAGGATCCCTTGGGACGTTTTTTTCATTTTCAAACTGAAATTACACCTTGATGTCCCAGGGAAACTCGACATTCACATAAAGTTCTAATTCAAAATTAAAAAAAAAAAAAAAATCAAGGCTCTCCGACCAATAGTTTCTATTGAGATTTAAATGTGTTTAAGACGGGAACGTGTGAAAAGGTCCTCTGGGAACTTGTACTGAAATTCCATTATCTATTCACTTTTTTATTGTTTAAACGCATCAATGAAGAAATTAGTGATGACGACGATGGTGAAGACTAAGAAACTGATGATAAGCAATAGATATGAACTAATTTCCGCATGCACGGACGAAAAAGACTGTTTTGCATATATTTGGGTGTAAAAATTATATGTTTGGAACTCAAATCTTTTAACACAATATTTTTAAGTGCAAGCATTCAATGTTCATAAACAAGCTTAACATGTTTGGGACATATATGTTAATATGTTAGAACATATTATGTTTGGGACATAAAATTTTTGTAATATGCTTGGATGCAAAAAAATATTAAGTTAGAAGTAGCCTTTAAACATATATATGTTTTGGAAAGAGAGACCTAGAGAGTAAGCTGCAAGTAAAAGATTGGAAGTAATAAACACAAAGAATATGTCATTAAAATTTTTTTCTACCAGTGTATGCCCAAGGTGAAACATAATATGTTTGAAAAATTTTGTTTGGACCAATCCTGAAAATATACATGCTTGATGCAGGATGTGTATATATATATGTTACAGAAGCGATTTTTTTTGAAGGTGTAGAGTTGATATATCATCTCTATTGAATAAAAGCGGTGGAACTATTGAATCTAGGCCATGTTGTTGGTTGGGATAAGGATACCTTGGAGTTTTACCTATAGCAGTTGATTTGCCTTCCCCCGCACTATGACAGGAAATATGATTCAGAACCACGAAAAGTTCAGCGGCAAGGATTGGGATCACGGTTGCCACTCAAGCCACAAATAATCTATGGAGAAAATTTTACCAAAAAAACTATTAAACAAAAATATCTTATTTTGCGAAATATTCTTTTTATACAATGTTTTGTGAAAATTTTATTTCTATAAAAACTTTGTGAAAAATTTATTTCTATAGAAAAACTTGTGAAAATTTTATTCTACGAGTATAACAATTTTTGGCAAAATTCTAAGAAAGAATTTCTATAGAAAATTTTGTCAATTTTTTTTCTATCGAAAATTTTATCAATATGTAATTTCTATAGAAAATGTTGTTACAATTTTATTTACATAAAAAATTTTGTTAAAATTTTATTTCTATATAAAGTATTGCCAAAATATTATTTCTAGAGGGAATTTTTTCAATATTTTATTTCTATAGAAAAATTTGTCAACATTTTATCTCCATAAAAATGAGTTTCATAATTTTATTTCCATAGAAAATTTTATTTCTACATAAAGTATTGCCAAAATAATATTTCTATAGGGATTTTTTTCAAAATTTTATTTCTATAGAAATTTTTTTCAAATTTTATTTCTATAAAAATTTTTTTTATACTTTTATAGAAAATTTTCTCAAACATTTTATTTCTGTAAAAAATTTTATTTCTATAGAAAATTTTATCAAAATTTTATTTCTACAGAAAATTTTCTCAAAATTTTATTTCTACAGAAAATTTTCTCAAAATTTTATTTCTACAGAAAATTTTCTCAAAATTTTATATGTATAGAAAGTTTTGCCAAAATATTATTTCTATAGGGAATTTCTTCAAAATTTTATTTCTATAGAAAATTTTGTTAAAATTTTATTTCTATCGAAAATTTTATTAAAATTTTATTTCGATAAAAAATGTTCGCATATGTATTATTTTTATAGAAAATTTTCCCAAAATTAGTATTATATATAATTATTCCTATAGAAAATTTTGTCAAAATTGTATTTTTATTTGTGAAGAGGAATATTATGCAAAATCTACCAAAGAATTAAAGAATTCTACCAATCTGCCAAACAGTAAAACATATAGCATTTTTGGTAGAATTTTACCAACTGTGGCAACCATGATTGGGACAAGAAGTTCATACAATGAGAGAAGGCTACTATTAGAAGACGAATATACAATAAGCTGTCCGCCAACTATCCGTTCTTCCATCTGTCTTTTCGCTTACCCGTCCATCCCTTCGCCAGTCTGCCCGTCCATCTACCTCTTTGTTCGTTTGTCTGTTCATCTATTTGTTGTTCGCAAGATGGACATTTTTAACAATATGTACGAATTTTTTTTTTTTTGTTTTTTATTTTTTTTTTTTGCACAAGTACAAAAGTTATTCGGTGTGAAACAGAACATGGCCCAGTTAGGAAACAGGTGCTGGAAAAAATGGAAAATATATTACGGACATGGAATTCGTAGAGTAAGAGAAAAGTTCTATCAGAAGAATGAATGCTCAAGAAGCCGAATATTGCCATAGGACCATTTCGCCCAAACATAAGTCCGGGAATCTTTAATCCTTACTATCGTCCGTCCATCTATCTATTCGCTCCTCCATCTTTCTCCCCGTCTGTTTGTCCGCTAATCTGCATCTTTCTCCGTCTACTTTTTTATCTATCTGTTAATCACAAGATGGATATCGATATTTTTAACTGATCTGTAGGAAGAATTTATTGTTAGATGTCCTTCCTCCCTTATTCCCATTGGGTCGCAATTGACGGAAGCCTACCCATAATACTAGGATCTACGAGTCCAGTCATGATTCTCAATATCCTTCATAATGCTTTCGTTGCCCATCTGATAATTCCACATTGTTCTATGTCTCTCCGGTACTCACTCATCTTAGGTAGCCTACATGGCCTCTAGGGACTTTGTATTCTCTTACCCCTTAGTACACAATTTTTAGGACGAGTACATAACAATATACGTTAGTTTTCAAATCCTTTGTTTAAAAGTAAAGAAATAACTCTGGAAAATGTCATTAAAAAATTCGAAAACTCCTCTCTCTCCAAATTAAACGTTAGGACTAACTGAAAAAGCATACCAACACTTGGATGACTAATTTGATATCATATAAAACTTTGGCAACGATAGGAATATTCAAGAAAATTTTCAAATCTTTATTGCAATTTATGAGAATTTATGGGCACACGTCTTGTGGTTTTTGAATTTCTCGAGTAATGGCAATCGTTTAAGATATTGTCTGTCATCCATCGTAGTGATTATGGGAATGACTGCGATGATGATGTTGCTGATGATATTTCCAATAATGTGACTATGATGTTTGTGGTTGATTTCTGTCATCGACTTGACTTATGAATTTATCGTAATTTTGCCACAATTGTCCGCAATCATGATTGTCACAATTCTTCTGATACAGTTGATGACTTTATCAAAGATTTTAGGTCGAAATACAAAAATTTTGTGGTCTTCATTCACCACCCATTTCTGACATTCAATACGCATAGCAATTATTATAACACACATTGAAATTATTGAGAATTTTTAATGAGTTTTTCAATATTGGAGATGCATTGCAACTATATCATCATAATACCAAGGAAACCCCATAAAGAATTTTTGGAATGAAAAATTTGAATCATCAAGGGAAAGGCCGAGAGATTATCGATATATTGAAAGTATAAATGGAGATAAAATGAAAAAAGAGAAGAAATATTGTTATGAGGATCATATATGAAGAGCAAAATAACATATTTTTCTTTGAGGACTAAGTAACATATTCTCTACCATCATGTTCGCCCTGTGACCATGGTATTAGTAACAAGTATATACAGAAGTAAATTCGGCCGGGCCGAATTTTAAATACCCACCACCATGAATCAAATATTAGGGTTTCCTTTGAAATTTCAGCGGGGTTTGAGGACAGATCAAGCAGAGCAGTTCAACCAGTACACTTCCCGAAGATAAATTTAAGGATTTTACCTATGAAGACTATATCAGATTCTGGATTTATAAGAACCATTTTTGTTTGAGTTTTAGAGGAATCATTAACATCTCTTGTAAGTGTGCAAAAAAATTATAAAATAACGTCTTGATTTGGAATCTTAAATCTGTTATTTACCCGAGAAGTAAAATCTGGAAATTTTACATTGAGTTTCAAGCAATTTTCATGATCAGTGCGCCTTCTATACCCTCAAGAAGTGAAATCGGTCTATATGGAGGCATTACCAAATGGACCGATAAAAACTTAATCCGATACTCGTTTTTGTGAGCCTTAAATAACAGAATATTTGGGGCTATACCAAAACATGGACCGATACTCACCGTTTTCGGCACACCTCTTTAACATATGTCCCGAAAATACCTCTAGATTTCCAATTTCAGGCAAATTGGATAAAAACATCGGGTTCTAGAAGCCCAACAAGTAAAATCGGGAAATCGGTCTATATAAGGGCTATACCAAAACATGGACCGATACTCACCATTTTCGTCACACCTCTTTATGGTCCTAAAATACCTCTAGATTTCCAATTTCTGGCAAATTGGATAAAAACTACGGTTTCTAGAAACCCAAAGAGTTAAATCGGGAGATCGTCACACCTCTTTATGGTCCTAAAATACCTCTATATTTCCAATTTCAGGCAAATTGGATGAAAACTACGGCTTCTATAAGCCCAAGACCCCAAATCGGGAGGTCGGTTTATATGGGGACCACACCAAAACATGGACCGATGCTCACCATTTTTGGGCACACCTCTTTATGGTCCTAAAATACCTCTAGATTTCTAATTTCAGGTAAATTGGATAAAAAATACGGTTTCTATAAGCCCAAGAAGTAAAATCGGGAGATCGGTCTATATGGGGGCTATACCAAAACATGGACCGATACCCATCAATTTTGGCACACCTCTTTATCGTCATAAAATACCTTTAGATTTCAAATTTCAGGCACATTGGATAAAAAACGATTTCTATAAGCCCAAGACCCCAACTTTTATTTCTATAAAAAATTTTGTCAAAATTTTATTTCTATAGAAAATTTTGTCAACATTTTATTTCTATAGAAAATTTTGTAAAAGTTTTATTTCTGTGGTCCAAAAATACCTCTAGATTTCCAATTTCAGGCAAATTGAATAAAAACTGCGGATTCTATAAGCCCCAGAAGTAAAATCGGGAGATAGGTCTATATGGGGGCTATACCGAAACATGGACCGATATCCATCATTTTTGGCACACCTCTTTATGGTGGTAACTGAAATACCTTTAGATTTCAAATTTCAGGCACATTGGATAAAAACTACGATTTCTATAAGCCCAAGAACCCAAATCGGGAGGTCGGTTTATATGGGGACTATATCAAAACCTGGACCGATATAGCCCATCTTCGAATTTGACCTACCTGCAGACAAAAGAGTTTGTGCAAAATTTCAGCACGATTGCTTCATTATTGAAGACTGCACCGTGACTACAACAGACAGACAGCCAGACAGACGGACATGGTGATATCGTCTTAGAATTTCTCCCTGATCAAGAATATATATACTTTATACAGTCGGAAATCGATATATCGATGTGTTACACACGGAATGACAAACTTATTATACCCCCCCCCCCCCATCGCCATTCTATGGGGGTGGGTATAAAAAAATATGCTTTTCATCTGACATGAATTTTCTATAGAATAACATTTTGCGAAAATTTTCTTAGAAATAAAATTTTGCGAAAATTTTCTATAGAAATAAAATTTTTAGAAAATTTTCTATACAAATAAAATTTTGAGAAATTTTTCTATACAAATAAAATTTTGAAAAAATTTTCTATAGAAATAAAATTTTGAGAAATTTGTCTATAGAAATAAAATTTTAAGAAATTTTTCTATAGAAATAAAATTTTGACAAAATTTTCTATAGTCAAAAAAAAATCACATTTTGACAAAATTTTCTATAGAAAAAAAATTTTGACAAAATTGTCTATAGAACTAAAATTTTAACAAAGTTTTCTATAGAAATAAGATGTTGACAAAATTCTCTATATATATAAAATGTTGCCAAAATTTTCTATGGAAATAAAATTTTGCCAAAATTTTCTATAGAAATAAAGTCTTGAAAAAATTTTGTATAGAAATAAAATTTTGCCAAAATTTTCTATAGAAATAAAATTTTAACAAAATTTTCCATAGAAATAAATTTTGACAAAATTTTCTATAGAAATAAAATTTCGACAATATTTTTTATAGAAATACAATTTTGACAAAGTTCCCTATAGAAATAAACTTGTGACAAAATTTTCTACGGAAATAAAATTTTGACAAAATTTCCATATAAATAAAAATTTGACAAAATGTTATATAGAAATAAAATTTTACCAAAATTTTCTATAGAAATAAATTTTGACAAAATTTTCTATAGAAATAAAATTTCGACAATATTTTTCATAGAAATAAAATTTTGACAAAATTTTCTATAGAAATAACATTTTGACAAAATTTTCTATAGAAATAAAATTTTGACAAAATTTTCTATAGAAATAAAATTTTGACAAAATTTTCTATAGAAATAAAATTTGACAAAATTTTCTATAGAAATCAAATTTTGAGAAAATTTTCTATAGAAATAAAATTTTGACAAAATTTTCTATAGAAATAAAATTTTGACAAAATTTTCTATAGAAATAAAATTTTGACAAAATTTTCTATAGAAATAAAATTTTTAGAAAATTTTCTATAGAAATAAAATTTTGACAAAATTTTCTATAGAAATAAAATTTTGAGAAAATTTTCTATAGAAATAAAATTTTGAGAAAATTTTCTATAGAAATAAAATTTTGACAAAATTTTCTATAGAAATAAAATTTTGACAAAATTTTCTATAGAAATAAAATTTTGACAAAATTTTCTATAGAAATAAAATTTTTAGAAAATTTTCTCTAGAAATCAAATTTTGAGAAAATTTTCTATACAAATAAAATTTTGCGAAAATTTTCTTAGAAATAAAATTTTGCAAAAATTTTCTATAGAAACAAAATTTAAAGAAAATTTTCTATAGAAATAAAATTTTGACAAAATATTCTATAGAAATAAAATTTTTAGAAAATTTTCTCTAGAAATCAAATTTTGAGAAAATTTTCTATACAAATAAAATTTTGCGAAAATTTTCTTAGAAATAAAATTTTGCAAAAAATTTCTATAGAAACAAAATTTAAAGAAAATTTTCTATAGAAATAAAATTTTGAGAAATTTGTCTGTAGAAATAAAATTTTAAAAAATTTTTCTATAGAAATAAAATTTTGACAAAATTTTTTATAGAAATAAAATTTTGACAAAATTTTCTATAGAAATAAAATTTTGACAAAATTTTCTATAGAAAATTATGGTAGATTATTTTGATAGATTGGGCAGATGTTCTTCTTTTGCTGGTTTTATATTAAAATTTCCGGTTTATTTATTTTTTTATTAGATTTGTATTTATTATAGTTAGTTTTGCAAAAATAATAATAATAAAAACAAACAGTCCATCTAAATACGAAAGATACATGTCAATGCTAAAAACAAATGCGGTTCAATACTCCACATTATTCTAGAACCATAGAGCATTCATCTTTAGCTTATATTCTTACAAGCTTAAGATTACAAACAAAGGCATCGAAGTTCAATGGAACCATGGCTAACAATCAGATTTATTGTTGGGTTATGTTTAACTTGCAATTAATTTTCCTGGAAAATGCATGGTCATTAAATTATTTTCTTCATCTGATATATGGCACGCTTTCGGAAATATAGATTTCATGGTTTCACTTTCACATTCACATTTGCATGCATACTCTTGAGTTCATTTATTAATAATAAATTCACATTTATATACAGTATTTCTAGTGAATGAATGAGGGCGAGTTTATTGAATTGTTAAATTTATATGCGTCTGGTCTGGATACATAAAATTTCCCATGACTCAAGATGTTGTGGTTTTGCTTATTAATGTCTTTTTAGACACAAAAATGGACATTAATGACTCTTCAATGAATTCTATTTACGGGGAATGTACAACTGATAACCAGAGAAAATTTTGTAAACATTTCATTTCTAACGAAAATTTTGTCAAAATTTTATTTCTATAGAAAAATTTTGTCAAATTTTTATTTCTATGGAAAATTTTGTCAATATTTTATTTCTATAGAAAATTTTGTCAACATTTTATTTCTATAGAAAATTTTGTCAACATTTTATTTCTATAGAAAATTTTGTAAAATTTTTATTTCTAAAGAAAATTTTGTAAAAATTTTATTTCTATAAAAAATTTTGTCACTATTTTATATCTATAGAAAATTTTGCCAAATTTTATTTCTTTAGAATTTTTTTCTAAAATTTTATTTCTACAGAAAATTTTGTCGAAATTTTATTTCTATAGAAAATTTTTGTTAACATTTTTTTTTATAGAAAATTCTGTCAAAATTTTATTTTTATAGAAAATTTTGTTAAAATTGTATTTCTATAGAAAATTTTGTCAAAAATTTATTTCTATAGAAAATTTTGGCAAAATTTTATTTCTATAGAAAATTTTGGCAAAATTTTATTTCTATAGAAAATGTTGGCAAATTTTGTCAAAATTTTATTTCTATAGAAAATTTTGTCAATATTTTATATCTATAGAAAATGTTGGCAAAATTTTATTTCTTTAGAAAATTTTTGTAAAATTTTATTTCTACAGAAAATTTTGGCAAAAATTTTATTTTATAGAAAATTTTGGTAAAATTTTATTTCTATAAAAAATATTGTCAAAATTTTATTTCTATAGAAAATTTTGGCAAAATTTTATTTCTTTAGAAAATTTTTTTAAAATTTTATTTCTACAGAAAATTTTGTCGAAATTTTATTTCGATAGAAAATTTTGTCAAAATTTTATTTTTGTCAAAGTTTTATTTCTATAGAAAATTTTGTCAAAATTGTATTTCTATAGAAAATTTTGTCAAAATTTTACTTCTATAGAAAATTTTGGCAAAATTTTATTTCTATAGAAAATTTTGGCAAAATTTTATTTCTTTAGAATTTTTTTTTAAAATTTTATTTCTACAGAAAATTTTGTCGAAATTTTATTTCTATAGAAAATTTTGTCAAATTGTATTTGTTTAGAAAATTTTGGTAAAATTTTATATCTATAGAACATTTTGGCAACATTTTATTTCTTTAGAAAATTTTTGAACAATTTTAGTTCTACAGAAAATTTTGGTAAAATTTTATTTCTATAGAAAATTTTGTCAAAATTTTATTTCTATGGAAATTTTGTCAAAATTTTATTTCCGTAGAAAATTTTGTCACAACTTTATTTCTATAGAAAATTTTGGTAAAATTTTATTTCTTTAGAAAATTTTTATAAACTTTTATTTCTACAGAAAATTTTGTCGAAATTTTATTTCGATAGAAAATTTTGTCAAAATTTTATTTCTTTAGAAACTTTTGGTAAAATTTTATTTCTATAGAAAATTTTGGTAAAATTTTATTTCTATAGAAAAATTTGGCAAAATTTTATTTCTATAGAAATAATAAATTTTGTCAAAATTTTATTTCTATAGAAAATTTTGTCAAAATTTTATTTCTGTAGAAAATTTTGTCAAAATTTTTTGTAACAGAAACATTTATTTCTACAGACACCGTGGTAAAAATTTTATGTCTAGAGACAACTTGGTAAAAAATTATTTCTATAGGAAATTTTCTTAAAATTTAATTTTCTATAATTTTGTCAAAATTTCATTTCTATAGAAAATTTTGTCAAAATTGTATTTCTATAGAAAATTTTGTCAAAATTTTATTTCTATAGAAAATGTTATCAACTTTTTATTTCTATAGAAAATTTTGTCAAAATTTTATTTCTATAGAAAATTTTGTCAAAATTTTATTTCTATAGAAAATTTTGTTAAAATTTTATGTCTATAGAAAATTTTGTCAAAATTTTATTTCTATAGAAAATCTTGTCAAAATTTTATTTCTATAGAAAAATTTATTTCTACTGACAACTTGGTAAAATTTTATTTCTAGAGACAACTTGGAAAAAATTTTATTTCTATAGAAAATTTTCTTAAAATTTAATTTCTAAAGAAAATTTTGTCAAAATTTCTTTTCTATAGAAAATTTTGTCAAAATTTCTTTTCTATAGAAAATTTTGTCAAAATTTATTTCTATAGAAAATTTTGTCAAAATTTTATTTCTATAGAAAATGTTATCAACTTTTTATTTCTATAGAAAATTTTGTCAAAATTTTATTTCTATAGAAAATTTTGTCAAAATTTTATTTCTATAGAAAATTTTGTCAAAATTTCTTTTCTATAGAAAATTTTGTCAAAATTTCTTTTCTATAGAAAATTTTGACAAAATTTCTTTTCTATAGAAAATTTTGTCAAAATTTATTTCTATAGAAAATTTTGTCAAAATTTTATTTCTATAGAAAATTTTGTCAAAATTTTATTTCTTTAGAAAATTTTGTCAAAATTTTATTTCTATAGAAAATTTTGTCAAAATTTTATTTCTATAGAAAATTTTGTCAAAATTTTATTTCTATAGAAAATTTTGTCAAAATTTGATTTCTGTGGAAATTTTTGTCAAAATTTGATATATATAGAAAATTTTGGCAAATTTTTATTTCTATAGAAAATTTTGTCAAAATTTTATTTTTATAGAAAATTTTGGCAAAATTTTATTGCTATAGAAAATTTTGGCAAATTGTTATTTCTATAGAAAACTAGCGTAACCCGGCCCGCTTTGCTGCGCCTTCCGAAGCGTATTTGGAGGAACATTTTGCGTTAACTTAGTCAACTATATCCTTCGTGCTGAAAACAAATTCGAAAAGATTTGAATTCTTTTAAACAAATCGGACTACTTGATTTTTTGTTTATAGGTACAAATACAGCGGGAGAGGGTGTACCCTTTCCTCCAATTTTTTTTAATAATGTTCTGTATTCAAGTGGTTGGACAATCTTCTATATTTCTTGGGAATTTTAAGTGTGGTTTGTCAAGGAAAGGTATCCTTTTCCTCAACAAATCTGAAAATTAAGCACTATATTAACCAATAAATCGGAAAAAGCAAACGTAGTAAAAAATTTTACCACATTAAAAATGTTGGAAAATGATGTACCCTCTACGTTGGCTACCAATTTCATGTAAATTTAAGTTCTTTACTAAAAAGAAGTCTGGCAGAAGCCTGTGCAAAAATCATAAAATTATGTACTGAGTTCCCATTTATGGACAACCCTCTACTTTCAATTTAAGAAAAAAAAACGGACAAAAGGGCATCCTCTCCCCACCTTCGCACCACTCCGACCTGATATCGGACTATCACGTACCCTATATTAATTTCGCAACTACTCAATGGTCCCTATAAATTCTATCGAAGTAAATCGACAAAGTTTATTTCAATTTTCCCCTTCCCCAACCAGATATCGAAAAATCATATACCAATTTAAAAATCATGTATAAATTTAATCACCTCCTCCCACGTTCCCTGTAAATTTCAAGTAGATCGGCGATGTTTAAATTTTGCTCTATTGTTTTAAAGGGACGTCACTTTCCCCGATACAATATCGACAAACACCGTAGTGAATAGCACCCCTAACCTTCCCAGAAAATTCTTAAAACTTTCCTTCAAGTGTGGGGCAAGGAAGGTTGCCTCTTCGTTCATAACGTTCCCCCACTACTTTTGTAAATTTCAAGAAAACTTAATTTTTTTTGCAGTTTTAGAGGAGGACCTCCTCCCCGACCACATCGATGTAGCGTATCTTTTGTAAAAGTGATGTAGCGTATCTTTTGTAAACGTCCCAGAAAATGTCAAACAAATTATTCCGTCCAAATATCACAAAATCAGGTATCAACTATTAATATCGTAACCTCTCCCCAGTCCTCAAGTAACTCGGTAAAGTTTAATTGTTTCTCTGTATGTACTTAAGAGAAGCGGATGTCTCCCTATGCCCTTTTATTTTTATTAAAAAATCAGGAACCTGGTATAATTTTCATAACCCGTTTTTTCCGTAAAATTTCAGTCGGGGGAGTTTAGTTTTGTTTGTACTTTCAAAAAAAAAAAAACAAAATCGGCAAAGGGGAGGTCCCCCTCCCCGACCAAATACCGAAAAATAATGTAGCGGATTTTTGTCTAGATGCCAACCCCAACATTCAATGAAAATTTCAAGCAAATCGCATAATTTTGTTCCAGGTTTCAAAAAGTAGGGCAAGGGGGAGGTCCCCCTCCCCATCCACATATGAAATCATCAGGTCCCCCATATTAATTCCATAACCTCACCACATGTTTTCTGTAAATCTCAGATAATTTAGAGAATTTTAGTTTTTTCACAGTACTTTAAAAAAGTCGAACAAAGGGGAGGCCCCCCTCCGCCACCAAATATCGAAATAAAAAGTAGCGAATCTTTGTCTAGATGCCAACCCCAATCTTCAATGAAAATTTCAAGCAAATCGGTCAACTTTGGTCTAATTTTCAAAAAGTCGGACAAAGGGGAGGTTCCTCTCCGCGACCATATGTCAAAAAATGAGGTACCCTATTTTCAGCACATGAGTGCCCCCCACGATCTCTGAAAGTTTCAAGTAAATCGGTTCAGCCGTTTTCGCGCCAACCCGGAACATACAAATAAACAAACAAACAAACAAACAAATAAACAAACATAATTTGAATTTTATATATATAGATTTTGTAAAAATTTTATTGCTATAGAAAATTTTGTAAAAATTTTATTGCTCTAGAAAATGTTGTCAAAATTTTATTTCTATAGAAAATGTCAAAATTTTATTTCTATAGAAAATGTTGTCAGAATTTTATTTCTATAGAAAATTTTGTCAAAATTTTATTTCTATAGAAAATTTTGTCAAAATTTTATTTCTATAGAAAATTTTGTCAAAATTTTATTTCTATAGAAAATTTTGTCAAAACTTTATTTCTATAGAAAATTTTGTCAAAATTTTATTTCTGTAGAAAATTTTGGCAAAATTTTATTTCTGTAGAAAATTTTGGTAAAATTTTATTTCTATAGAAAATTTTGTAAAAATTTTATTTCTATAGAAAATTTTGTCAAAATTTTATTGCTATAGAAAATTTTGGCAAAATTTTATTTCTGTAGCTACTCTCGTTGTTGTAAAACCTTTGCATATGTGTTGTTGTTATGCTCTTTGGAAAGTAAGTCAATATCCTTAGATAATCTTTATGGGTTGCAAAATAAAACCGTTGTCAAATTCATTTATTCTCCTCAATGATCGTAATGCAAAATATTTTAAATGTTCATAAATCATTATTATTATGATTATTTTCATTACGAGTATGGACTTTAAACAATAACCCAATATGCATTTGTTTGTTATTGTGTTAGCTGACGACTGGAAGTCCTTCTTTGTCAAATATATTAATTATACCTCACCAACACAACAACAAAAACAAAAGTTCCAAAACAAGCTGTTTGTTTTTTACAACCAAAAAAAAAAAACAAGAGGTGTTTATGGTCTTCACACAATTCTTCACACTTTACTCTGGGGATTGAATCTCTCGTCGTCGTCGTCGCCGTCTTCGTCATTGTTTTTGATTTATCGAATTGAAAACGTGTTGGAATTTTCCCAAAGCCTCAATACTCTAATACCGCCGAGTTTTGGGAAAAGGTAAACAAAGATTTCATGAATCCCAATTGTCCGTATTGTTTCAGGCTACTGTACTGTATTTTTTGCATATTCTTTTTATTTTCTCTGTAACAATAGCCTTTTCAGTTACCTTGGCATTGGTGGACTGTGCGTTTCAAGTTTCTTCCCTCCCAAATCGTCCTTATGGGCCACGTGCAAAAATGGTAGGAAACACTTTTTTGTGACACATTAGACTTGTAAGCGATTGTTGACCTTCTGCTCCAATGATTTTCAAAAATAAATGCAAATAAGGAAACTGTTCCACGGAAATGCTTACAAATGCTTACATTTCACTTTGATTGATACGCACTTTGAATTACAATATCAAATCATAAGGGGGTTTATTTTGTATTGATTTGTGAGTTTTGTTTGTTTCTGTGGTATGATTTTCAATTTAAATGACAGTAAATCAAACTAGAAATGCTTAATACTTGGCCTAATCCAATTGGCTTTCAAAAAATATTCTCTACGAAATCATTTCTAAAAAAACAATGTTCCAAGTATTTTTTACACTTTTCAATTTCACTAACATTTTTTTTATTCATTGTCAAGTATGCATGCATTTGATGTTGGTCAGAGCAACATTCCATTTGAAATGATCTAGATTTGTTTAGGGATTGTTTAAATTTACTTATTTTAGTTGACTTTCCATATTCTAGTCTAACAGCTCTTAAAACATTTAATTTGCTCGGAATAAAAAAAAATAAATAAATAAATGAATTTGTACATTTTCATAAAGATATATAAAAATTTGACAAAATTTTTTATAGAAATAAAAATTTGACAAAATTTTCTACCGAAATAAAATTCTAACAAAATTTTCTAAAGAAATAAAATTTTGACAAAATTTTCTAAAGAAATAAAATTTTGACAAAATTTTTTATAGAAATACAATTTTGACAAAATTTTCTATAGAAGTAAAATTTTGACAAAATTTTCTATAGAAATAAAAATTTGACAAAATATTTTATAGAAATAAAATTTTAACAACATTTTTTGTAGAAATAAAATTTTGACAAAATTTTCTGTAGAAATAAAATTGTAACAAAATTTTCTATAGAAATAAAATTTTGACAAAATTTCCTGTAGAAAAAAAATGTTAACAAAATTTTTTTTAGAAATAAAATGTTGACAAAATTTTCTTCAGAAATAAAATTTTGACAAAATTTTCTATAGAAATAAAAGTTTGAAATAAAATTTGGAAAAAATTGTTCTATATAAATAAAATGTTGACAAAATGGTCGCAGGGAATAAAGTTTTGACAAAATTTTCTATAAAAATAAAATTTTGACAAAATTTTCTATAGAAATAAAATTTTGACAAAATTTTCTATAGAAATAAAATTTTGACAAAATTTTCTATAGAAATAAAATTTTGACAAAATTTTCTATAGAAATAAAATTTTGACAAAATTTTTTGTAGAAATAAAATTTTAACAAAATTTTCTATAGAAATAACATTTTGCCAAAATTTTCTATAGAAATACAATTTTGACACAATTTTTTATAGAAATACAATTTTGACACCATTTTTTTTAGAAATACAATTTTGACAAAATTTGACAATTGACAAAATCGATGATTTGAAGAGAAATGTTTGTACACAGTTATTTCGGCAAAAGCCGGCTATCATAGACCTTTTTTCGCATGGTTCAAGTGCGGTTCACTTTGGGTTTGGTGAACTACCAGAATTTGTTCGATAATTGGTGGATAGTTTTGCTGCAAGTAGAGGATGCTGATGAGGAATGTGGTAATTCCGAAACGTGCGTCTATCCAATCTTGTAAATGAATTTGACAAACATTCTTTTTCTCTGTTTGTTAAGCTACTCTTGTAGTTTAGTCAACGCAATGGTTTTTAAGCTGAGATCAAAACAGCAAATATGATTGAAGTACAAACCAACAATAACAAAACAAAACGAAATAAAATTTTGACAACATTTTATTTCTATAGAAAATTTTAACAAAAATTTTTATAGAAATAAAATTTTGAAAAAAATGTTCTATATAAATAAAATGTTGACAAAATGGTCTCAGGGAATAAAGTTTTGACAAAATTTTCTATAAAAATAAAATTTTGACAAAATTTTCTATAGAAATAAAATTTTCTATAGAAATAAAATTTTGACAAAATTTTCTATGGAAATAAAATTTTAACAAAATTTTCTATAGAAATAAAATTTTGCCAAAATTTTCTATATAAATAAAATTTTAACAAAATATTATATAAAAAAAAAGTTTTAACAAAATTTTCTATAGAAATACAATTTTGACAAAATTTTCTATAGAAATAAAATTTTGTTTTGTTATTGTTATTGTTGGTTTTGTTCTTTAAGCATTGTTGTTGTTTTTTTATTCTGACAATTGGTTGATAGTTTTGCGTCAAGTAGAGGATGCTGATGAATAATGTGGTAATTCCGAAACGTGCGTCCATCCAACCATCTTGCAGTCTATAGTTCTTTGCCCAGATAAATTTGACAAACATTATTTTCCTCTGTTGGTTAAGCTACACTTGTAGTTTAGTCAACGCAATGGTTTTTAAGCTGAGATCAAAACAACAAATATGGTTGAAGTACAAACCAACAATAACAAAACAAAACGAAGTAAAATTTTGAGGAAATTTTCGATAGAAATAAAATTTTGACAAAATTTTCTATGAAAATAAAATTCTGACAAAATAAAGAAATAAAATTTTGACAAAATTTTCTGTAGAAATAAAATTTTGACAAAATTTTCTATATAAATAAAATTTTGACAAAATTTTCTATAAAAATAAAGTTTTAACAAATTTTTTTATATAAATACAATTTTGACAAAATTTTCTATAGAAATAAAATTTTGACAAAATTTTCTATATAAATAAAATTTTGACAAAATTGTTTGTAGAAATTAATTTTTTACAAAATTTTCTATAGAAATTAAATTTTGACAAAATTTTTTGTAGAAAAAAAATTTTAACAAAATTTTCTATAGAAATAACATTTTGCCAAAATTTTCTATAGAAATACAATTTTGACACAATTTTTTATAGAAATACAATTTTGACACCATTTTTTTTAGAAATACAATTTTGACAAAATTTTCTATAGAAATTAAATTTTGGCAAAATTTTGTATAGAAATACAATTTTGACAAAAGTTTCTTTAGAAATACAATTTTGACAAAATTTTGTATAGAAATACAATTGTGACAAAATTTTCTATAGAAATACAATTTTGACAAAATTTTCTATAGAAATAAAGTTTTAACAAAATTTTCTATGGAAATACAATTTTGACAAAATGTTCTATAGAAATAAAATTTTAACAAAATTTTCTATAGAAATACAATTTTGACAAAATTTTCTATAAAAATAAAATTTTGACAAAATTTTCTATAGAAATAAAATTTTGACAAAATTTTCTATAGAAATAAAATTTTGACAAAATTTTCTATGGAAATAAAATTTTAACAAAATTTTCTATAGAAATAAAATTTTGCCAAAATTTTCTATAGAAATAAAATTTTGCCAAAATTTTCTATAGAAATACAATTTTGACAAAATTTTCTAGAGAAATACAATATTGACAAAATTTTCTATAGAAATAAAACTTTGACAAAATTTTCTATAGAAATACAATTTTGACAAAATTTTCGATAGAAATAAAATTTTGACAAAATTTTCTACAGAAATAAAACTTTGACAAAATTTTCTATAGAAATAAAATTTTAACAAAATTTTCTATAGAAATACAATTTTGACAAAATTTTCTATAGAAATAAAATTAAGGAAAAAATAATCTATAGAAATAAAATTTGGACAAATTTTTCAATGGAAATAAAATTTTCCATAGAAATAAAAATTTGACAATTAAAATAAAATTTTCTACACTCAAAAAAAAGTGAACTCTCTATTTCACTAAAGCCATATTAACTTTATATTAGTTCATAGAATCATTATGTTTGGAAAAAGTTTATTTTAGTCAAATAATTTTTTGCGTATGTTAGTCAAATGAACTAAAAAATGGGAAAAAGTTATACACAAATAAAGCATAAAGATTTCCTAATTTCGTATTTCTTACAAAATAGTTCATTATTTCTTTAAATTTGTAAATTTTACCAAAAATGTGTCCATCATGAACTTCGTATGTCACTAAAGACATTCTTGCAATTTTGAACTCCAAGATTTCTCTTAAAACTACAAAATTTTCTTCACTACTGAAAAAATTTAGTTATGTCTAATAAATTTTCTTGAATTTTCCGAAAAATATTTACTTATTTTTGACATATCGGAGTGATGCCAGCGCTTGTAATACCGTTTAGTTAAAATTTTCTAAAAAAGTTCCAAATTTTCTAAAATTAATCGAAAGTTATCTTTCCTGGTGGGTTCACTGTTTTTTCAGTGTATAGAAATAAAATTTTTACAAAATTTTCTATTGAAATAAACCCAGTCAACTGCACTCAAATCGATGATTTGAAGAGAAATGATTGTACACAGTTATTTCGGCAAAAGCCGGCTATCATAGACCTTTTTTCGCATGGTTCAAGTGCGGTTCACTTTGGGTTTGGTGAACTACCAGAATTTGTTCGATAATTGGTGGATAGTTTTGCTGCAAGTAGAGGATGCTGATGAGGAATGTGGTAATTCCGAAACGTGCGTCTATCCAATCTTGCAAATGAATTTGACAAACATTCTTTTTCTCTGTTTGTTAAGCTGCTCTTGTAGTTTAGTCAACGCAATGGTTTTTAAGCTGAGATCAAAACAGCAAATATGATTGAAGGACAAACCAACAATAACAAAACAAAACGAAATAAAATTTTGACAAAAATTTCTATAGAAATTAAATTTTGACAAATTTATCTATAGAAATAAAATTTTGACAAATTTTCTATATAAATAAAACTTTGACAAAAAAATTACTATAGAAATAAAATTTTAACAAAATTTTCTATAGAAATATAAGTTTGACAAAATTTTCTATAGAAATAAAATTTTGACAAAATTTTCGATAGAAATAAAATTTTGACAAAATTTCCTACAGAAATAAAATTTTGCAAAAATTTTCTATAGAAATAAAATTTTGACAAAATTTTCTATAGAAATAAAATTTTGACAAAACTTTCTATATAAATAAAATTTTGACAAAAAAAATTCTATAGAAATAAAATTTTGACAAAATTTTCTATACAAATATAAGTTTGACAAAATTTTCTATATAAATAAAATTTTGACAAAAAAAATTCTATAGAAATAAAATTTTGACAAAATTTTCTATACAAATATAAGTTTGACAAAATTTTCTATAGAAATAAAATTTTGACAAAATTTTCGATAGAAATAAAAATTTGACAAAATTTCCTATAGAAATAAAATTTTGCAAAAATTTTCTATAGAAATAAAATTTTGACAAAACTTTCTATATAAATAAAATTTTGACAAAAAAATTTCTATAGAAATAAAATTTTGAAAAATTTTCTATAGAAATATAAGTTTGACAAAATTTTCTATAGAAATACAATTTTGCAAAAATTTTCTATAGAAATAAAATTTTGACAAAATTTTCTATAGAAATAAAATTTTGACAAAACTTTCTATATAAATAAAATTTTGACAAAAAAATTTCTATAGAAATAAAATTTTGAGAAAATTTTCTATAGAAATATAAGTTTGACAAAATTTTCTATAGATATAAAATTTTGACAAAATTTTCGATAGAAATATAATTTTGACAAAATTTTCTATAGAAATAAAATTTTGAGAAAATTTTCTATAGAAATAAAATTTTGACAAAATTTTCTATATAAATAAAATTTTGACAAAATTGTCTATATAAATAAAATTTTGACAAAAAAATTTCAATAGAAATAAAATTTTGACAAAATTTACTATACAAATATAAGTTTGACAAAATTTTCTATAGAAATAAAATTTTGACAAAATTTCCTATAGAAATAAAATTTTGACAAAATTTTCGATAGAAATAAAATTTTGACAAAATTTCCTATAGAAATAAAATTTTGCAAAAATTTTCTATAGAAATAAAATTTTGACAAAACTTTCTATATAAATAAAATTTTGACAAAAAAAATTCTATAGAAATAAAATTTTGACAAAATTTTCTATAGAAATATAAGTTTGACAAAATTTTCTATAGAAATAAAATTTTGACAAATTTTTCTATAGAAATAAAATCTTGACAAAATTTTCTATTGAAATAAAATTTTGAGAAAATTTTCTATAGAAATACAATTTTGACAAAATTGTCTATAGAAATAAAATTTTGACAAAATTTTGTATAGAAATAAAATTTTGAGAAAATTTTCTATTGAAATAAAATTTTGACAAAATTTTCTATAGAAATAAATTTTGGTCAACGCAAACTTCGCATTCGTATGTTTCTGTGTATAAAACCCCTTTCGAAGAAAGTCACCAATAACCATTATATAGAAAATTATTTATCCTAATAAAATTATGCAATTATTTGATTAATAGATTTAGAATTCCACAAAAAAGCATATAATTTACTGGATAACGGCAAATACAAATATTTATGCTCACATTCAATTTATCAGCCACATTTCGTTTATTGAACTTGGCGCCTTGTATAGAATTTCTTCAATTACGAGTATCACAAATGTGACTGATGACTCATTGGCCAAAGGCCTCCATCATCTATCCAGGCATGCATTTTATTAGTCATGCTTCAAGTAATAAAAAAAATATATATTGGCAATTCTTCTGTTGCTTCTTCAGTGAAAATAGTGATTTGATAATTGCCTGGGATTTTGTTTGGTCACTTCAGGCTTTCATGTGGGTGGGGCGAAAGAAAAAGGTTTGCCTCATTTTAATTACCATTCACATATCCTTATCTCTTTGTCATCGTCTTAATCTTTAGAAGAACAAACAACTTTATGGTCATATACATTATATATATACCCTAATGAAACAGATACCCATTTGATTTTCCTGTGAGGAGGAATCAGGAAGAATTCCAAAATCCATATAAGTCAAAGATTTAAAAAGCCTGAGATGGTCAATCTGAATATGTTTTACGATGGCTTTTTGTATTCATGCCCTATACACACAGGTAATTGGGATAATTATTTTTTTGATTTGAAAATAAACACTTTCGTTGTAATTTATGGTCTTATAATAAACCGTATCCATCATTTACCATGGCTTCTCAATGTCAATGAATGCTGGTAATGACTACGATGACAATGACGATGATGATGATGGTGCATGAAGCACTTTTCTTATGCAAAAGGATTCAGATGACGTAGGAGCTAATTTTAATTCTTCACATATATCAGGCAATTAATTTTATGACTCAAGCATTGTATGATGCATAATTAAAAATGTAAGAATCCCACAAATTATAACGCGCTAAGGTTGGGCAGATCCGAGTAACCTTTCTTTAATTTTCAAGAAGCTATATCTAATACTTCTTTATATACAGTTCACAAAAGTGTACACCGAAGCCAAAAATTAAATGGTAGAATTAAAATTCAATTTTTTTAATTAAAAATCGACTTTAGATTTTTTTTACTTTTGATGTTGGTATTTTCACAATTTTAAAGCAACTCTAAAAATCAAAATTGTGCACAAGTTGGAAAGTCCAATAACCGAAAGTTACAAAATAACAAAAAATCGACCTTTTAGAAATTCAGATAAGTCTTTTGGTCGTTTTCAAAAAGTCGATTATCGATTGTGGTTAGGTTAGGTATAGTGGCAGCCTGACATTTCAGGCTCACTTAGACTATTCAACCCATAGTTATCCAGGGCTACCTATTCCGACACAAAAAACATTTAAGTCAACGTTTTGTTATCTCAAAATTCGACTTTCGAATTTTAGAAATTCACTTTTGATGTTGATTTTTTCACGATTTTAAAATGTTGGCAAATTAGACTTTTCCAATTTTTAAGAAAGATGAACAATCTACTTCTTCGATCTTTAAGAAGAAAGATTTTAAAGACGAAAATCAATTAATATATAATTCTTATCTTGGTATTTTTCAAAATTAAAAAAAAAAATCAACAAACCTATCACATTTTACAAAAGTCGGAAAGTCCTGTAATAACATAGAAAGTTGACTATTTAACAACAATCGAAAATCGACTTTTCTATCGACAAATTTTTAAAAGGATAAAAAGTCTTCTTCTCCGAATTTTAAAAAGGTTGAAAAGGGCAAGCCATGAAGAACATCGGCATTTTCTCGAAAACAAATCGAAGTCAACACTTTGTCACCTCAAAAAACGATTTCGGAATTTTTGTGATAACCAGTCAAATCCACTTTTGACGCTGATCCTTTTCCAAATTTAAAAAAGTCGATAAATCAACATTTTGCCCAAAAAAGTAAAAGTCGACATCCATAATTCCAAAAATCGACTTCGGAATGTTTGATATCGAGTCAAATCTACTTTTCTATCGATCTTATTCAAAAAATTTGATTTTTCAAATTAAAAAAATAAAAATCGAGTTTTCCGATCTGTAAAAACGAAATGGAGATGAAAGTCGAGTTAAAATGACAAATAACCACTGATGTTAATATTTTAACTAACCAAAATGTGGAAAACCACATTTCAAAAAAATCTAAAATTAGACAACTGCAAACGTCGAATAGTCAAAAGTTCTTTGTTTTTTTTCAAAATATTAACATACAATTGAAAATCGACCAAACTAAGTATTCCGCATACACAGAAAAAAATTTCATGGACATTTTTCCAATTAAAATCTTAATTGAATTTTTAAAAATATTCAATTAAAAATTTAATTGATTCAACAATTTTTTTTAATTGAAACCAAAATCAATCACACAAATTAATAGTATCAATTAATCTTTTAATTGAATTAATTAATTTTTTAATTGGATTAATTAATTTTTTAATTGGATTAATTAATTTTTAATTGACTGTAAATTAATTTTTTAATTGATACTATCATTTCTGTGACTGAAGACATTTCAATTAAAAACTTAATTCGATCAATTAATTTCGTGATTGAATCAGAAAAAAATGTTTTGTGTGTAGGATTAAGCTAAGGTTGTTTTTCATAAATAAAAATTTTGAAGACTTTTCTGAATTTTGAAAAATTCGAAAAGACAATCAAAGCCGAAAATCGAAGGACTTATCGACTTTTTGTAAAAAAATCAAAAATCGAAAAATCGTTCGCCCGATTTACACTCATATGACCACAGTGGCGAATCTTTTACTCCGATTTAATTGAAATTTTGCACAGGGAGTAGAATTAGCATTGTAGCTATGCGTGCCAAATTTGGTTGAAATCGGTTCAGATTTAGATATAGGTTCCATATATAGCTTTCGCCCGATTTACACTCCTATGACCACAGAGGCCAATTTTTTGATCCGATTTAGTTGAAATTTTGCACAGGGAGTAGAATTAGCATTATATCTATGCGTGCCAAATTTGCTTGAAATCGGTTCAGATTTAGATATAGCTCCCATATATATGTTTTTCTGATTTCGACCAAAATGGTCAAAATACCAAAATTTTCCTTGTAAAATCGCCACTACTTAGTCGAAAAGTTGTAAAAATGACTCTAATTTTCCTAAACTTCTAATAGATATATATCGAGCGATAAACCATAACTAAACTTCTGCGAAGTTTCCTTAAAATTGCTTCAGATGTTTAAATGTTTCCCATATTTTTTTACTAACATTGTGTTCCACCCTAGTGCATTAGCCGATTTAAATTACGAGTCTATAAATTTTGTAGAAGTCTATCAAATTCTGTCCAGATCGAGT
This sequence comes from Haematobia irritans, assembly GCF_050003625.1. Lineage (NCBI taxonomy): Eukaryota > Metazoa > Arthropoda > Insecta > Diptera > Muscidae > Haematobia > Haematobia irritans. The sequence continues at coordinate 116,807,055 of NC_134401.1, forward strand.
GTTATTTAAATGTATGTATTTGGGACAAATCTTTATATATAGCCCCCAACACATTTGACGGATGTGATATGGTATCGAAAATTTAGATCTACAAAGTGGTGCAGGGTATAATATAGTCGGCCCAGCCCGACTTTAGACTTTCCTTACTTGTTTTTTTTTTTTTTGTACTAACATAGTGTACCATCCCAAGACATTAGCCGACTTAAATTTTAAGTCTATAGATTATAAATTTTGTTCAGATCGAGTCAGATTTAAATGTATGTATTTGGGACAAAAACCTCTATATATATAGCACCCAACACATTTGACGGATTTGATATAAGTATCGAAAATGTGGATTTACAAAGTGGTACAGGTTATAATATAGTCTGCCCCGTCCAACTTTAGACTTTCCTTACTTGTCTTCTAATAAAATGTAAAACTTTTGCAATACTATATTTTTTTTTTTTATATTGCAAAGTACAAAAGACCGAAAAGGGATTCCGAAGCCGAAAGTCAACTACTTGACCCTTTGAAATCTCCAAAATCGATTTTTTTAATCGAGTCTAATCGACTAGAAGACATTTAATTTTATTATTTTTTCAAAATTTTAAGGAAAGAATAGTCAAAGAATCAACTATTCCACTTTCTAAAAAGAGTGGAAGTATAAGTCGAACTGTCGAAAGTTAACTTTTTCAAACATTGAAAAAATAGAAAATCTACCAAAGCTCAAGATGGTTTTTTTGTCAAAAAAGAAAGACTCGAAGTCAAATTTTTGCAGTCTGAAAAATTGATTTTGATTTTTTTTTTGAAATCTTGTCAAACTGACCCGTTGATTTCAGCTTTTCCCACACAGAAAAAAAAGTGTCTTGTAAATTTAAGGACCATTTTGACTTCCACATAGTTCAACAAATTTACTGTAATATAGTTCATTTTTCGTAACCACAACGAAAATTAACTTAGCTAAAGCAAAACTTATAAAAATTCAGTAAATGTTTTTTAGTTCACTAACTACGAAATGGGAAGGATTTTTCCTTAAATAAATTTCCAACACAGTAGTTAATGCATCGTTGATTCTATTATAAAAATACATGGGCAATATAAAAATCTTACTACGAAATGTGGACAATTTACTAAGACAAAATTTTGTATGGAAAAAAATTTTTGTAGTAAAAATTAACTTAACGACATTACCGATTCGTACGATGACTACCTACAGATTATTTCCCTTTTTATTATATGTTGGAGTGTTTTTACTCACATTGAAAATTTTAGTTAAAATAGAATAAAAATTAGTTAATATAATCCTTGACAGGTGTATATAATTTTTATAGATTCCTCATAGATTTGGTATATATTTTACCTTAACTTATAGATAGAATTCCTACTAATCAATAAACGTGCTACTGGAAAATGTGAGTGCATCATGCGAGGGAGTTTTTAGAGACATTTTGTGTATATCTCGTATGATTGTTTGTGTTTGTTATTGCGTCATTTATGCTGTTGTTGGTTGTTTTGATTCTAGAGACAATGGAATGTTCCTTGTGTATTGTTGGTATCTTTTGTGGTGAGAGTTGTTTTTTTGCAATAGCAAGATCAGAAAGGGAACGTGTGTGTGTGTGGAGTTGTTTTTCTTTACGGCAGGTATGTATCCCTTATGACTATTTGTGTCTTTCAGTTTTATTGTTGCATTCAATTATGTTGATGCATTTATGAAGTGCACACGTGGGTTTAATTTTGCAAAATTGTAGTGCGGTATTGGTGTTTATTAATGAAAATACATTTATTTAGAAACTGAGAAGTGAATGATGTGATGTTAGAGGAATCAAAAACGCTTTTTATTGATAAAAAAACAAATAACAGATTAAAGAACTGTATATTTCTGTTAATATAGAAGAGAATAGCCCAAATCAAGTTTTTTATAAAGATTATTTTTTATAATGGATTATTAAAGAAAACTTATCATGGAAATTGCAATTTTAGCCGCTAAACTCGAACTTAATATCCACCTTAAATACTAAATGCTATACTGACAAGTGGAAATTATGTCTAATTTTATAATATTTTTTATTTCAATTATATTCTGAGAATAATTTCAATAACGTCCCATTTGTCCATGGATATGATTCCAATAATGTACCTACTGGATGGATTTTTCAATGTGGTAAGTTTTTCTGTAAACGGTATTTTGCCGTTTTTAATAAAACCAAAATTTCAATTTATTAAAAATTATTTTTTTCACTTGCAGGTAGACAGGTCTCGTAATGGTAATTTTAAATATTCTTACTGTTTAATACTAATTAAGCTGATATCCTTATTGGCTCTAGGAAATACTCTTGAAAACCGTAAGTTAAAGATCAATATGAACGATAGAATTAATTAATTAATAATATTTTTCTTATATTTTGTATAACTTCAGATGCCTCTAAGCCAAATCCGCCCAACAAAAGTTAGCCAAAATCGATGAAATTGGACAATTCAATTGAATATAGCAACTTATGCCACATATATCTTTCATATGGATAGAAAACATGGACATTTAAATTAATTAGTTTAGTCCTAATAACATAGAATATTAGTCTTTTGAAGAAGCAATTACTAACTACCGACAAGTAAATGCGTCCAACGTACTAATAAAAATATTTCCTTTATTGTATATCATAAGCCATAGTTTTGTGTAATATAATAATAATTCTTTGAAATAAAATACTGGTGGTTATAGAAAATTGACTTGTTTTGTACGAAAAATTTCTTAGTTGTATACAGGCTTTTTGTACTTTTGATTCCTCAATTTCTCTACTTTTTTGAAAATTATACCGACAAACAATTTATTTCAAACCAATTTCTTAATACATGTTTCCCAAAAAATTGTTAATTTTTCCGGATAGCAGGAATATTTTGAATGAGTTTAACTATATTCTTCCCACAGCATAGTAATAATGAACTAAAATACGATGTAATACATGAACTAATTTGTAAGAAAATCATGAACTTATCTAGATGAAAAAAATCTTTGGCGCCAAATCATGGTCATTCTTACTATGGGTTAGTTCATTTTTCATAAAAAATAGTAAACTTTTTTTTCGGTGCAATTTTAAACAACTCAAAAGCCTTATTTTCTATTTAGGAAAGACAAAAAGTCGGCGAAATTTTGAAAAATCATAAACGACTTTCCGACTGATCGACTTTTTTTATCAAGAAAATCGTAGTCGACTCTTTGTATACTCAAAAATCGACTTTCAATTTTTTACAATCAAGTCAAAGTGATGAAACGAAAATTTATGAATCAAAAAGTCGAATTTTCTAAATCTTAAAAATGACAAAACATTGACTTTTCCAAATTTTGAGAACTTAAATATTGACTTTTCGACTGATAGAATTTTTGTCACAAAAATTTAAAGTCGACTTTTTCTAATTTCAGAAATCGACTTTAATTTTGTTTACAATCAAGTGAAATTGACAAACCGACTTTTAATGTTGATAGTTTGGAAATTTTTAAAAAATTGAAAAATCAACTTCCCCTAATTTTAAAATAGTCCAAATGTAGAAAATTTTACTTTTGCAAAAGTCGATTTTTCTTATTTTAAAAAAGTCAGCATTTTTGAATTTTGGAAAATACAAAAGGTATTATAAAGCCGAAAATCAACTCAACGACTTTAGAATATCTTAATAAATCACGTCATATTGACTAGTCGATTATCGACGTTGATTTTTCTAAAAATTAAAAAAAAAAAACAAGTATATACGGCCGTAAGTTCGGCCAGGCCGAAGCTTATGTACCCTCCATCATGGATTGCGTTGAAACTTCATCTAAACACTGCCATCCACAATCGAATTACTTAAGTTGCGGTAACGCTTGGCGATGGCAAGGTATCTTACAACCTCCTAACACCATCTTCTAAATTGTATATAAGTACGTACGTGGTATATATTAAATCAAACAAGTATATAGAAATAAAAATTTTGACAAAATTTTGTATAAAAAGACAATTTTGACAAAAATTTCTACAGAAATAAAATTTTAACAAAATTTTCTATAGAAATAAACTTTTGACAAAATTTTCTATAGAAATAAAATCTTGGTAGATTATTTTTGGCTCTAGTGGCAACCATGATTATGAACCGATATGGACCAATTTTTGTGAGATTGGACCAATTTTGGTATGGTTGTTAGCGACCATATACTAACACCAGGTGCCTAATTCAACTGGATCGGATGAATTTTTCTCCTCCAAGAGGCTCCGGAGGTCAAATCTGGAGAATGTTTTATATGGGGGCTATATATAATTATGGCCGATATGGACCAATTCTGGCACGGTTGTTAAGGATCATATACTAACACCATGCTTCAAATTACAACCGGATTGGATGAAATTTGCTTCTCTTGGAGGCTTCGCAAGCCAAATCTGGGGATCGGTTTATATGGGGGCTATATATAATTATGAACCGATGTGGACCAATTTTTGCATGGTTGTTAGAGACCATATACCAATATCATGTACCAAATTTCAGGCGGATCGGATGAAATTTGCTTCTCTTTGAGGCTCCGCAACCCAAATCTGGGGATCAATTTATATGGGCGCCATATATAATTACGGACCGATGTGGACCTATTTCTGCATGGTTGTTAGAGACCATATACCAACGTCTTGTACCAAATTTCAGCCGGATCGGATGAAATTTGCTTCTCTTTGAGGCTCCGCAAGCCAAATCTGGGGATCGGTTTATATGGGGGATATATATAATTATGGTCCGATGTTGACCAATTTTTGCGTGATTGTTAGAGACCATATACAAACCCCATGTACCAAATTTCAGCCGGATCGGATGAAATATGCTTCCCTTAGAGGCTCCACAAGCCAAATCTGGGGATCGGTTTATATGGGGGCTATATATAATTATGGACCGATGTGAACCATTTTTTGCATGGTTGTTAGAGACCATATACCAACATCATGTACCAAATTTCAGCCGGATCGGATGAAACTTTCTTCTCTTTAAGGCTCCGCAAGCCAAATCTGAGGGTCCCTTTATATGGGGGCTATACGTAAAAGTGGACCGATATGGCCCATTTTCAATACCATCCGACCTACATCGATAACAACTACTTGTGCCAAGTTTCAAGTCGATAGCTTGTTTCGTTCGGAAGTTAGCGTGATTTCAACAGACGGACGGACGGACGGACGGACGGACGGACATGCTTAGATCGACTCAGAATTTCACCACGACCCAGAATATATATACTTTATGGGGTCTTAGAGCAATATTTCGATGTGTTACAAACGGAATGACAAAGTTAATATACCCCCATCCTATGGTGGAGGGTATAAAAATTGGAAAAATTCACTTTTCTAACTTTTTGTCGGAAAGTGAAATTTTGCAAATGTCGCACACTGGTTCAAAATCAATTTTTTTTTGGAAATAATTCTGCAAGTTTTGAACGGATAAAGATATCAACCTAATAAAGCTGAGTTGTTTTCCTCCAAAAAAAAAAAGGATTTGAAACCACTGTGCGTCGCTCGATCAGAAGTCGACTTTTTCAAATATTGAAAAATTTATAAAACAACTTTTCCAAATTTGAAAAAAGACGAATAGTCGACTTTCAGAATTGGAAAAAAGTTGAAGGCCATGCCAAAGCCGAACATCGAGAAAACAAAGCCGAAAAGTCAATGTCGACTTCTTTTAATCTAAAAAATCGACTATTAAATTTTTTGAAAATTGGCTGACCTATTTTACGTTGTTTCTTTTTTGGTTTTTTTCTTGTTTAACTTTAATAAGTCGTCAACTTTTCACAGTGTTTGAATTTGGAATTTCAAAAGATTAAATATTATGAAAAATGTCTAAAAAAAAAAAATAATAAATTCATATCTGGAATCCAACATCCAGGACACAACACCTACAGGATACATTAAAATGTATCCTTACAATAAATCCTTAAAGCCGAATTGTTTTCCTCTAAAAAAAAGGATTTGACTCCACTGTTCGTCGATCGATCAAATGTCGAGTTTTTCAAATATTGAAAAATTTTTAAAACAACTTTTTCAAGTATGAAAAAGACGAATAGTGGACTTTCCGAATTTTAAAAAAGCCGAATATCGAGTTTTTGTCAAAACAAAGCCGAAAAGTTAATGTTGATTTCTTGTAATCTAAAAAATCGACTTTAGAATTTTTTGGAAATTGGCTGACCCATTTTATGTTGTTTTTTGTTTTTTTTTTTACTTTAATAGTCGTCAACTTTTCACAGTGTTTGAATTTGGAATTTTAAAAGATTAAATATTATGAAAAATGTCTGAAAAAAAAGAATAAATTCATATTTGGAATCCAACATCCAGGACACAACACCTACACTCAAAAAAAAAGTTTACTTGGATCAAAAGATTTTGACCTTCCCTTAAGGATTTGGGTATTGATTCCGAGCCAAAGATGCGGCTTTTTTAAAATTAAGACATCTTTGACGGACCTCCCTGACTTTAAATCTAGGATAAATAAAATTAAAATTAGATACAGATCTCATTCATCGAATTTTTATCCTCTTTTTGCGATATATTAATAAAGGTATTTATGTACAAACAAATTCCAATTTAAAATCCAAATTATGACAGGTACTTCAAAGTAAAGTTTTCCTAATGTTAAACAAAAAAAAAAACTTTAAACCAAAGATGGAAATCCTTAAAATAAGTCTTAGCCTATATTTGAAGCGATTTTATCTTAAATTTAAAATTGCAATATGTCAGTTGAGTTAAAGACGATTTCTTTCAATTAAAAATGTTTTTCTTTATTTTAAGGAAAATTTGCCTTACTTCAAAGATCTACAGCTGCAGCAGAGAGATAGAAAATTTCAAGATTTGTGTCCTAAATTTAATGAAAAAAAAATTTTGAAGCAAGGATTATAAACTTTCATTTAATTAAAATGTCATTATTTTAAAGAATTTTGTCCTTAACTTTGGGTAAATTTCGATTCCTAAAATTTAAGTTGCATATGAGGTCAACAATTTTTTTCAGTGTACAGGATACATTAAAATGCATCCTTACAAGAAATCCTTTCCTCACCTCGGCATTAATACCAACGTCATAAAAATAAAGACAAAATCATTGAGCTGCCTACACAGAAAAAAATTTCACGAAAAATTTTCCAATTAAAATTTTAATTGAGTTTTAAAAAATATTCAATTAAAATTTTAATTGAATCTACAAATTTTTTAATTGAAACAAAAATCAATCACAAAAATTAATAGTATCAATTAATTTTTTAATTGACTTTCAATTAATTTTTTAATTGACTTTCAATTAATTTTTTAATTGATACTATCATTTCTGTGATTGGAGACATTTCAATTAAAAAATTAATTGGATCAATTAATTTCGTGATTGAATCAGAAAAAATATTTTTTGTGTGTACGTTTGGGCGATGAGCTTAATTTCTATCCGAGTATCCCTGATGTCATGTAAATGTATCGCACAACAAAGAATCCATCATATTTGAATATCTGAATGGATCGCCTTAAAGCTTTATCTTTCATATACACACAGAAAAATATCAAAAATATATTTTCAATTGAATTTGAAGAAATTGCCAATTAAAAAATTAATTGGTCCAATTAACTTTTTAATCAAACCAAAATTCAATTACAAAAAATTCTTGCAAAAATAAAATTTTTAATTTAAGCAATTAATTTTTAAGTTGGTATCGAGATCGATATTTTGAATTGGTGATTGAACCACACTGAACAAAATATTGTCGTGAGGTCAAAGATTTCATGTCTTTAAAATACGAACACAAATTTTGCTTAGCATAGAAGACGCATTTCTCTAAAATAAAGTTATTTTCCTTGTCCAAAAGTCGATAAACTTTTCAATGAAGTCATATTGTCCTTATAATTAAGTGATTTGACTTAAAAATGGGTATCTTAACATGAAAGAAAAAATTTCTTCTTCTAAGGTCAACTTGACTTTAATAATTCAGAAAAATTTTTTAAATTTAATGAAATTGTTTTTAAATTTGCTGTCTTTTTGCATCTTGACTACAAAGCAAAAAACCGTTCAAATATAGGACATGTTTTTCAAAACTTTATTTTAAAGAAGTTTTTTACTTGAAACATAGCATAATTTCTACTGGAAGTCGAGTCCTAATTTGGAAAATAAAGTTGCCGTTAACTCGTTTTTAAAGGACTTTGATAGCATATGAAGAAAAAAAGCTGAGAAAGCGAAAAATTAAAATTTGTTTCCTAGAAGCAAGTACACAAAACCTAAATTTAAAAGAGAATTGTGTCTTAAAAGTATCCTTACTTGTATTCTCCGCTTCTTTGGCTCGGAATCAATACAAAATTTTTTAAAGTAAAGACAAAATCTTTGGAACCGAGTATGCTTTTTTTTCAGTGCAGTTTAAATTAAAAAGTTATTGGATAAATTAATTTCGTGATTGAAACCCAAAAATATTTTTATCTACGTCACAAATATCAGTCATATTCACGATAAACAATTCATGTGTTTCCCATAAGGCATGTTTTACACAAAAACTATTTTATGGAAAATTCCATTTCGGAGAAAAACAAACAGTACTTGGCAAATCCTATCATGAACGAGGAATTTACCAATAGGATATAATCACACTGTGTAATGTGTAATGTGTCGTTTTTATTCTGGCAATCTAACATATTCCTGGTTTACAAAACCTTTTAACTGTCAAAAGTCGATGTATTATCGATAAATAAAGTGGGAGGTGTCATCACCTATTAAACTTGGATATTTTCCGTCACGAAATGTCAGATACTCCTAGCTAATCTATGAGTGTTTGCGTGTGTGTGTAAACCAAAAATTGAGTAATCTCAAATGTGCGGGTGAGTGATGTGAGCGAAAGTGTATAATTGAGCATCCTCCTGGTCGGTCAATTGTGAACATTAATCAAGCGATCAACGTACGTTTGTTGTCAAATGACCGTTAATGAAATTGTTGATTTGCGAATGGCACACAATCCGTTGCAATCTCATGTCACGTTTCATGAAACAATAACAACAATGGCAATGTCCACTAATCAACACCTTCAACCCCTTAAGCAACAACAATAAAGGCAACAATAACAATATGTAATTAAACAAAAACAGATTTAGAAATAAAATCGCACGCACACTTCCAGAACAGGTACATATCAGGCATAAAAGGAAGATGATACCTCTCAAGATCATAGAATGAGAAAAAAAATATAACAATAACAAAAGAAATAAAAACAAACAAAAATCCATGATAAAAAACACAAAACAAAGCAAAATCATATTAATATGGACATGATGCAGAAGCAGCAGCAACAGCTTAGGAAGCAACATCAGCTGCAGCAGCAGCTTTGATTGAGCTTGGAGATAGAGTTAAAGCAGTGTTGCCAACTTGAGAATAATGTACATGAAAACAACAAATGAGAAAGTAGTCATTTTGCATACGGAGCATTTGGTACACAAAATTTGGCTTTCCCTTAGGGATGTTGGTATTGATTGCGAGCCATCTTAAAATTAAAAACGATTTTAGGAGCTATCAAGCTTTAAATCTGGACTTTGTAAAATAAAAATTAGGATATATTTTTCGAATTTTCGTTTTTTATACCCTTCACCACTACTGTGGTACAGGGTATAATAAGTTTGTGCATTTGTATGTAACGCCAAGAAATAGTGGTCATAGAGCCATCTTTTAGTATACCGATCGGCTTAGAATTAAATTCTGAGTCGATTTAGCGATGTCCGTCCGTCTGTCCGTCCGTCTGTCCGTCCGTCTGTCTGTATATGTAATTTTGTGCACAAAGTACAGCTCGCAATTTAAGTCCGATCGTCCTCAAATTTGGCAGAGGGCCGTTTCTTGGGACAGAGACAATCGCTATTGGTTTTGGAAAAAATCGGTTCAGATTTAGATATAGCTGCCATATATATTTATCCCCGATGTGCTCATTGTTAGCGTGTTTATCAACCGATTTTCTTGAAATACCGTACATCCAAATATTTTATGAATCTCGAAAATCTTGCAAAATATCAGCCAAATCGGTTCAGATATAGTTATAGCTCCCATATACATCTTTCGCCCGATATGGACTTATATGGCCCCAGAAGCCAGATTTTTGGCCGAATTTGGTTGAAATTTTGCACTAGGAGTACAATTAGTAGTATAGTCAAGTGTGCCAAATTTGAGTAAAATCGGTTCAGATTTATATATAGCTCCCATATATATCTTTCGCCCGATATGGACTAATATGGTCCTAAAAACCAGAGCTTTGGCCCAATTTGGTTGAAATTTTGCACAGGGAGTAGATTTAGCATTGTAGCTATGCGTGCCAAATGTGATTGAAATCGGTTCAGATTTAGATATAGCTTCTATATATATTTTTCGCCCGATATGGACTTATATGGCCCCAGAAGCCAGAGTTTTGGCCCAATTTGGTTGAAATTTTGCACTAGGAGTACAATGAGTAATATAGTCATGTGTGCCAAATTTGATTGAAATCTGTTCAGATTTAGATATAGCTCCCATATATATGTTTTTCTGATTTCGACAAAAATGGTCAAAATACCAACATTTTCCTTGTCAAATCGCCACTGCTTAATCGAAAAGTTGTAAAAATGACTCTAATTTTCCTAAACTTCTAATACATATATATCGAGCGATAAATCATAAATAAACTTTTGCGATGTTTCCTTAAAATTGCTTCAGATTTAAATGTTTCCCATATTTTTTTACTAAAATTGTGTTCCACCCTAGTGCATTAGCCAACTTAAATTTTGAGTCTATATGTTTTGTAAAAGTCTATCAAATTCTGTCCAAATCGAGTGGGATGTGATATGGTATCGAAAATTTAGATCTACAAAGTGGTGCAGGGTATAATATAGTCGGCCCCGCCCGACTTTAGACTTTCCTTACTTGCTTAGATATACTAATTGGGCGTCGAAATAACCGGGTTTTTGAAAAGACTGTTCTCGGCTTATCCGAAAATCCCAATTTTTTAAAAATCGGTTTGCCGTTATTTTATTTTGCTCAAACCCGGTTAACCGGATAAAATCGAAATTATAACAATTATATTTTCGGTTTATCCGAAAATCCCAATATTTAAAAACCCGGTTTTTGGGTTTTTTAGTTTGCTCAAACCCGGTTAACCGGATAAAAACGAAATTATAAAAATTATATTTTCGTTTTATCCGAAAATCCCAATATTTTAAAACCCGGTTTTTGGGTTTTGATTTTGCTCAAATCCGGTTAACCGGATAAAAACTAAATTATAAAAATTATTGAAAATGAGTTTTAAATACTATTTTTTTACGCTGAAAATACTCGCTGACTGTAGATATCCGACTATTAGTTTTCTAAAAGAAATTTCTTCTTTTCTGAGAACCGATATTTTAGACAAACAACATTGTCTTTACAAGCAAATAAAAAAAAAAGATTTGAGACAATGTCACATCGCTTCTAGTAAATTCGGGTTTATTTTTGCGCTTAAAGAAAGGACTTTACAAGTAAGTGGAATGTCGTTTGACTAAAATATCTTCATTTACTTAGTGAAACTGTGTTGTAAATACCCTACGGGAAATGGATTAACCCCAGGACCGGTACAGGGTTACACCCTGGTGTGTATGGACCAGTCACAATTCTGGTCCAAGCGTATGAAATGGACCGGTCACTTTGACATGAGTTTGTCATTGGCTGGGAAAATTTATACTTTAGGACACGGCTTGGACTCATCCCAAAGGACACGTCATGGAACATCAAACAGTCTGGGACAAACTTTTAGGACCCCGTTTCCATCGGTATTGCACCAGAAAGGAATATGTTGAACAATAAATAATTCTGATAGTTGTATTGTAGTAAAAGATTAGATTCAACAAGTATATACAGCAGTAAGTTCGGCCGGGCCGAATCTTAAATACCCACCACCATGAACCAAATATTAGGGTTTCCTTTGAAATTTCAGGAGGGCTTGAGGACTTGAGGACACTTCCCGAATATACATTTAAAGATTTCAACTATGAGGACTATACCAGATTCTGGATTTATAAGAACCATTTTTGTTTGAGTTTTAGAGGAATCATTAACATATCTTGTAAGTGTGCAAGAAAATTATAAAATAACGTCTTGATTTGAAATCTTAAATCTGGAAATTTTACATTGAGTTTCAAGCAATTTTCATGATCAGTGCGCCTTCTACACCCTCAAGAAGTGAAGTCGGTCTATATGGAGGCATTACCAAATGGACCGATAAAAACTTAATCCGATGCACGTTTTTGTGAGCCTAAAATACCAGAATATTTACAATTTCAGGCAAATCAGATAAAAACTACGGTTTCTAGAAGCCCAAGAAGTAAACTCGGGAAATCGGTCTATATGGGGGCTATACCAAAATATGGACCGATACTCACCATTTTCGGCACACCTCTTTATGGCCCTAAAATACCTCTAGGTTTCCAATTTCAGACAAATTTGATAAAAACTACGGTTTCTATAAGCCCAAGACCCCAAATCGGCAGGTCGTTTTATATGGGGACCATACCAAAACATGGACCGATACCCACAATTTTTGGTACACGTATTTGTGGTCCTACAATACCTCTTGATTTCCAATTTCAGGTAAATTGAATAAAAACTGCGGTTTCTATAAGCCCAAGAAGTAAAATCGGGAGATCGGTCTATATGGGGGCTATACCAAAACATGGACCGATACTCACCATTTTTGGCACACCTCTTTACGAGCATAAAATACCTCTAGATTTCAAATTGCATGCAAATTGGATAAAAACTACTATTTCTATAAGCCCAAGACCCCAAATCGGGAGGTCGGTTTATATGGGGACTATATCAAAACCTGGACCGATATAGCCCATCTTCGAACTTGACCTGCCTGCAGACAAAAGACGAGTTTGTGCAAAATTTCAGCACGATTGCTTCATTATTGAAGACTGTAGCGTGATTACAACAGACAGACAGACAGACAGACAGACAGACAGACAGACAGACGGACAGACGGACATCGTTATATCGTCTTAGAATTTCTCCCTGATCAAGAATATATATACTTTATATAGTCGGAAATCGATATTTCGATGCGTTACAAACGGAATGACAAACTTATTATACCCCCGTCACCATTCTATGGTGGTGGGTATAACAAGTAAGGAAAGTCTAAAGTCGGGCGGCACCACTTTGTAGATCTAAATTTTCGATACCATATCACATCCGTCAAATGTGTTGGGTGCTATATATAAAGGTTTGTCCCAAATACATACATTTAAATATCACTCGATTTGGACAGAATTTGATAAGACTTCTACAAAATCTATAGACTCAAAATTTAAGTCGGCTAATGCACTAGGGTGGAACACAATGTTAGTAAAAAAATATGGGAAACATTTAAATCTGAAGCAATTTTAAGGAAACTTCGCAAAAGTTTATTTATGATTTATCGCTCGATATATATGTATTAGAAGTTTAGGAAAATAAGAGTCATTTTTACAACTTTTCGACTAAGCAGTGGCGATTTAACAAGGAAAATGTTGGTATTTTAACCATTTTTGTCGAAATCCTAAAAACATATATATGGGAGCTATATCTAAATATGAACCGATTTCAATCAAATTTGGCACACATGACTATATTAATAATTGTACTCCTAGTGCAAAATTTCAACCAAATTGGGCCAAAACTCTGGCTTCTGGCTCCATATAAGTGCATATCGGTCGAATGTTATATATGGGAGCTATATCTAAATCTGAATCGATTTCAAATTTGGCACGCATAGCTACAATGCTAAATCTACTCCCTGTGCAAAATTTCAACCAAATTGGGCCAAAACTCTGGCTTTTAGGACCATATTAGTCCATATCGGGCGAAAGATATATATGGGAGCTATATCTAAATATGAACCGATTTCAATCAAATTTTGCACACTTGACTATACTACTAATTGTACTTCTAGTGCAAAATTTCAACCAAATTCGGCCAAAAATCTGGCTTTTGGGGCCATATAAGTCCATATCGGGCGAAAGATATATATGGGAGCTATATCTAAATCTCAACCGATATCAATCAAATTTTGCACACTTGACTATACGACTAAGTGTTATGTTTGTACAAAATTTCAAGCAAATTGGTATAAAACTCTGGCTGCTGAGTCCATGTTAGTGCATATCGGGCGAAAGATATATATGGGAGCTATATCTAAATCTGAACCGATTTCTTCCAAAATCAATAGGGTTCTATTCTGACCCAAATTAGGAACATGTGACAAATTTGAAGGCGATTGGACCTAAATTGCGACCTAGACTTTGATCACAAAAATGTGTTCACAGACAGACGGACAGACGGACATGGTTATATCGACTCAGGGACCCACCCTGAGCATTATTGCCAAAGACACCATGTGTCTATCTCGTCTCCTTCTGGGTGTTACAAACATATGCACTAACTTATAATACCCTGGTCCACAGTGTGGCGCAGGGTATACAAATAAAAACAGTTATTACAAAATTTCGATGTGAATTTTTTGGAAAATCTAAAAAAGTCCAAATCAATTATTAAGAATCGATTTTAGATTTTTAATTTTGACTATCAAAAAATCGTCATTGGTTTCAATTAAATTGAAATGTACCCAGATGTAAGGAAACGAGCATATATGTTATTTCTTAATATTTATTTATAGAATTCTATTATCAATAAAAATAAAAATTCCGATTTGATTAAATAAAATATCAAATCGGTGGAAATGAATCCTTTGTGTTTTCAATTTCCTTGAATTTATATGGGTAATTATTTGGATAAATAATGATAAATGATATTAACAATTGTATATTGAAAATTTTAAAAATATATTAACCCTCTAATGCCCCAATTTTTTTGCCAGCTGAATAAATTTTCAATGTTAACGACACGAAAGCACGAAAACTAAACAAGAAAAATTTATACGGTAAAATTCAGTATATGCCTCTTGAACAGTTTTAACAAAGTTTTCTTTTTATTTTACCCATTTTTGTTCTCTTAAGGTGTGTTTTACTAAAACATTCCTTATTAAATGAAGACGGCCTAAAGGCGGGCTTGGACATTAGAGGGTAAAACAAGTATATACGGCTGTAAGTTCGGCCAGGCCGAAGCTTATGTACCTTCCACCATGGATTGTGTAGAAACTTCTTCTACACACTGCCATCCACAATCGAATCACTCGTGTTGCGGTAAAGCTTGCCGATGGCAAGGTATCTTAAAATCTCCTAACACCTAACACGTCTTCTAAATTGTAAGTAAGTCCATAAATGGTGTATATCAAATTAAAATAGACCGATTAAATACGTATATAATTGAGTTTGACAAAATTTTCTATTGAAATCAAATTTTAAAAAAAAAATTCTATAGAAATAAAATTTTAACAAAATTTTCTATAAAAATAAAATTTTGACAAAATTTTTTATAGGAATAAAATGTTTACAAAATTTTCTATAGAAATAAAATTTTGACAAAATTTTCTATAGAAATAAAATTTTGACAAAATTTTCTATAGAAATAAAATTTTGACAATGTTTTCTATAGAAATGAAATTTTAACTAAATTTTCTATAGAAATAAAATTTTAACAAAATGTTCTATAGAAATAAAATGTTAACAATATTTTCTATAGAAATAAAATTTTGACAAAATTTTCTATAGAAATTAAATTTTGGTAGATTATTTTTGGCTCGAGTGGCAACCATGATTATGAACCGATATGGACCAATTTTTGTGTGATTGGGGATCGGCTATATATAACTATAGACCGATATGTATCAATTTCGGTATGGTTGTTAGCGGCCATATACTAACACCACGTTCCAAATTTGAACTAGATAGGATGAATTTTGCTCCTCCATGAGGCTCCGGAGGTCAAATCTGGAGAACGGTTTATATGGGGGTTTACATAATTATGGACCGATATGGACCAATTCTGTCATGGTTGTTAGAGACCATATACCATTACTCAAAAATGCATTTAGTCGAAAAGTTGATTTTCGTTATTCTATATCCTTGGAAGAATTCTTTTCGTTGAATAATTTCGGGGAAACACCCATACGAGAGTGTTATTATTATGATCCCATTCTATAATGCCATCTGTTTGTCAAAAGCGTTTTTTATTCATTTTAATTTCATTAATTTAATTTCCCATCCAGTTGGCAACACTATGAAGAAAAACTTCTCTTGTCCGGAACTTGACTAAAGATGTACGGATAATTTTGAATGAACTGTGACTAACTAACTGGCATTATTACATTTCGAGGTGGAAGCATCGTGGAGCATCCGAATGAAAACAGCAACAGCAACAGCAGCAGTAACATCAAAACAACAACAATCATACAAGTTCACAGCACATCTATCCCCTGTTTAAGATAGAGATGTAAGAGAACGGTAGTTGAATTCGCATATATTTGTGTGTGAGTGTGTGCATGACACTTTGAGCGCCACTTGTATATGATCAAAAAACAAACAAAAAAAAAACTCTCACTGGACGCTAAGCCGCACTGGGATGGGATGTAATGAATGAGCCTGTGAAAATAGTATAAAAGTATCTAAAGCTAACACATTCAAGTTCAGTCTAGACGCGATCTTAAATCAAGGAACACTGTTCACGAAACAGAAGGATCATCATTCCGCATATTTCTATTCAAAACAATTTGTTTCGTTGGAATAGAAAATAACGGTATTTTTGGAGAAAAAATTTTAAATAAACGATAATTAAAATATTTCCATTTTGTGCAAACAAAAAGTAAATAAAACAAATTTTGTGTGGTTTTTGTTGTGACAAAGAGTTCCTTGTTATATTTGTATACAAAAAAAATTAAAGAAAGAAACAAAGAAGATAATAAGATTCTATAAAAAAGTGGTAAATCAAACAAAGAAAAAGAGAGTATTATCTGTGTAGCCTCCCTCTCTCACAGATAAAACTTTGCAAGTGAAGTTTTCACAAAAACAAAATAAACAGACAGACAGAGACTCAATTTTTCTTACTCTTGTAAAGAGCTTTACTAGAGCTATAAACAGTTACTATTACTGCTATTAACAGTTACAAGTGTCTGTTGTTAACAGAATTAATCAATTACAATAACAGGATTAATTGGTAAAGCTGCTATAAGAACCCGGTTATATTAGAGGAGATTAATTACACACCACACAGTTAATTGATTTTTTTTTATTAAATATAAAGGATTAATTATCGAAGAGATTACATTACAGCTAAAGAGGTAAGTAATTGAATTTTATAAGAATTATTATAGATAAGTTCTCAATCAACGGATGAATAAAAGTTCAAGTAATGGAAAAAGATTTAGTTCTTAGCCCTACACTGAAAAAAAATATTTACGTTATATTAGAGACTATGCAACATAAATTTTACGATGCCCAATTTACAAAGTATTAAGGACAACTTTTTTGTAAATAATGAAATTTTAATTAAAATAAAGTCTATAATCTTTGCTTCATAAATTTTTTTCATTAAATTTAAGACACAAATTTTGGTAATTTGCGTCCCTCCGTTAAAGTCGCATGTCGTTGCACTAAGGCGAATTTTCTTTTAAGGAAAGAAACACATTTTTGATTTAAAGAAATCGTCCTTAAATTAACTGAAATATGGAATCCTTAGATTTAATATAAAAATGCTTTAAATATAGGCTAAGACTTATTTTGAAGATTTAGCATCTTTGGTTTAAAGTTTTTTTTTTTGGAATTAAGAAAACAATTTTTACTTTGAAGTATCCGTTATAATTTTAATTCTTTAAATGGCATTTGTTTGTACGTCAATGGCTTTATTAATATACCGCGAAAAGAGAGTTAATAGTAAGGCAATTTGTCTTTCGGGTGTATAATTGCTGAGTCTGTAAACTAAATTCATGGCTATATCGGACATGGTCCACCCTGAGCATTTTAGCCGCCAAAGACACCATGTGTCTATCTTGTCTCCTTCTGGGTGTTGCAAACATATGCACTAACTTATAATACCCTGTTCCACAGTGTGGCGCACCATAACAGAACGCCACTCTGCCACAAAAGCCATTGCACATGAATCGTCGAAACGTGAATTTAAATGTTGTGTGATGTGATCGCAATATGGCACTAAGGCATACCATTTGAACTACTTCTCGAGATGTTCTTTATTAGTATCCATCAGATATTTGTATCCATCAAATATTTTTTCCAAATATTGTTTTTGTTTTATATTGTACATCGTTTTTATTTTGCTATTTTCGCCGTACATTTTTGTATATAAACTCAATAAAAAATTGAAAATTCTGGTAATTTGCAAAACCATCCCATAAGAACTTCCATGGAAGTGAACAAGTCAATACGCACATATTCAAATCCCCGCGGCGGTGAAATTTTCAATTTTACTTTCATCATTTTGTTTTACATGTTTGTTGACTTTTTATTCTTTTTTGTGACATTTAATAGTCCAAAGTTAAAATGTTCACTTTAAACTGCCAAATGGCATATTTTCTAAGGGCGTTTTCGATTCGCAAACAATATGTTGCATTGCGGTTACACTACTTTTTCCCTCATTGTATTTTCGCCCAATTGATAGTATCATTCCAAAGTTATTGTCAATTCATAATATTGTGAGGAATACAGGATCCAAAATCTATGACAGTGTCCTTCGTATATAGCAATCACTTTCGAGAATGTTGCACCTTTTTTCCCAATCGAAATCGCCATAAGACTGGTCCAGAAGAACTACATTGGAAGTGGAAAAAAATTAATGGAGGATCCCGGGATGCTCGTAAAAAGAAATGATTCCAATGTTTTGTGTCTGTATTTCTTGTTTCTGTATTTTCTAAATTATATTTTCTAAAAATTATCTTTCAAAATAAAAATTTGATATAGAAACAAAATCTTAATAAAATTTTCTATAGAAATAAATTTTTGACACAATTTTCTATAGAAATAAAATTATGACAAAATTTTCTAAAAAAATTAAATTTTGCCGAAATTATCTTAAGAAATAAAATTTTGAAAAATTTGTGAAATATAGAATAGAATAAAATTTTGACAAAATTTTCTATAGAAATAAAATTTTCTAACAAAAATAAAATTTTTAACAAAATTTTCTATAGAAATAAAATTTTGCAAACTTTTCTACAGAAATAAAATTTTATCTAAGTTTTTTGTTTAATACAAATAAAAATTTCGACAAAACTTTCTATTGAAATAAAATTTTACCAAATTTTCTGCAGAAATTTTGACAAAATTTTCGATAGAAATAACATTTTCACAAAATTTTCTTTAGAAACAAAATTTTGACAAATTTTTCTATCGAAATAAAATTTTGACAAAATTTTCTATGCAAATAAAATTTTGCAAAGTTTTCAATAGAAGTAAAACTTTGACTAAATTTTCTATAGAAATAAAATTTTGACAAAATTATATTTAAAAAAAAAATTGATATAGAAATAAAATCTTAATAAAATTTTCTATAGAAATAAAAATTTAACAAAATTTTCTATAGAAATAAAATTTGGACAAAACTTTCTATAGAAATAAAATTTTGAGAAAATTTCCCGTAGAAATAAAATTGTCACAATTTTTTTTAGAAATAAAATTTTGACAAAATTTTCTATAGAAACAAAATTTTGACAAATTTTACTATCGAAATAAAATTTTGACAAAATTTTCTATGGAAATAAAATTTTGCAAAGTTTTCAATAGAAGTAAAACTTTGGCTAAATTTTCTATAGAAATAAAATTTTTACAAAATTATATTAAAAAAAAAAAATTGATATAGAAATAAACTCTTAATAAAATTTTCTATAGAAATAAAATCAAATTTTGACAAAATTATATTTAAGGCAAAAAAAATTTATATAGAATTAAAATCTTAATAAAATTTTTTATAGAAATAAAATGGTCACAAAATTTTTTTTAGAAATAAAATTTTAACAAATTTTTCTATAGAAAAAAAATTTTGCAAAATTTTCATTAGAAATAAAACATTGAAAAAATTTCTACAGAAATAAAATTTTATCCAAGTTTTTTTTTTTTGGTTATCGACAAATATAAAATTTTGACAACACTATCTATAGAAATTAAATCTTCTACAGAAATTTTGAAACATTTTTCTACAGAAATAAAATCTTGAGATAATTTTCGGTAGAAATGAAATTTTCACAAAATTTTCTTTAGAAATAAAATGTTAACAAATTTTTCTCTAGAAATAAAATTTTGCAAAATTTTCATTAGAAATAAAATTTTCACAAAATTTCGTTTAGAAATAAAATTTTGAAAACTTTTTCTATAGAAATAAAATTTTGACAAAATTTTCTATAGAAATAAAATTTTGACAAAATTTTCTATAAAAATAAAATTTTGAAAAAATTTTTTACAGAAATAAAATTTTATCTAAGTTTTTTTGGTTATTGACAAATAAAAAATTTTGACAACACTTTCTATAGAAATAAAATTTTGCAAAATTTTCTACAGAAATTTTGAAAAATTTTTCTACAGAAATAAAATTTTGAGAAAATTTTCGATAGAAATGAAATTTTCACAAAATTTTCTTTAGAAATAAAATTTTAACAAATTTTTCTATAGAAATAAAATTTTGCAAAGTTTTCCATTAGAAATAAAACTTTGAATAAATTTTTTATAGAAATAAAATTATGGCAACATTTTCTCTAGAAATAAAATTTTGAAAAAATAATCTTAAGAAATAAAATTTTGACAAAATTTTCTATAGAAACAAAATTATGACAAAATTTTCTAAAGAGATAAAATTTTTACAAAATTTTCTAAAAAGATAAAATTTTTGCAAAATTTTCTATAGAAATATAATTGTGCAAAATTTTCTACAGGAATAAAATTTTATCTAAGTTTTTTGATTATCGACCTTTTGTTTAATACAAATATAAAATTTTGACAAAACTTTCTATAGAAATAAAATTTTGCAAAACTTTCTACAGAAATTTTAAGAAACTTTTCAACAGAAATAAAATTTTGAGAAAATTTTCAATAGAAATAAAATTGTCACAAATTTTTCTTTAGAAATAAAATGTTAAAAAATTTTCTATAGAAA
Source organism: Haematobia irritans (assembly GCF_050003625.1). Lineage (NCBI taxonomy): Eukaryota > Metazoa > Arthropoda > Insecta > Diptera > Muscidae > Haematobia > Haematobia irritans. The sequence goes on from NC_134401.1 coordinate 116,828,070, forward strand.
TAAAATCTTAATAAAATTTCCTATAGAAATAAAATTTTGACGAAATTTTCTATAGAAATCAAATTATGACAAAATTTTCTATAGAAATAAAATTTTGCAAAATAAGATTTTTTTGTTTGGTAGTTTTTTGGTAACATTTTCTCTAAATTTTGGTAAATTATTTTTGGCTCGAGTGGCAACGGTGGTTTCGACACATTTTGTCTTCAACACCTCTTACCCAGAATTACTGGGTGGGAATGTCTTATACTTCTACTCTAAAATAGTACTCATAAAAGTCAGATACATAGTAATCTAAATCGTCCGGTGAAGGTAAGAATTATTACCAAGTATACGGTATTACTGGGGATATGGTTAGGTTAGGTTAGGTGGCAGCCCGATGTATCAGGCTCACTTAGACTATTCAGTCCATTCTGATACCACATTGGTGAACTTCTCTCTTATCACTGAGTGCTGCCCGATTCTATGTTAAGCTCAATGACAAGGGACCTCCTTTTTATAGCCGAGTCCGAACGGCGTTCCACATTGCAGTGAAACCACTTAGAGAAAGCTTTGAAACCCTCAGAAATGTCACCAGCATTACTGAGGTGGGATAATCGACCGCTGAAAAACTTTTTGGTGTTCGGTCGCAGCAGGAATCGAACCCACGACCTTGTGTATGCAAGGCGGGCATGCTAACCATTGCACCACGGTGGCTCCCCTGGGGATATGGCACAAATACTAAAGCGCTGATTGCATTTTCACGACGGTGGTAGTTGATATGGATATAGTATTATACTTCCTCTTGAAGGATTACTTCTTCGATTTTCTCATTGGCCTGATTCTTGCATCTTGACCTGGAAGCCTTTCTTGGTTGATTCCTCCATCGCAAACTTGTCATTAAAAACGCTAAGTCTTTAGTTTTGGTCAGGGTCGACAAAGATACAAGATCAAGACGAACACAAAAACGGTTCCATCTTACTATATCGGTCTAGAATTTTTTCTGTCGCCAACTTGTTGTCCCATCTGTTAGTATAGACTGCAGTCTTTGTCAGTTTTTTGATATATCTCCTTCTCACTATTTCCAACTTCAATCCTTAGCTGTGAGAGACAATCTCATCCACTTTGCTCTGTAAAATCTCAAACAAACATCAGCATAAGGAAATCCTCTTTGAATTCACAGCTTATTATCTGTGATAGTCAATTTGTTTCCTCAAATATATTCGCAAACTTAAAGTCATTGAATGTTTCTCTATGAAGATGATCATAACCATTTCCGGCATATAAAACGTGCTTCCAATGATTTGTTTTTTGTTTTTTGTTTTTTTTTTTTTTTTTTTTTTGTAATATCCTTTTGGCGCAATGTCAACAATAGTAAACAATTTTTGGTTTGTAATACCCAAACCCCTTTTTTTAATAAGAATTAGAATTACTGCAAGCAGTTTCAGAGTCCGTCATGTTTTCTTAAATGGAATACCAATTAAATTAATTAAAACCAAACTAAGCGCTTTCAGTTAAGCAATTACAAATGATTTGTTTGTTTAACGTTTTAGAGCTAACATTTAATTGTTCACATCAATCACTTAACCATAGGTTTGATGATTTATATCAGATAGCCTTTGATCAAGCACAAACCCATGTTCTAGACACAGCAAATAATTGTTATAAATGGAATTTTTTTTCAGAAAAAATATTTTCGAAATTGTAAACCGTTTTTGTTTTTCCAAAGAAAGCATTAAAATCAATTTATATGAATATTCAACAAATCTAATGTTGAAGAGAATAAATAATACCTCATATATTTGTAATAATTTATAATTGCAATAGTTACTTATAAACATAAGTTTTCCCGTAACTTAAAAATAACAGAAATTCAATTTAATATAAAAATTTGAACTTAACTTAAATTTAATTGAATTCAGTAAAATTAAAAAAAAAATTAAATTCATTTAAATTAAATTAAATTATTCGCTATCAAATTAATTGAAGTTACAATGTGACTTAAGGATCTATTTAAGTCGGCTCTCCCTCGTCTTTTTTGAGTTACTTGTTTCTTTTGAATAACTGGGCGCCATGTTCTGTTATTTTTTTTTTTTTTTTTTTAATTTTCCTCGTGTGATTTTTAAATACCAACTTTGTTGACATTACCGGTCGACCAATTAAACTATTCAATAACTATAATGAATATTTATTGCAAAAGTTGTTTTAGTGACTTTATTATATTAATGTATGCGCCGTATAATTACATAGTGAATTGACCACCATGTAGTGATTTAATAATTCCCAATAGAATGTCGAACAATTGAAACAACTAGAGGATTGGTGAAATACTTCGATTACAGGGTGATTATAACCAAATATAAAAATACAATATTTTTAAATTTATAAAGTCGCAGTTGCAAAAGATATAAAAATGTTTGTTGTTTTCATTATTTATACCCTCCATGTGGCCATTGTGCAATAATTTTGATATACGGCTACCAGAAATATTAACCCAAAACGTTACAGTACTGCGTTTCCAAATTCGCATTAATATCTTCGAGTAATCTATCAAACGAATCTTCCACACTTCATTTCGTCATTAATATATTACAGTGACATTGAAATGAACATTGGCCAAGATGTCCTTCGAGTGCGAAGGATTTCCGACCAATCAGCTTATACTCATTCCTACTTAAGAGTCTGGAGAGGATGATAGACATTTATCTTAGAACTAGCGCCGATTCAAGTTTGCTCTCGAAACGACAGCATGCATACTCGAAGGGCAAGTCTACACGCAAAGAAAAAAAAAACGTTTAGAAAACGTGTCCCGAAAACATTTTTCTTTTGTTAGAGTTTTTTGAATTGCTTCGAAAATATTAAACGTTTATCACCAAAAAAATTCGTTTCTTACAAAATTTTTATTTTTTCAATAACAAAAGTTATTTTTGAAACAACAACGCAGTCCATTTCGTTTATATCAAACACTGTTCTTTTCTGACTTTTAGTCTTTAATAAGACACATTTTACAGTTCAACATTTAATATACTACAATGTAATAATGAACATTTTTTCGGAATCTTCCGAACTATCTGGAATATATGTAAAAAAAAAAAAACAAAAAAAACTTTGGTCGAAGCAGGGTTCGAACCCACGACCCTTGGCATGCAAGTCGGACGTAGCAACCATTGCTCCACGGTGCCAAACTAAATGTTTGTTTCTGTTAAATAAACTTTGTTTATTCGGTTCGTGGGCGCCGCAAGCTATGCTATATAAATATAACTTATATGGATATTTATCTATTGATGACCATAACAGGTACATAGCTCAGTGGTTAGTGTGTTGGCTTACAAAGTGCATGGTCCGCGGTTCGATTCTCCGTCCAGGCGAAAGGTAAAAAAATTTATAAAATCGTATAATTTCTTCTTCATTGTTGGTATTACAGGAAAAGGTGTTAAGAACTAAAAAATCTTGTGGATGTGAGAAAGATGTAAGGGAAAATGCAATTAGCAAGAAAACAATGTTTTTTTTTTTGAAATCCTGGAAAAGAATAATGAAATCCTGGAAAAGAATAAACGTTTATCACAAAAAGTATATACTTTTCTTCCAAATACACTTCCTTACAGCGAAAGCAAATGAGAAACGAACTTTGTTTGTCTAAAATTTCGTTTGGGAGGAAAGAATTATTTTTTTGCGTGTACTGAGACCGCTTTGCATGAACTAGTCAGCTTTATCGAAAGCTCACTATCTGTCAATTAATACACAATCGTGGCGTTTCTAGACATAGAGGGGGCATTCAATAACGTCCATCCGAGCTCGATATTAAATGGACTGGCAACTCTGAATGTTGATCCAGGTGTACTTAGGCTGCTAGACGAACTGCTAATAAGGAGACGTATTTCAGCCACACTAGGACAAGCAAACATACAAAGGTATGTGAACAGAGGCACTCCCCAAGGAGGAGTTCTATCACCTCTTCTTTGGAATGTTGTTATAAACAACCTTCTGGTTCCCCTAGAAAAAGAAAGGCATACGCAGACGATGTGGCGCTTGCAGTCAGGGGAAAATTCCCATCCACAACCAGAGATATTATACAGAGAGCTCTCCGGATGACTGAGAAATGGGCGAAAGATAATGGCCTTGGTGTAAATCCAGCAAAGACAGAACTAGTCATGTACTGCAAAGATCGCAAAACTCCCACGGTTAGGCCCATTTCCTTAGGGGGTATTGAAATTCCCTTTGGTGAGTGTGCAAAATACCTTGGCGTTATTCTGGACAGGAAGCTCACGCAAAGAAAAAAAACGTGTACCGAAAACGTTTTTCTTTTGTTAGAGTTTTTTGAATTGCTTCGAAAATTTTAAACTTTTATCACCAAAAAAATTCGTTTGTTACAAAGTTTTTATTTTTTCAATAAAAAAAAGTTATTTTTGAAACAACAACAGAGTCCATTTCGTTTATATCAAACTTTCTTTTCTGACTTTTGGTCTTTAATAAAACACATTTCACAGTTCAAAATTTAATATAGTACAATGTAATGTTGACCATTTTTTTCGGAATCTTCCGAACATATCTGGAATATATGTAAAAAAAAAAAACAAAAAAACAAAAAAAACTTTGGTCGAAGCAGGGATCGAACCCACAACCCTTGGCATGCAAGTCAGACGTAGCAACCACTGCTCCACGGTGCCAAACTAACTGTTTGTTTCTGTTAAATAAACTTTGTTTATTCGGCTCGTGGGCGCCGCAAGCTATGCTATATAAATATAACTTATATGGATAATTATCTATTGATGACCATAACAGGTACATAGCTCAGTGGTTAGTGTCTTGGCTTACAAAGTGCATGGTCCGCGGTTCGATTCTCCGTCCAGGCGAAAGTTAAAAAAAATTTAAAAATTTATAAAATCGTATAATTTCTTCTACATTGTTGGTATTACAGGAAAAGGTGTTAAGAACTAAAAAACCTCGCGGATGTGAGAAAGATGTGAGGGAAATGCAATTAGCAAGAAAACTTTTTTTTTTTGAGTTAGCCTTTATGAAATTGTTTTACATCCTGGAAAAGAATAAACGTTTATCACAAAAATTATATACTTTCCTTCCAAATACACTTCCTTACAGCGAAAAGCAAATTAGAAACGAACTTTGTTTGTCTAAAATTTCGTTTGGGAGGAAAGAATTATTTTTTTGCGTGCTGAACTTTAGGTTTAATATTGAAGAAAGGGCGAGGAAAGCCACGGTAGCTTTGTACTCGTGCAAAAAGGCAAAAGGTGGGGACTAAAACCGAAAATTGTGCATTGGCTATACACGGCAGTGGTTAGACCTATAATGCTATATGGTGTTGTAGTCTTGTGGCCGGCACTTCAGCAACCGATAGGTTTAGATACAGTTCAGCATATGGCTTGATTGTGTATCTCAGGTGCATTCAGTAAGACAAGAACAGATTCCCTTAATGTCATGCTGCATCTCTTGTCTTTAGACATTTTGGCCAAACAGTCAGCCGCAACAACGGCTGTGGGGTTGCGCGAGCTATCGCTATGGGCGGTAAAAAGGTACGGTCACAGTTCAGTCCTCAAAATAATGCCAGATTTGCCAAACGTAGTGCATTACACTCTGGCGAAACCACTTTTCGACAACAAGTTTGAAACTCTAATTCCCAACAATGAATCGTGGTGCACACAGACCCCAGGGAATAAACGTTATATTTCTACGTTGATGGCTCCAAATTGGATGGGCATATGGGTTTCGGAGTATATTGTAAGGACCTGGAACTTCGATTAGCGAAGAGATTAACTAATCACTGTAGTGTTTTTTAGGCTGAAATATTAGCAATAAGAGAGGTGGTGAATTGGCTGAGAAGTAATGTTCCAACAAATATTGGCATTAATATATACTCAGACAGTCAACCTGCAATAAAATCCTTGGACTCTGTGTTCCTTAACTCAAAAACGGCCATAGACTGCCGCAAATCTCTCAACGAGATGGCTGAGCAGTACAATATTCACCTAATATGGGTGCCTGGTCATAGGAACATACCGGGGAACTGTGAAGCAGATGTGTTAGCAAGGCTAGGAACTACCTTACATATTCCAGGGGAACTAGAATCTGTTGGTATGCCTCTGGCCACCTGCAAGCTCTTACTGGGAAAATTGCAAGGGTTGTAACCACACCAAGCAAATATGGCCCCATTTAAACTTAAACCGCACACTAGATATGCTAGTGTTCTCAAGGCGTCAGATAGCACTCCTAATATCTGCTATAACGGGTCGCTGCCTGATAGGCGAATTTGCAAAAACTATAGGTGCGAAGTATAATGACTATTGTATAAGCTGTCATGACGTGGAGGAAAAGGAATCAATTAAACACCTCTTGTGTGAGTGTCCTGCTTTTTGTGTAAGGCGTAAGCGAATTTTAGGAGCATATAGCTTTAGATTACTGGCTGACCTGGAAAACGTTAACTTAAGCAGTTTGTTAATGTTTTTGGAGCAATCTGGTTAGTTCCACAAAAGTAAATAATAGAGAAGGTTCAGTGCTTAAGAGTAGAAGTGCCCATATGTAATAGGTACTTTTAGTTAAATGTGGTATCACAATGGACTGAATAGTCTAAGTGAGCCTGAAATTTAATCGGGCTGCCACTTTAACCTAACCTAACCTAACCTTGCCGATGGCAAGGTTTCTTAAAACCTCCTCACACCATCTTCTAAATTGTATGTAAGTCCATACGTGGTATATATTAAATCAAATAAGATCGATCCAATACGTATATAATTCAGTTTGACAAAGTAGACATACAATTTTGACAAAATTTTCTCTAGAAATAAAATTTTGACAAAATTTTCTATAGAAATAAACTTTTGACAAAATTTTCTATAGAAATAAAATGTTGGTAGATTATTTTTGGCTCGAGTGGCAACCATGATTATGAACCGAATACAATTTGAACAAAATTTTCTGTAGAAATAAAATTTTGACAAAATTTTCTATAGAAATAAAATTTTGGTAGATTATTTTTGGCTCTAGTGGCAACCATGATTATGAACCGATATGGACCAATTTTTGTGTGATTGGACCAATTTTGGTATACTAACACCAGGTGCCTAATTTGAACCGGATCGGATGAATTTTTCTCCTCCAAGAGGCTCCGGAGGTCAAATCTGGAGAATGTTTTATATGGGGGCTATATATAATTATAGCCGATATGGACCAATTCTGGCACGGTTGCTAAGGATCATATACTAACACCATGTTTCAAATTACAACCGGATTGGATGAAATTTGCTTCTCTTGGAGATTTCGCAAGCCAAATCTGTGGATCGGTTTATATGGGGGCTATATATAATTATGAACCGATGTGGACCAATTTTTGCATGGTGGTTAGAGACCATATACCAATATCATGTACCAAAATTCAGGCGGATCGGATGAAATTTGCTTCTCTTTGAGGCTCCGGAGGTCAAATCTGGGGATCGGTTTATATGGGCGCCATATATAATTACGGACCGATGTGGACCAATTTTTGCACGGTTGTTAAAGACCATATACCAATACCATGTACCAAATTTCAGCCGGATCGGATGCAATTTGCTCCTATTTGAGGCTTCGCAAGCCAAATCTGGAGATCGGTTTATATGGGGTCTATACATAATTATGGACCGATGTGGACCAATTTTTGCATGGTTGTTAGAGACCATATACCAACATCATGTACCAAATTTCAGCCGGATCGGATGAAATATGCTTCTCTTAGAGGCTCCACAAGCCAAATCTGGGGATCGGTTTATATGGGGCTATATATAATTATGGGCCGATGTGAACCATTTTTTGCATGGTTGTTAGAGACCATATACCAACATCATGTACTAAATTTCAGCCGGATCGGATGAAATTTTCTTCTCTTTGAGGCTCCGCAAGCCAAATCTGGGGATCGGTTTATATGGGGGCTATATATAATTATGGACCGATGTGAACCAATTTTGCGTAGTTGTTAGAGACGATATAACAACACCATGTACCAAATTTCAGCTGGATCGGATGAAATTTGCTTCTCTTTTAGGCTCCGCAAGCCAAATCTGGGGATCGGTTTATATGGGGGCTATATATAATTATGGACCGATGTGGACCAATTTTTGCATGGTTGTTAGAGACCATATACCAACACCATATACCAAATTTCAGCCGGATCGGATGAAATATGCTTCTGTTAGAGGCTCCACAAGCCAAATCTGAGGGTCCCTTTATATGGGGGCTATACGTAAAAGTGGACCGATATGGCCCATTTTCAATACCATCCGACCTACATCAATAACAACTACTTGTGCCAAGTTTCAAGTCGATAGCTTGTTTCGTTCGGAAGTTAGCGTGATTTCAACAGACGGACGGACGGACATGCTTAGATCGACTCAGAATTTCACCACGACCCAGAATATATACACTTTATGGGGTCTTAGAGCAATATTTCGATGTGTTACAAACGGAATGACAAGGTTAATATACCCCCATCCTATGATGGAGGGTATAAAAATGTGTGGTGTAGTTTTTTATACCCTCCACCCTAGGATGGGGGTATATTAACTTTGTCATTCCGATTTTAACACATCGAAATATTGCTCTAAGACCCCACAAAGTATATATATTCTGGGTCGTGGTGAAATTCTGAGTTGATCTGAGCATGTCCGTCCGTCCGTCTGTTGAAATCACGCTAACTTTCGAACGAAACAAGCTATCGACTTGAAACTTGGCACAAGTATTTGTTATTGATGTAGGTCGGATGGTATTGAAATGGGCCATATCGGTCCACTTTTACGTATAGCCCCCATATAAACGGACCCCCAAATTTGGCTTGCCGATCCTCTAAGAGAACAAATTTTATACGATCCGGCTGAAATTTGGTACATGGTTTTCGTATATGGTCTCTAACAACTATGCAAAAATTGGTCCACATCGGTCAATAATTATATATAGCCCCCATATAGACCGATCCCCCGATTTGGCTTGCAGAGCCTCTAAGGGAAGCAAATTTCATCCGATCCGGCTGAAATTTGGTACATGGTCTCTAACAACTATGCAAAAATTGGTCCATATCGGACAATAATTATATATAGCCCCCATATAGACCGATCCCCCGATTTGGCTTGCGGAGACTCTAAGAGAAGCAAATTTCATCCGATCCGGCTGAAATTTGGTACATGGTGTTGGTATATGGTCTCTAACAACTATGCAAAAATTGGTCCATATCGGTCAATAATTATATATAGCCCCCATATAGACCGATCGCCCGATTTGGCTTGCGGAGCCTCTAAGAGAAGCAAATTTCATCCGCTCCGGCTGAAATTTAGTACATGGTGTTCATATATGGCCTCAAACACCCATGCAAAAATTGGTCGAAATCGGTCCATAATTATATATAGCCCCCATATAAACAGATCCCCAGATTTGGCTTGCGCAGCCTTTAAGAGAAGCAAATTTCATCCGATCCGGTTGAAATTTGGTACATATTGTCAGGATATGATCTCTAACAACCATGCAAAAATTGGTCCACATCGGTCAATAATTATATATAGCCCCCATATAGACCGATCCCCCGATTTGGCTTGCAGAGCCTCTAAGAGAAGCAAATTTCATCCGATCCGGCTGAAATTTGGTACATGGTGTTGGTATATGGTCTCTAACAACTATGCAGAAATTGGTCCACATCGGTCCATAATTATATATAGCCCCCATATAAACCGATCCCCAGATTTCGCTTGCGCAGCCTCTAAGAGAAGCAAATTTCATCCGATCGGGCTGGAATTTGGTACGTGGTGTTCATGCGAAAATTGGTCGAAATCGGTCCATAATTATATATAGCCCCCATATAAACCGATCCCCAGATTTGACCTCCGGTGCCTTTTGGAGAAGCAAAATTCATCCGATCTGGCTGAAATTTGGTACGTGGTGGTAGTATATGATATTTAACAACCATGCCAAAAGTGGTCCATATCAGTCCATAATAATATATAGCCCACATATAAACCGATCCCCAGATTTGGTTTTGGAGCCTCTTGGAGGAGCAAATTTCATCAGAATCAGTTGAAATTTGGTACATTGTGCTAGTATATGGTCGTTAATACCCATGCCTAGCTAGGTCCTTATCGGTCTTAGTTATATATAGCCCTCAGATAAAACGATCCCCGATCACACCAAAATTGGTCAATATCAAGCACATATATGCGACCCAATGTTTCAATTCTGGCTCTCTACGTACGGTGCAAAAGTCCATATCGATTCGTAATTATTTGTAGACTTACCTATACATACCCTTTTTGTCTAATATATACCTCGTATGGACTAACTAACAATTTAGAAAACGATGTTAAGAAGTTTTAAGATACCACAACCCAATTAATTCGATTGTGGATGACAGTCTTTCGTAGAAGTTTCTACGCAATCCATGGTGGTACATAAGATTCGGCCTGGCCGAACTTACGGCCGTATATACTTGTTTTTTTTTTTTAATTTCTTCTTTCAAATGAACTTCCAAGGCACAACTACTACAGCAATGCAAAGGATCCAAAAATGCAGTATTTCCGTCCTATGACAAGCCCGTGTAAAATTCATTGCAGATGATCCATGTTTGCACTACTTCCGGATCACAAATTGGGGATTCAAACTAATTTTTTGGAAGTTTTTTTGCTGGGTTACGAAATGCTTTTGTAAGCAATAAAATTAAATGTCACTGGTATAAATCACTCAGCTGTCAGGCGAGCGCTTTAGAAATGCTAGCAACCTGAAATTAGTTACACTACATATCAGCTATCCTGACGACTAAGATTTATTTAAACTGACTAGCCGAACACGCCCCGCTTCGCTGCGCTTTCCTAATTTGAGACTAAGAGTAAATTTTGGAGAAAGCTTTTGAGTTAACTTAGTAAAATATATTTTTCACAGAATATTTCGAAGGATAAGATAATAGGACAATTCTTCTGAACAAAAGTGGAGCACGGAGAAGATAGGTTAGGTTAGGTGGCAGCCCGATGTATCTCGATGTAGGCTCACTTAGACTATTCAGTCCATTGTGAACCACATTGGTGAACTTCTCTCTTATCACTGAGTGCTGCCCGATTCCATGTTAAGATCAATGACAAGGAACCTACTTTTTATAGCCGATTCCGAACGGCGTTCCACATTGCCGTGAAACCACTTAGAGAAGCTTATCACCATAATTACTGAGGTCGGATAATCCACCGTTGACAAAACTTTTTGGTATTCGATCGAAGCAGGAATCGGACCCACGCATACAAGGCGGGCATGCTAACCATTGTGGCTTCCACGGAGAAGATGCCTTTTCTGAACATTTACCGGAGAAGCATGTAATTTTAAGTGTTTAAGTCAGGCAAGAATGTGTTTCCACTCAAGGTTTCCTTTAAAACTTTCATATTTGAAAAAATCGGACTATCAAAAATATCAAAAAATCTGGCAACCCATCCATATTAATTTTATCACTAGCCCACGTCCACTATAAATTTCAAGTAAATCTGGGATGTTTAGTTTTGTTTTTCGTAGTACTTTAGAAAAACCTCGGGCAAAGGGGAGATCTCTCTCTTCGACCAAATATCGAAAAATAAAATTTTTTCCAAAAGTTGGAAAAGGTGGAGGTCCCCTGCCCTACCTAAAGATGGGGAGGGAATCTCACGACATACTCACCTTCTGCATTCCCTCCTTCAAATAACCAAAAATAAAGTAGCGGGTCTTTGTCTACAGGCCACCACGAACCTGAAAGTTTTAAGCAAAGCTGTTAAGGGGAGTTCCCACCCCCCCACAAGTTAAATAATATTATGTTCCCTAGATTAGATAAAAATATTGTTCCCCATTTTCAACACATGATCAGCCTCTACGTTTTCTGAAAATTTCACGTAATCGTTTATGACCTTACAAGGAACATGGAAACAAATAAACAATTGGGATTTTATATACAGATAGATATTTATCTGTCATATATAAATATAAATTTATCCTAATATAAGTTTTATAAAATCTAAAATTTAAATTATGGTATTTCCTCAAAATGTCTTAAAGTGATGATGCCTTTGCCTGAAAATCAATAGCAAATTTCTTGTATGAATATTTGGATTTAAGAAAATCCTCAATATGGATAGTTTTATTTTACATCCTGTGATCTCATATTTTCAGTCCGATCCTACAATTACCCCTTCTCTCTTATAATGTCTGAATCATTTTCTACATATTTTACTAAGTTTGAAATTATTTAACACAGGGATATATTCCATAATCTGTCGTCAATCATTAGCTCAAAATAGAGTAATTATCGTAATAAATCTCAAATAATTCCATAACAACAAATCAAAAAAAAAATGCTTTCTAAAAACACATGCCATTTTCCTCTTAAAAGAAAATAATCCCCAGAAAGTAATTACAATTACGTGGCATTTAGGTGTGCACACAAAGTCAATTAAATACCTCGAAAAGGGGGGATTAAAAAAACAAACAGACATCAAAAATTCTTATGAAATTAACTTTCTTCGAAAGCAATTTCTGAACACTTAAAATAAGCGTAAATTGAAAAGGTAATCCCTTTTTAAATTAATAATTTCACAAAACAAAAATATTTTTTTTGTTGCTGTTTCCTATAATCAACCCCCTTATAATAACCTAAATGCATTCGTTCGTTAGATATCAACCCCCTTGAATTGAAACTGCAACAGGTTTCTTTATAGATCATCGTCATAGCCTGATTACATGCAACAATGATGCACAATTCGAAGGTATTTTTCATCTCCCCCATCCCCACCACCTTAAACAGAGAGCAACCATATTGAGTTGTGAAGAAAAACAAGTCCTATCTTAAAAACAAAATTTACGTCACAACATTGGCAACTATTTATAATTAACGTCACTCTTCGTCATATAGAGAAACCTCACACTTACACCCCAACACTCCCTCCTACATCCATACATGCACGCACAAAGTTGAAAACTCAACGGAAAGATAATGAAGGTATTGTTCCTTGCCCCATGCTTTTTGAGGTATACAACACAACCAATACCTTTCAAATTAAGGGACGCACCCAAGTTTTTGTGAGTGCAGGTGGGTGTGTGGGAGTGTGTGTGCGTGAGTATAAAAATACCGAGTATATTGAGCATAGCAGGGATATTAAATGTACTCACCCACACATGGACATCAATAACATCAACAAAGTCAACCCTTAGAAATCAAACCTCTCCTAAGCCATTGAGTAAGTTTTCTTTTTAAAGACTATAGTAGAGCATTAAAGTTCCATGGAGACACCTAAACCATTAAGAGGGAAACAGCTGGAATTGGAAAAACAGTTAGAAATTAATTGGGAGTTGTGTACAACAGCATTTGTCCAATATGTTATGACAAAGACAGAGAGAGAGACAGATTGTCAACTCTTTGGTTTAATTTAAAATAGAATAGAATAATGGAATAGTTATTATAAGATAGTTGGTTATAGGAAATACAAAAAAAGGAATTTTGTCGTATGGGATTATTAATTTAAAAAGGAATTGCCCTTTCTATTTCTGCCTTCTTTAAGTGTTCAGAAATTGCTTTCCGTACAGTAAACAATATTTACTTAATACAACTTTAATTTTAAGGAATGTAATTTATACAATATTAAGGACAAGGAATAAGAGGGAATAAAAATTTCCTATAGAACTAAAATTTTGAGAAAATTTTCTATAGAAATAAAATTTTGACAAAATTTTCTACAGAAATAAAATCTTGACAAAATTTTCTATAGAAATAAAATGTTGACAAAAATTTTCTACAGAAATAAAATTTTGACAAAATTTTCTATAGTATTTCTATAGAAATGTTGAAAAATTTTTCTGTATAAATAAAATGTTGACAAAATTTTCTATAGAAATAAAATGTTGACAAAATTTTCTATAGATAGAAAATTTTGCCAAAATTTTCTATAGAAATAAATTTTGAGAACATTTTCTATAGAAATAAAATTTTGGCAAAATTTTCTACAGAAATCACAATTTTGACAAAATTTTCTGTAAAATAAAATTTTGACAAAATTTTCTATAGAAATAAAATTTAACAAAATTTTGTTAAAATTAAATTTTAAAAATTTTCTATAGAAATAAAACTTTGACAAAATTTTCTATAGAAAAAAATTTTAATAAAATTTTCTATAGAAATAAAATTTTGACACAATTTTCCACAGAAATAAAAATTTGAGAAGTTTCCGTAGAACTAAAATGTTCACAAAATTTTCTATAGAAATAAAAGTTTGACAAAATTTCCTATAGAAATAAAATTTTGACAAAATTTTCTATAGAAATAAAATTTTGATAAAATTTTCTTAGAAATAAAATTTTGAGAAAATTTTCTACAGAAATAAAATTTTGAAAAAAATTTTCTATAGAAAAAAATTAATAAAATTTTCTATAGAGGTAAAATTTTGACAAAGTTTTCTACTGAAATAAAATTTTCTATAAAAATAACATTTTGACAAAATCTTCTATAGAAATAAAATTTTGAGAAAAGTTTTCATCGAAATAAAATGTTCATAAAATTGTGTATAGAAATAAAATTTTGACAAAATTTTCTATAGAAATAACATTTTGACAAAAATTTCCATAGAAATAATATTTTGACAAAATTTTCTATAGAAATAAAATTTTGAAAAAAATTTTCTATAGAAAAAAATTAATAAAATGTTCTATAGAAATAAAATTTTGACAACATTTTATACAGAAATAAAATTTTGACAAAAAATTTTCTACAGAAAAAAAAATGTTGACAAAATTTTCTGTACGCATAAAATTTTGACAACATTTTCTGCAGGAATAAAATTTTGACAAAATTTTCTGCAGGAATAAAATTTTGATAAAATTTTCTATAGAAATAAAAATTTGAGAAAAGTTTCTGTAGAAATAAAATTTTGATAACATTTTCTTAGAAATAAAATTTTGACAAAATTTTCTACAGAAATAACATTTTGGAAAAATTTTTTATAAAAATAAAATTTTGGCAAGATTTTCTATAGAAATCAAAATTTTCTATAGAAATAAAATTTTGACAAAATTTTCTGTAAGAATAAAATTTTGACAAAATTTTCTGCATGAATAAAATGTTGACAAAATTTTCTATAGAAATAAAAATTTGAGAAAAGTTTCTGTAGAAATAAAATGTTGACAACATTTTCTTAGAAATAAAATTTTGACAAAATTTTCTATAGAAATAAAATTTTAACAAAATTTTCTATAGTAATAAAATTTTGAGAAAATTTTCTACAGAAATAAAATTTTGACAAAATTTTCTATAGAAATAACATTTTGACAAAAATTTCTATAGAAATAATATTTTGACAAAATGTTCTATGGAAATAAAATTTTGAAAAAAATTTTCTATAGAAAAAAAATTTTAATAAAATTTTCTATAGAAATAAAATTTTGACAAAATTTTATACAGAAATAAAATTTTGACAAAATTTTCTATAGAAATACAATTGTGACATATTTCAATACCTTTCGATCTGAATCAGGGAGGGGATATCTGAAGTTCATGGAAGTAGACCAAACTTCGGAACCAATATACATGGTGGCTGCAATGTATTAGAACCAAGTTCAGGTTATCATTTCCTATAGATATAAAATTTTGACAAAATTTTTCTACAGCAATATAATTTTGACAAAATTTTCCATAGAAATAAAATTTTGAAAAAATTTTCTATAGAAATAAAATTTTGACAAAATTTTCCATAGAAATAAAATTTTGAGAAAATCTTCTATACAAATATAATTTTGACAAAATTTTCTATAGAAATATAATTTGGACAAATTTTCTATAGAAATATAATTTTGACAAAATTTTCTATAGAAATAAAATTTTAAAAACATTATTGACAAAATTTTCTTAGAAATAAAATGTTCTATATAAATAAAATTTTGGCAAGATTTTCTGTAAGAATAAAATTTTGACAAAATTTGCTGCAGGAATAAAATTTTGACCAAATTTTCTGTAAGAATAAAATTTTGACAAAATTTGCTGCAGGAATAAAATTTTGACAAAATTTTCTGTAAGAATAAAATTTTGACAAAATTTTCTGCAGGAATAAAATTTTGACAAAATTTTCTATAGAAATAAAAATTTGAGAAAAGTTTCTGTAGAAATAAAATTTTCACAAAATTTTCTATAGAAATAACATTTTGACAAAATTTTCTATAGAAATAAAATTTTGACAAAATTTTCTATAGAAATAAAATTTTGACATATTTCAATACCTTTCGATCTTAATCAGGGAGGGCGGTATCTGAAGTATATGGAAGTAGACCAAACTTCGGAACCAATATACATGGTGGCTGCAATGTATTAAAACCAAATTCAGGTTGTTATCATTTCCTGACTGCTCTTTGACACTTGACAGATTTATTCATCCGACAGCTAATTTTATTTTTTAAAGGCATACAACAGCATATTGATCTATTACATTCAAAAATCAAATTATTTGTTATGGTATCCAAGCTTGATGTATGATTTCTTAATACTTGGCTGGCAAAACGACTTCGTCGAAAAGTATATCGACTTCTGGACAAGGAAAAAAATTTATATTAGAGAAATGCATCTACTATGCTAAGCAAAATTCGTATTTTAAAGGCAAGAAATATATGGTCTCACGACAATATTTATGTGTCAAAGAAATCTGATTCTAAAATTTGGTGTCATTTCCAAAAATTTTTGCTTTTTATTAATAAAATTAAAAAAAAAACATGACAAAAATATAAATATATAATAATTATATAAATATAACATACTTTGTCGCATTACATATCAGCCACCCTATATATAAACCACTTTGATAACTACTTTAATCATACTGCTCATTCAGTAAGACGAATTTAAATGTGTCTAATAAAACGTTAGAGTTGGTTTAGAGTTATTACTTAACGGCTCTAGATTCCTTTACAGCTTTGAAAATCGAATAAACGTTATTCAATTCAATGGCCCCATGCTGTCGAAGGTGCATAACTGTAGTGGAAATTGAAGTTTAGTACATAAACTAAAAAAAACTATACAAAACAACGCCAAACAACAAACCTTCCAACCCAATAGCCCCTGAGAAATGGTAATAACAACGACAGTAGTACCAATAACAATAACAACAACAACCAAACTCGACGCAATAAAAATTACAACAAAAAGCATTTGGCAGCAAATAAAGGTCTTACAGGCAATATTCATAGTTTGCGTGACGGTTATCATTCACCAAAGTTTCGCTCGTTGATTCTACTCTCTTTGTGGCTCTGAGCGTAGTTGGTGGCAATTTTCTTGGTTTTTATTTTTGCTTGTGTGTTGTTTTTGTAATAAAACTGAAAATTTTGTAGGAGATTTTAGTGTCGAGTTTAGCTCAAAGCTGATAGAATCGTAGACATGTTAACATAACTGAGACACACACACACATATCTCGGCACCCATAGTTGTTTGTAGTTTTCATTTTTGTTTTTACCTCAAAGTAGTGGTAATGCAACAACAGCTAAACAAACAGTGATACCCTCAACTCAAATACAAATCAACTGCTACCATCACCATTAAACAAAAGTGCTAAACGCCAACTACAAAACTAGCTCTCCAACTAACAAAACGCAACAACAACAAGGTACATTTGTAGTAGAACATGTCTGAGGACATTCAAAAAGAGAAAGAGAGAGTCTTCATATTCTATGATAGTCGACAACGAATTAAATGGATGGTATAAAGATCGAGATATTAAATAGTTATTGTATTAAAAGGGAACACTTTGCGTATAGCTCTAGGTGATCTTATGGAATTACTACGGTCGGCAGGGAGTTTTGTAGATAACATCACAGGCAAGATCTGCATTTTAGGTAAATAAGGTATCCCATTTTCACGCCATTTTCCATTATCAATAATTCAAGTGATATATTTTTTCCTGCATGGTAATCTCTCCATGTCTCTATACACTTCTAGTAATTCGGAGCAGCAAAGAAAATTGAATATATTTTCAAGGTTAAAGCCATTCAAAAATCACAAAAAGCAAATCATTGCACAAAAATCCTTCTTCTTTGAAAAGAATGTTTTGATTGATTTTTACCAATGAATTTCAAGTTATGATTGTAGACTGAAGAACAAATATATGGAATAGTGACTCTGAACTAGTATTTCTGTTTCAAGTGCCTTTTTTGAGTTTGGAACAAGAAGATTGGGTGGGCCAGCATTTCATAGCCCATTTTTATCGCAGTAAAGAACATTTTTTGCCTTGATTTAAGAAAGCATTGAGGAAATCTCAATATATGTAGCACAATTTCGATTAATTGTACCCATGGACCCATGGAATGTAGAAAAATCTCATTTGCATTATCCTTAAACAGTGTCAAACATTTTGTCCAGAATGGGCAACGACGGAACCCTTTGCGCCGACAGATTTCTCCTGCCCAAACTGTTATCCCAAGCATTTTTTTGAAATGCCCACTGTCTCACCCATCTTGTACACCACTGCACTTTGCCAAAATAGAGTCAAATTGACTAAGCGACTTTTTGACATTGACCAATAGTGACGAATCGCTTCCAGAAAAATACGTTCAGATTAGCGATATCACATTCGAATATCGAAGAATCGACTATAACATTTATGTAATTCGATTTGTCGACTTTTGATTTTTATACCCTGCATAAGTTAATGCATATGTTCGCAACACCCAGCAGGAGATGAAATAGACACATGGTGCATTTGCCAATAATGGAAATAGGGTCGGCCCTAAGCTCGGTTGCCACTGGACCCCAAAATAAAGTACCAAAATTTGAAGAAAATTTTACCAAAAATCTACCGAACGAAAAAAATTTATTTTGCTAAATTTTATTTCTATTTTTATTTTATTTCTACAGAAAATTTTGTCAAAATTTTATATCCATAGAAAATTTTGTCAAAATATTATTTCTATAGAAAATTTTGTCAAAATTTTATTTCTACAGAAAATTTTGTCAAAATATTATTTGTATAGAAAATTTTGTCAAAATATTATTTCTATAACAAATTTTGTCAAAATTTTATTTCTATAGAAAAATATGTCAACATTTTATTTCTATAGAAAATTTTGTCAAAATTTTATTTCTAGAGAAAATTTTGTCAAAATTTTATTTCTATAGAAAATTTTGTCAAAATTTTATTTCTATAGAAAATTTTGTTAAATTGTTATTTGTATAGAAAATTATTGTCAAAATTTTATTTTTAAAGAAAACTTTGTCGAAATTTTATTTCTATAGAACATTTCGTCAAAATTTTATTTCTATAGAAAATTTTGTCAAAATTTTATTTCTATAGAAAATTTTATGGACATTTTGTCAAAATTTTATTTCTAAGACAATTTTGTCAAATTGTTATTTGTATAGAAAATTATTGTCAAAATTTTATTTCTATAGACAATTTTGTCAAAATATTATTTCTATAGAAAATTTTATCAAAATTTTATCAAAATTTTACTTCTATAGAAAATTTTGTCAAAATTTTATTTCTATAGAAAATTTTGCCACAATTTTATTTCTATAGAAAATTTTGTCAAAATTTTATTTCTATAGAAAATTTTGTCAAAGTTTTATTTCTATAGAAAATTTTGCCAAAATTTTATTCCTATAGAAAATTTTGTCACAATTTCATTTCTATAGAAATTTCTGTCAAAATTTTATTTCTATAGAAAAATTTGTCAAAATTTTGTCAAAATTTTATTTGTATGGAAAATTTTTTCAAAATTTTATTTCTATGGAAAATTTTGTCAAAGTTTTATTTCTATAGAAAATTTTATGGAAATTTTGTCAAAATTTTATTTCTATAGAAAATTTTGTCAAAATTACATTCCTATAGAAAATTTTTGTCAAAATTTTATTTCTATAGACAATTTTGTCAAAATTTTAATTCTATAGAAAATGTTCTCAAAATTTCATTTTTAAAGAAAACTTTGTCAAAATTTTATTTCTATAGAAAATTTTGTCAATTTTTTTTTTATAGAAAATGTTGTCAAAATTTTATTTCTATGGACAATTTTGTAAAAATTTTATTTCTATAGAAAATTTTGTCAAAATATTATTTCTATAACAAATTTTGTCAAAATTTTATTTCTATAGAAAAATATGTCAACATTTTATTTCTATAGAAAATTTTGTCAAAATTTTATTTCTAGAGAAAATTTTGTCAAAATTTTATTTCTAGAGAAAATTTTGTCAAAATTTTATTTCTAGAGAAAATTTTGTCAAAATTTTATTTCTAGAGAAAATTTTGTCAAAATTTTATTTCTAGAGAAAATTTTGTCAAAATTTTATTTCTATAGAAAATTTTGTCAAAATTTTATTTCTATAGAAAATTTTGTCAAAATTTTATTTCTATAGAAAATTTTGTCAAAATTTTATTTCTATAGAAAATTTTGTCAAATTGTTATTTGTATAGAAAATTATTGTCAAAATTTTATTTTTAAAGAAAACTTTGTCGAAATTTTATTTCTATAGAACATTTGGTCAAAATTTATTTCTATAGAAAATCTTGTCAAAATTTTATTTCTATAGAAAATTTTATGGAAATTTTGTCAAGATTTTATTTCTATAGAAAATTTTGTCAAAATTTTATTTCTATAGAAATTTCTGTCAAAATTTTATTTCTATAGAAAATTTTGTCAATTTTTTTTTATAGAAAATGTTGTCAAAATTTTATTTCTATGGACAATTTTGTAAAAATTTTATTTCTATAGAAAATTTTGTCAAAATATTATTTCTATAGCAAATTTTGTCAAAATTTTATTTCTATAGAAAAATATGTCAACATTTGATTTCTATAGAAAATTTTGTCAAAATTTTATTTCTATAGAAAATTTTGTCAAAATTTTATTTTTAGAGAAAATTTTGTCAAAATTTTATTTCTATAGAAAATTTTGTCAAAATTTTATTTCTATAGAAAATTTTGTCAAATTGTTATTTGTATAGAAAATTATTGTCAAAATTTTATTTTTAAAGAAAACTTTGTCGAAATTTTATTTCTATAGAACATTTGGTCAAAATTTTATTTCTATAGAAAATTTTGTCAAAATTTTATTTCTATAGAAAATTTTATGGAAATTTTGTCAAAATTTTATTTCTAAGACAATTTTGTCAAATTGTTATTTGTGTAGAAAATTATTGTCAAAATTTTGTTTCTATAGACAATTTTGTCAAAATATTATTTCTATAGAAAATTTTATCAAAATTTTACTTCTATAGAAAATTTTGTCAAAATTTTATTTCTATAGAAAATTTTGCCACAATTTTATTTCTATAGAAAATTTTGTCAAAATTTTATTTCTATAGAAAATTTTGTCAAAGTTTTATTTCTATAGAAAATTTTGTCAAAATTTTATTCCCATATAACATTTTGTCAAAATTTTATTTCTATAGAAAATTTTGTCAAAATTTTATTTCTCGACAATTTTGTCAAAATTTGAATCTATAGAAAACTTTGTCAAAATTTCATTTTTAAAGAAAACTTTGTCAAAATTTTATTTCTATAGAAAAGTTTGTCATAATTTTATTTCTGTAGAAAATTTTGTCAAAATTTCATTTCCATAGAAAATTTTTGTCAAAATTTTATTTGTATAGAAAATTTTGTCAAAGTTTATTTCTGTAGAAAATTTTTGCAAAATTGTATTTCTTTAGTAAATTTTGTCAAAATTTTATTTCCATATAACGTTTTGTCAAAATTTTATTTCTATAGAAAATTTGGCACAATTTTATTTCTATAGAAAATTTTTGCAAAATTGTATTTCTATAGTAAATTTTGTCAAAATTTTATTTCTATATAACGTTTTGTCAAAATTTTATTTCTATAGAAAATTTGGCACAATTTTATTTCTATAGAAAATTTTGTCTAAATTTTATTTTTATAGAAAATTTTGTCAACATTTTATTTCAAATTGTTATTTGTATAGAAAATTATTGTCAAAATTTTATTTCTATAGACAATTTTGTCAAAATATTATTTCTATAGAAAATTTTATCAAAATTTCATTTCTATAGAAAAAATTTGTCAAAATTTCATTTCTATAGAACATTTTTGTCAACATTTTATTTCTATAGAAAATTTTGTCAAAATTTTATTTCTATAGAAATTTCTGTCAAAATTTTATTTCTATAGAAAATTTTGTCAAAATTTTATTTCTATAGAAAATTTTGCCAACATTTTATTTCTATAGAAATTTCTGTCAAAATTTTATTTCTGTAGAAAAGTTTGTCAAATTTTATTTCTATAGAAAATTTTGTCAAAGTTTTATTTCTATGGAAAATTTTGTCAAAATTTTATTTCTATAGAAAATTAATGTATTATTAATATAATGTCTTATTTGGAGAAGTATATTTTGCAAAATCTACCAAACCATCAAGAAGTCTACCAATCTACCAAACAGTAAAAAATCTGTGGTATTCGTGGTCTGCGGCCGAAATGTTTGTGCGGTAGAAATCAACCGAGGAACCTTCTTTTAAGCCATTCTTGGCTTCTCGCGTGCTGAGTCCTAATGAAATGTCCATGATCTGCGGCCGAAATGTCCAGGCCTTCAATACTGTATTTAGGACATTTTCTCGATAAATTTTTAGCCGACCTCTTTGTCAAATAAACTCGATCAGTATTGTTTTCTCATAAACTGCTAAATTCGCGAAGACTTTCCACCGCAGAAAACCAAATTCGGTAACTGGCCAATTTTTTGAAAGCGAAGCAACTCCTTGCCTCTTTCCCATTTAACTTTTGTGCATCGGTGAGCTCTTGCACTTTTTGAAACTTCAGTCCAAGCTAATTTTTCAGTATATGTTGCATCCAGTCTCGTTCGATATGCTAAACTCACGATCAAGTTTTCTAGAACTCTGGCGTGAATTTCAATCAAATCTGGCTTAAACTTTTCGGATCATTTCTAGTGTAGTCATCCATCACGAATTATGTCTTAATGCAGTAGATCAAAATGCTTTTGTCACTTGAAAAAATGAAGCTATCAACTGTCAGACGAACGGCTTAGTAATGATGATCGAAAAAATATGAATCGCATACGTGGTAAAAAAAAAATCACGGAAGACATCTAATCGCAGGAGCTGGACTTTTATGAATTGTGAAAATTGTTTTCTTCCAATTCTACACAGAAACAGAATTTTATTAAAATTAAGCCAATGACAGTTTGTCATTAACATAATGAGAAGTTTTCATTCAGATAATGAACATTTTCATTGTTTGTATGAAATATTTCATTATTTGAAGGAAAATTCATAACAATTAATAAACTTTGCATTGTATTAATGAAATTGTTTCATTGGCTTATTTTTCTTTTTGAAAAATTTCATTTTTCTTTTTGAAAAATTTCATTAATATTACGAAGTTTTTACTATCACTGTATATGGATATACATTAAAATACAGGGTGGCTAATATGTACTAAGATCCCTTGGATTTGTGAACTCCATTCGCAACGAATTCAAATACAAAATTTTCCCAAAATTTCCATATTCGACTCTTGAAATTTGGAATTTATTACCATGTCTTTTGTTTTGTAAAGATAAGAATTTTCCTACTGTGTACTATACCAACCCTTATGACAATGTAGCGCACCCCTTTTTTAAAACGACATACAGGTATGGCAAAGCCACACAGCTCCAAGAAATATAGTTCTGCCGCTAAAATGTATTAAGTGAATAATAATAATAATAACAATAACAACAACAACAATAATAATAGTATAAACCACCACATAGACCAGCTATACCACTACAATAACAATAGCTGGTTAAAAGCAATAAAGTTAAGTTAAGAGTAAAATTCACGCTAACAACGACAATGAGTCGAAAACAAAACGTGAACAGAAAAGGTTGAGTTATTTTTCCACGACGAAAAGGAAAAACCTACGTAAAAAAAACAATAGTTTCATAAAATCCAAAATTTAAAAAAAAAAAAATAATAACAAAAACCAACCCAAAAAAAAAAAAATAAAAAATTGATTTAAAAAAAACCCACTCACAAAATTATATCAAAGTAAAATTATAAAAAAAGTGAAAAATTGTAATTTAAGTATGTCAAATATTTTTATGAAATATTTATTAAGTGCTAAATAAATTTGTTTTAAAACAAACCTTGATAACATTTTAAAAATTAGTATAATTATATAAAAAAAAAAAAACTAAAAACAAAATCCACTGGCCCAAATCCCCAAAAGAGAAAAATCTTAAATATTTTTTGCAAAGAATTTTCGACTCAGACCTTTCAAATTGAAAGTGACAAAATTGTTCAAATTTTATAAAACAAACATCTAAACAATTTAATCCTACTTGGAACACAAAAATTTTATACCAATAAAACCGAAGCAGACCCAAAAATAAACCCTCACACTAAAAACAAGGGGACTGAAATAAAATTTTGCAATCTTTTATTTGTTTCGTGATAATAATTTTCTTGGATATCTTGAATATTTGGATTGTGCATAAAAATAACAACATTGTCATATCTTTCATAATCTTATCATTTTCACATATTTTTTTTTTTTTTGTTTTTGATTACTCTCTACCTCCGTCAACCTGACTCCCGATGCCCATGTTCTTTGGCCGTTTGAGGGGCCTATATAACCTAGTGTTTTTTTTTCTTATTTTTTTTTTTACTCCCCGTTGTAGTGTCAGGGGTTTGGGTATTTACTCCCATGAAATCAAGTGATGGAATCATGTCTTTCGTGTTCTAGCACAAAATCTACAGAACAGTGCAAATATTCCCATAATTGTTTTTTTTTTTTTTGTTTTGTTCAAACGGGACGAACACAATAAGCTGATAATCTTTGCCTTATTCCCTTCAAGCACTATTTTAATTTATTTTCTCAATCTTATTGTTTATACTGCTTGAACAACAAATCTATCAACATCGTCAGAAAAGCAACAAAAGCAAACACAATTTCTTCACAGAGAAAAAAGTTAAACATATGATTTCTATAAAATTAAATTATACTTTTTTTTTGTTCTGGATGTTCATCATCAGTTGACCTTTAAATCACTCTCGAAGCACTTTATCGGAAAATTTTAATTAAAGTGTGACTTAAAAAAAAAAAAAGAAAACAAAAAAAACCAAGTGCATATGTGATAAAACGTTAAAATTGATTTATTATATTTATTGGAATTTTAATCATTATTAATTAATGGATTTTATATTTATTACTAATTAAGGTAAGTCCTGAAAAAAACCCATTAAAACCTTTTTAATGTCCTTTCGTATTAATGTGATCTGAATGTTTCTCCTGATGGGTAAATTATCACTTGACAATGAAAATTTAGGTTACTCCTTATTCGGACCTGCTCAGATCGACTCAAAATTTATCGTGAAGAAGGATTTGCGAGAGTGACAATAATATGGGAAACTAAAGGATGTCTCAGTTTAGTCACTCAAAATCCTTAATTCTCCTTAGCATCTGAAAGGATGATTGTTATACCATTCATTTTATATTATTTTGTGTAAATGTATTTACAAAAAATATAAAAAAGGACATTACGATTAGTTGCCAGGACCTTCGCCTAGTTCAATTTATAGATCCACTACATATACAAACAAAAAAAAAATAATTATTTACTCCCAAAAGATATTTTAGACAAACGAATACGGTTTACCATTTTATTTTAGCTGCGTCAGGGCAGGTGAAGTGTAACATAATGGGTCAGGAATTTTGACTTTTTGCCGATATATTGAAAGGTCATGCCCATGTATAAAATGCTGGCGAAAAAAATTAAAATAAAATTGTTTTTACAGCCCCAAAGATTTTATGAACATGTACACACACCATTTTTTATACCCACCACCATAGGATGGGGGGTATATTAACTTTGTCATTCCGTTTGTAACACATCGAAATATTGCTCTAAGACCCCATAAAGTATATATATTCTGGGTCGTGGTGAAATTCTGAGTCGATCTGAGCATGTCCGTCCGTCCGTCCGTCCGTCCGTCCGTCCGTCCGTGCGAGGCCTCTAAGAGAAGCAAATTTCATCCGATCCGGCTGAAATTTGGTACATGGTGTTAGTATATGGTCTCTAACAACCATGCCAAAATTGGTCCACATCGGTCCATAATTATATATAGCCCCCATATAAACCGATCCCCCGATTTGGCTTGCGAGGCCCCTAAGAGAAGCAAATTTCATCCGATCCGGCTGAAATTTGGTACATGGTGTTAGTATATGGTCTCTAACAACCATGCAAAAATTAGTCCACATCGGTTCATAATTATATATAGCCCCCATATAAACCGATCCCCCGATTTTGCTTGCGAGGCCCCTAAGAGAAGCAAATTTCATCCGATCCGGCTGAAATTTGGTACATGGTGTCAGTATATGGTCTCTAAGAACCATGCAAAAATTGGTCCACATCGGTCCTTAATTATATATAGCCCCCATATAAACCGATCCCCCGATTTGGCTTGCGAGGCCTCTAAGAGAAGCAAATTTCATCCGATCCGGCTGAAATTTGGTACGTGATGTTAGTATATGGTCTCTAACAACCATGCAAAAATTGGTCCACATCGGTTCATAATTATATATAGCCCCCATATAAACCGATCACCAGATTTGACCTCCGGAACCTCTTGGAAGACCAAAATTCATCTGATTCAGTTGGTACGTGGTGTTAATATATGGCCTCAAACTCCCATGCAAAAATTGGTCGATATCGGTCCATAATTATATATAGGCCCCATATAAACCGATCCCCAGATTTGACGTCCAGAGCCCCTTGGAAGGGCAAAATTCTTCCCATTCGGTTGAAATTTGGTACGTGATGTTAGCATATGGTATCCAACAACCATGCAGGAATAAGAAGTTTTAAGATACCACAACCCAAGTAATTCGATTGTGGATGACAGTCTTTCGTAGAAGTTTCTACGCAATCCATGGTGGTGGGTACATAAGATTCGGCCTGGCCGAACTTGCGGCCGTATATACTTGTTTTTTTCTAATTCAATCTCAAAATTAATTG
This sequence comes from Haematobia irritans, assembly GCF_050003625.1. Classification (NCBI taxonomy): domain Eukaryota; kingdom Metazoa; phylum Arthropoda; class Insecta; order Diptera; family Muscidae; genus Haematobia; species Haematobia irritans. The sequence goes on from NC_134401.1 coordinate 116,855,004, forward strand.
ATCCAATTAATTTTTTAATTGAAATGTCTTCAATCACAGAAATGATAGTATCAATTAAACAATTAATTGAAAGTCAATAAAAATTAATTGATCCAATTAATTGAAAGTCAATAAAAAATTAATTGATCCAATTAATTTTTTTAATTGAAATGTCTTCAATCACTGAAATGATAGTATCAATTAAACAATTAATTGAAAGTCAATAAAAAAATTAATTGTTCCAATTAAAAAATTAATTGATGCTATTAACTTTTGTGATTGATTTTTGTTTCAATAAAACAATTTGTTGAACCAATTAAATTTCTTATTGAATATTTTTATACCCTCCACCATAGGATGGGGGGTATATTAACTTTGTCATTCCGTTTGTAACACATCGAAATATTGCTCTAAGACCCCATAATATTCTGGGTCGTGGTAAAATTCTGAGTCGATCTGAGCATGTCCGTCCGTCCGTCTGTTGAAATCACGCTAACTTCCGAACGAAACAAGCTATCGACTTGAAACTTGACACAAGTAGTTGTTATTGATGTAGGTCGGATGGTATTGCAAATGGGCCATATCGGTCCACTTTTACGTATAGCCCCCATATAAACGGATCGCCAGATTTGGCTTTCGAGGCCTCTAAGAGAAGCAAATTTCATCCGATCCAGCTGATATTTGGTACATGGTGTCAGCATATGATCTCTAACAACCATGCAAAAATTGGTCCACATTGGTTCATAATTATATATAGCCCCCATCTAAACCGATCCCCCGATTAGGCTCGAGGAGCCTCTAAGAGAAGCAAATTTCATCCGATATGGCTGAAATTTGGTACATGGTGTGAGTATATGGCATCTAACAACCATGCAACAATTGGTCCACATCGGTCCATAATTATATATAGCCCCCATATAAACCGATCACCAGATTTGACCTCCGGAGTCTCTTGGAAGACCAAAATTCATCTGATTCAGTGTAAATTTGGTGTTAGTGGTGTTAGTATATGGTCTCAAATAGCCAAATACGAAATCGGTCAATAATTATATATAGCCCCCATATAAACCGATCCCCAGATTTGACCTCCGGAGCCCTTTGGAAGAGCAAAATTCATCCGATTCGGTTGAAATTTGGTACATGGTGTTAGTATATGGTCTCTAACAACCATGCAAAAATTGGTCCACATCGGTCCATAATTATATATAGCCCCCATATAAACCGATCACCAGATTTGACCTCCAGAGCCTCTTGGAAGACCAAAATTCATCTGATTCAATTGAAATTTGGTGTTAGTGGTGTTAGTATATGGTCTCAAATACCCATGCAACAATTGGTCCACATCGGTCCATAATTATATATAGCCCCCATATAAACCGATCACCAGATTTGACCTCCGGAGCCCTTTGGAAGAGCAAAATTTATCCGATTCGGTTGAAATTTGGTACGTGATGTTAGTATATGGTATCCAACAACCATGCAGGAATTGGTTCATATCAATCCATAATTATATATAGCCCCCATATAAACCGATCCCCAGATTTGACCTCCGGTGCCTTTTGGAGAAGCAAAATTCATCCGATCTGGCTGAAATTTGGTACGTGGTGGTAGTATATGATATTTAACAACCATGCCAAAAGTGATCCATATCAGTCCATAATCATATATAGCCCCCATATAAACCGATCCCGAGATTTGGTTTTGGAGCCTTTTGGAGGAGCAAATTTCATCCGAGTGAGTTGAAATTTGGTACATTGTGCTAGTATTATATGGCCGTTAACAACCATGCCTAACTAGGTCCATATCGGTCTATAGTTATAAATAGCCCTCAGATAAATCGATCCCCAATCACACAAAAATTGGTCCATATCAAGTGCATAATTCTATATAGCCTCCATAGAAGCGACCCCCATATTTCAATTCTGGCTCTCTACGTACCGTGCAAAAAGTCCATATCGATTCGTAATTATTTGTAGACTTAACTATACATAACTTTTTTGTCTAATATGGGCTAACTCAAAATTTAGAAAACGATGTTAAGAAGTTTTGAGATACCACAACCCAAGTAATTCGATTGTGAATGACAGTCTTTCGTAGAAGTTTCTACACAATCCATGGTGGAGGGTACATAAGATTCGGCCTGGCCGAACTTACGGCCGTATATACTTGTTTAAAACTCAATTAAGACTTTAATTGGAAAATTTTTTGTGAAATTTTTTTTCTGTGTAGGGAAAACTAAAGAAAGACATAACAAATGCAAGGTTTCGACATTTAAGCTTCTACATCCAGTTCGAACTGCATCTGCTGGATGAGTCCAGAAGGAAGTACGTTAGGTTAGCTTAGGTATAGTGACAGCCCAATATTTGTGGGCTCACTTAGACTAAGGCCAATGGTGGTGAACTTCCCTCTCATCAATGAATGCTACCTGATTCTATATTAAGCTCATTGAAAAGGGATCTCCTGCACTTAAAGGTTCTTGCATGTGAGTATACTCTGGCAACGAATGTGGATATCAAGCTCTTGGTGCATCTCTTTGGTCCACGATATGAAAATGGTTGCAAACGATTTAGGAGCAGAACGATTCAGATACCTCTTGACAAAAACTCCCTAAGTACGCCATCACTCCTCATTTAAAGGTCCTTGATGTCTCCACATGATCTAACTATGGAACAGTTGTCCGCATAGCTTATCAGATGAATATTTGGTGGTGGAAAGAAGGTCATACCATGTAAAAGTTAAAAAGGCCACAGTTGGTAAAGTTCTAACCAAAATGGTAGATTTTTTTACTGTTTGGTAGATTTTGCAAAATCTTCCTCTCCAACTAAGAACGTTGAAAACAGAAATAAAAATTTTGACTAACTTCTCTACAGAAATAAAATTTTAAAAGAAATAAAATTTTGGGAAAATTTTCTAAAGGAATAAAATATTGACAAAATTCGCTACAGAAAAAAATTTTGGTAAAATTTTCTACAGAAATAAAATTTTGAAAAAATTTTCTACAGAAATAAAATTTTGACAAAATATTCTATATAAATAAAATGTTGACAAAATATTTTATATAAATAAAATTTTGACAAAATTTTCTATAGAAATAACATTTTGACAAAATTTTCTATAGAAAAAAAATTTTGCCAAAATTTTTTACAGAAATAAAATTTTGACAAAATTTTCTATAGAAATAAAATTTTGACAAAATTTTCTATAGAAATAAAATTTTGACAAAATTTTCAATAGAAATAAAATTTTGTCAAAATATTCTATAGAAATAAAATTTTGACAAAATTTTCTTAAAAAAAAAAAATGGACAAAATTTCTATAGAAATAAAATTTTGACAAAATTTTCTATAGAAATAAAATTTTGACAAAATTTTCTATAGAAAAAAAAATTGACAAAATTTTCTATACAAATAAAATCTTGACAAAATTGTCTATAGAAATAAAATTTTGACAAAATTTTCTATAGAAATAAAATCTTGATAAAATTTTCTAGAGAAATAAAATTTTGAGAAAATTTTCTATAGAAATACAATTTTGGGAAAATTTTCTATAAAGAAAAAAAATTTTAACAACATTTTCTATAGAAACACAAATTTGACTAAATTTTCTATAAAAAAAAATTTTGACAAAATTTCTATATAAATAAAATTTTGACAAAATTTTCTAAAAAAAAAATTGGCAAAATTTCTATATAAATAAAATTTTGACAAAATTTTCTATAGAAATAAAATTTTGACAAAATTTTCTATAGAAATAAAATTTTGACAAAATTTCCTATAGAAATAAAATTTTAATAAAATTTTCTATAGAAATAAAATTTTAACAAAGGTTAGGTTAGGTTATGTGGCAGCCCGATGTATCAGGCTCACTTAGAATATTCAGTCCATTGTGATACCACAGCGGTGAACTTCTCTCTTATCACTGAGTGCTGCCCGATCCCATGTTAAGCTCAATGACAAGGGACTTCCTTTTTATAGCCGAGTGCGAACGGCGTTCCACATTGCGGTGAAACCACTTAGACAAGCTTTGAAACCCTCAGAAATGTCACCAGCATTACTGAGGTGGGATAATCCACCGCTGAAAAACTTTTTGGTGTTCGGTCGTAGCAGTAATTTTAAAAGAAATACAATTTTGACAAAAGATTACATAGAAATAAAATTTTGACAAAATTTTCTATAGAAATAAAATGTTGACAAAAATTTCTATAGAAATAAAATTTTGACAAAATTTTCTGTAGAAATAAAATTTTGACAAAATTTTCTATAGAAAAAAAAATTTTGACAAAATTTTCTATAGAAATAAAATTTTGACAAAATTTTCTATACAAATAAAATCTTGACAAAATTTTCTATAGAAATAAAATGTTGACAAAAGTTTCTATAGAAATAAAATCTTGATAAAATTTTCTAGAGAAATAAAATTTTGGGAAAATTTTCTATAGAAATACAATTTTGAGAAAATTTTCTATAAAGAAATAAAATTTTGAAAAAAAATTTCTATAGAAATAAAATTTTGACAAAATATTCTATATAAATAAAATTTTGACAAAATTTTCTATAGAAATAAAATTTTGACAAAATTTTCTATAGAAATAAAATCTTGATAAAAATATCTTTAGAAATAAAATTTTGACAAAATTTTCTATAGAAATAAAATTTTGAAAAAAATTTCTATAGAAATAAAATTTTGATAAAATTTTCTAGAGAAATAAAATTTTGAGAAAATTTTCTATAGAAATAAAATTAAAAAAAAATATCTTTAGAAATAAAATATTGACAAAATTTTTTATAGAAATATCTAGACATAAAATTTTGACAAAGTTTTCTATAGAAATAAAATTTTAACAAAATTTTCTTTAGAAATAAAATTTTGATAAAATTTTCTAGAGCAATAAAATTTTGAGACAATTTTCTATAGAAATAAAATTAAAAAAAAATGTCTATAGTAATAAAATATTGACAACATTTTTTATAGAAATAAAATTTTGACAAAATTTTCTATAGAAATAAAATTTTGATAAAATTTTCTATAGAAATAAAATTTTCACAATATTTTCTATAGAAATAAAATTTTCACAATATTTTCTATAGAAATAGAAATTTTGACAAAATTTTCTATAGTTATAAAATTTTGACAAAATTTACTATAGAAATAAAATTTGACAAAATTTTCTATAGAAATGAAATTTTGACAAAATTTTCTATAGAATCAAATATTTTACAAAATTTTTATAGAAATAAAATTTTGACAAATTTTTCTTTAGAAATAATAGCTAATTTTATAAATGTATATTCTTTTCTGGTAATATTACAAAGGAAAAACAATAAACTTAAAAACAAATCGAAAAATAATGGCAATCAATGCTTAAATCATATTTAAGTTATTCACAACTCGTGGAGAGAAAATATTTTAAAAATTTTACCAGCGTCCAAATGATAGAAATCTAAAAAAAATTAATGTTATATTTGGTGACTTTCAGCTAATGTCTAAAACTACAATAACAGTTGAAGTTCAATGCCAGTTAATAACAATATATGATTGCTGCTTTTTTACCGCAATTTGGCCAATATTTAGATTTTGATTGGATTTCAACTTTGGATAATCGGTCATCATTATTCAGGGACTTTCGAGCAAAATTTAAAATTCATTCAAGCACAAAATTCGTTTTTGTCTGTATTTATATAAAACTTTATAAATGTGTTGTGAAAAATAAAAAAGACAGTTTGAATTATATGAAATGATTATTGGGTTTAGGAAAATGGCGTATTATCTACGAAATAGTACCCATAATCTGACGCATGTAAATAACACAATGTTTTGATGAGACCCAAGATCATTTTTTACAGGAAGGATATAAAGGACAGCAGCATAAGTAGGTTAGATTAGATTATCAATAAACATTTTGATAAACAATTAAAACAAAAATAGAAAAACATAAATTTTATACGGTAATCTACGATCGACTCATTCTAGGATTTTTCCAGCTGTAGGCTAAAAAATATTAGAAAAAATCTTACTGCCAATTTTAGTTATAACATCATTAGCAACAAACTGAATTAACTATAATATTTTAATATCTTTCGCAATCCTACAATTAAAACCTAAGAAAATTTACTTCACTTTATTTGTTAATTTTATAAACATACTTCATCACATTTGATGGCTATCAGAATTTTTTCTTTTTTATATCTTGACATCACGCACCCAAGAACTCGTAAATCTTCTGTTAATTATCACAAAGACAGAATACGATTTCTTTTGGGTTAAGTGAAAAGCCAAATGGAGAAGAAGAAGACTTAACGCTATGGCTGATTTTGTTGTGGTTCCAAAACGATTATCCCCAGAAATCAGAGAAAACCATCTGCATAATGATGCATTAGTAATCGATACGACAACACTGTTAGCAACAAAAACAGATTTTTTCATTTTATTCTACGAATATTGTGTGCTGTCATTTTCTCCCATTAAATATAATAAAATATTGTATGTACAAATCTTTAAATATGTATATTAGGATGTAACGAAGATATAAAACTTTGTTCAGTTAGGCTGAATTTAAGATTTTCTATAGAAATAAAATTTTGACAAAATTTTCTTTAGAAATAAAAATTTTGACAAAATTTTCTATAGAAATAAAATTTTGACAAAATTTTCTATAGAAATAAAATATTGACAAAATTTTCTATAGAAATAAAATTTTGACAAAATTTTCTATAGAAATAAAATTTTGACAAAATTTTCTATAGAAATAAAATTTTGACAAAATTTTCTATAAAAATAAAATTTTGACAAAATTTTCTATAAAAATAAAATTTAGCCAAAATTTTTTATAGAAATAAAATTTTCACAAAATTTTCTATAAAAATAAAATTTTGACAAAATTTTCTACAGAAATAAAATTTTGACAAAATTTTCTATAGAAATAAAATTTTGACAAAATTTTCTATAGAAATAAAATTTTGACAAAATTTTCTATAGAAATAAAATATTGACAAAATTTTCTATAGAAATAAAACTTTGACAAAATTTTCTATAGAAATAAAACTTTGACAAAATTTTCTATAGAAATAAAATTTTGACAAAATTTTCCATAAAAATAAAATTTTGACAAAATTTTCTATATAAAAAAAATTTTGACAAAATTTTCTATAAAAATAAAATTGTGCCAAAATTTTCTATAGAAATAAAATTTTGACAAAATTTTCTATAGAAATAAAGAAATAAATAAAAAAAAATAAATATAAAAATAAAATAATAATTATCCCACCTCAATAATGCTGGTGACATTTCTGAGGGTTTCAAAGCTTCTCTAAGTGGTTTCACTGTAATGTGGAACGCCGTTCGGACTCGGCTATAAAAAGGAGGTCCCTTGTCATTGAGCTTAACATGGAATCGGGCAGCACTCAGTGATAAGAGAGAAGTTCACCAATGTGGTATCACAATGGACTGAATAGTCTAAGTGAGCCTGATACATCGGGCTGCCACCTAACCTAACCTAACCTAACCTTCTATAAAAATAAAATTTTGACAAAATGTTCTATAGAAATAAAATTTTAACAAAATTTTCTATAGAATTAAAATTTTGACAAAATTCTATGTAGAAATAAAATTTTAACAAAATTTTCTATAGAAATAAAATTTTGACAAAATTTCTATAGAAATAAAATTTTGACAAAATTATCTATATAGAAATAAAATTTTGACAAAATTTTCTAAATTAACGATTTTTTATCTTTTATCCAGCTAGGCTAAATTAAAGATTTTCTACAGAAAACTTTATTCAGCCAGGCTGAATTAAAGATTTCTTATAGAAAATTTTGTTCAGCTAGGCCGCATTAAAGATTTTCTATTTTATTCAGCCAGGCTGAATAAAAGATTTCCTTTAGAAAACTTTATTCAGACAGGCTGAATTAAAGATTTCTTATAGAAAATTTTGTTCAGCTAGGCTGAATTAAAGATTTCCTATAGAAAACTTTGTTAAGACAGACTGAATCAAAGATTTTATATAGAAAACTTTACTCAACCAAGCTGAATTAAAGATTTAATTTAGAAAACTTTATTCAGCCAGGCTGAATTAAAGATTTTCTATGGAAAACTTTATTCAGCAAGGCTGAATTAAAGATTTTCTAAAGAAAACTTTATTCAGCCAGGCTGAATTAGAAATTTTCTATAGAAAACTTATTCAAACCGAATGCAACAAATATTTCCTATAGAATTTTTTATTCAGCCAGCCTGAATTATAGATTTCAACTCATTAATTTTGCTCATAAAAAATTTCTATAAAATTCTTCATTTCATACTCATCTCATATTTTGTCTTTATTTACATTTTAGGCTATTAAATGCCTTCAAAATTATTTAACAAGAAATCATATAATTTCGTATAAGCATGCGTTTTGCATCAACGGATGCATGAGTCAACAAGCAAATCGTTTGCCTGCCTGCCTCCCTCATTCATTCATTCTGTGAAATTATATTAAATGTCCAAAACTTAATGATTTAGCAGTTTTGTTTTTCTCCTAAGCTAAATTATTGCTTACAATTCAGTTTTGCTTAGATGATTGACGCTTATTAGTCGTAGCTAACTTTAATTGCATTATAGTTTAGACCACCTATGGAAGGGAGTTAGTTTTCAATAGTGGAAGCTCAAAAGAATTTTGTAATATACTGACAAAAATGTTATGTTCATAAGCACAATATATTGTTCTTACTATCGACGAGGGCTTAGTTTCGTGATTTACTCAAATATGAAGAAGTTTCTATAATTAATGAATAATGAGGGTACGAAATCCTTTAACTTTACAAAATATTACACTCAAAAAAACAGTGAACGTACCAGGAAGGAACATTTTATCAAAGTCAAGGAAACCTTCTTTTATGAACTAAAATAGATTTAAATTGGTTTTGGTGCCATATAGGTTTCACTTTTTTCAGTATAAAAATATTCTAGTCTTGTAATAAAAATTTCTCTTAACAAAAGCCAAACTAAATTAATAATTTATGTATGAATCATTTCAAACTTAATAATGATTTTAATACGCATATGGGTGTACAACTCTTTTTTTTTTTTGTTAATTTACTCGAGTGATTGCCTGGTTCCATTTCAATTTTACTATGGAATTTTACAAAGAAACCGTATTTTACAATAATTAATTATTGACAATATTTATTGTTTGTTTTTTTTTTTTAATATTTACTTGTAAGATTAGTCATATTTTTCATAAGGGTTAACATCTGTTGTCACCTTTGTAGGAAACACAATTAATTAGTTTAAGTGATATTGTAAATTACCTATCCGTTAATATAGAACAACCACAATATAAGAGAACGATCCATTCTCACTTTAACTTTAACTGTATACTAAGTTTGTTATTACGTTTGCAACATGTCGACATATTTAAGACAATATACAGTGACCAGCAAATGTCATGGTGGCAATGGACTCAGTACCGTGAGATTTAGTACCATGAGATTTGCTATTTATTGTAGGTCTATCTGTTCTAAAGATTTTTTTCTGAGGACTAAACTCACTGAGATTTTGCAGCCACAAATTTTTATGTGAAAAAAATTGGCGTGATAACTAAATTTATACTTATTTCATTCTTAATCACATTACTTAATTTACTTAATTTTAAAAATAATTTTGCATTTAATTTAAATTTTTATTATACCCAACTTTAAGACATTCGTTTAAACTTAATTTTATTTCGTTTTTTTTTTCTTTTTAGGTATGTCATAGTCACCACAAATTGTATTGAACATTACAAATAATGTAATTGCTAAAGGCTTTCTAAGAAATCAATTTGAATTGAAATACTTCTTAAGCATTTACGATTATTTGGAAAAAAAAATTAAAAGGTATGTTTTTTTATTTTTTTTTTGTTTAGTAAAAGTTTGAAAGGATAGGAAAATGACGCAAAAACCTAAACTCATATGACTTCTGCTTGGCAAAATCCCTACAAAAATCACCAAATTTATAAAAAATCTCCAACAAACCCAAAGTTCCCAAATCAAAAATTTCCACGAACACACCGAAAGAATTTTCTTCATAAAAAGAAAGAAAATTTTCGTTAAAAGTACGAAATTTGTCATTGTTTTACAGCCAAAGAAACTTTTCATTAAAAGTACGAAATATTTCGTACTTTTTACAAAGAAAACTTGTTTTTCGTAGTTTGTAAGAAAAAAAATTCTTACTTTTTGTGAAGAATCTTTTTATGAAAAATCTTCGTATTTTGTACGAAACAATTTTGTTCTTTTTATGAAAATGTTTCGTACTTTTTATGAAAAAATTTCGTAGTTTTTATAGAAAATTTTCGTCCTTTTTATGAAAAACTTTCGTACTTTTTTTCAAAAATGTTACAACTTTTAGAAAAAATTTATAGTCGAAAGTGCATTTGTGCAAAATAACATCACTAACTATTATACTGAACCGAAAAAAAATACTTACAAAAATCACCAAATTTATAAAAAATCTCCAACAAACCCCAAGTCCCCAAATCAAAAATGTCCACCAACATATATCCCCAATTTGGTCCCCAATACATGTAACACTGTTTGCACCTGTCGGAAATGTGGCGAGAAAAAAAGAAGTCACTAAAGTCAATTCCATATTATTTTAGTTCTTGGGCCCTAAATAACTTGACAGTAATTTTGATCTGCTAACTAGTAAATTTTGTAAACAATTTATTTCTATAGAAAATTTTGTAAAAATATTATTTCTATAGAAAATTTTGTCCAAATTTTATTTCTATAGAAAATTTTATAGAAATTTTATTTCTATAGAAAGTTTTGTAAACATTTTATTTCTATAGAAAATTTTGTCAAAATTTAATTTCTATAGAAAATTTTATCAAAATTTTATTTCTATAGAAAATTTTGTCAAAATTTTATTTCTGTAGAAAATTTTGTCAAAATTTTATTTCTATAGAAAATTTTGTCAAAATTTTATTTCTATAGAAAATTTTGTCAAAATTTTATTTCTATAGAAAATTTTGTCAAAATTTTATTTCTATAGAAAATTTGGTCAAAATGTTATTTGTATATCAAATTTTGTCCAAATTTTATTTGTATATCAAATTTTGTTATAATTTTATTTCTTTAGAAAATTTTGTCAAAATTTAATTTCTATAGAAAATTTTATCAAAATTTTATTTCTATAGAAAATTTTGTCAAAATTTTATTTCTGTAGAAAATTTTGTCAAAATTTTATTTCTATAGAAAATTTTGTCAAAATTTTATTTCTATAGAAAATTTTGTCAAAATTTTATTTCTATAGAAAATTTTGTCAAAATTTTATTTCTATAGAAAATTTTGTCAAAATGTTATTTGTATATCAAATTTTGTCCAAATTTTATTTGTATATCAAATTTTGTTATAATTTTATTTCTTTAGAAAATTTTGTCAAAATTTTATTTCTATAGAAAATTTTGTCAAAATTTTATTTCTATAGAAAATTTTGTCAAAATTTTATTTCTATAGAAAATTTTGTCAAAATTTTATTTCTATAGAAAATTTTGTCAAAATTTTATTTCTATAGAAAATTTTGTTAAAATTTTATTTCTATAGAAAATTTTGTCAAAATGTTATTTGTATATGAAATTTTGTCAAAATTTTATTTCTATAGAAAATTTTGTCATAATTTTATTTCTTTAGAAAATTTTGTCAAAATTTTATTTCTATAGAAAATTTTGTCAAAATTTTATTTCTATAGAAAATTTTGTCAAAATTTTATTTCTATAGAAAATTTTGTCAAAATTTTATTTCTATAGAAAATTTTGTCAAAATTTTATTTCTATAGAAAATTTTGTCAAAATTTTATTTCTATAGAAAATTTTCTCAAAATATTATTTTTATAGAAAATTTTGTCAAAATGTTATTTCTATAGAAAACTTTGTCAAAATTTTATTTCTATAGAAAACTTTGTCAAAATTTTATTTCTATTGAAAATTTTGTTAAAATTTTATTTCTATAGAAAATTTTGTCAAAATTTTATTTCTTTAGAAAATTTTGTCAAAATTTTATTTCTGTAGAAAATTTTGTCAAAATTTTTTTTCTATAGAAAATTTTGTAAAACTATTATTTCTATAGAAAATTTTGTCTAAATTTTATTTCTGTAGAAAATTTTGTCAACATTTTATTTATATTTTTTTTATAGAAAATTTAGTCAAAATTGTATTTCTGCAGAAAAATCTGTCAAAATGTTATTTCTATAGAAAATTTTGTTAAAATTTCATCTTGTTTCCAGAGACAGTTTGTCATAATTTTATTTCTTTAGAAAATTTTGTCAAAATTTTATTTCTATACAAAATTTTGACAAAATTTTATTTCCATAGAAAATTTTGTCAAAATTTTATTTCTATAGAAAATTTTGTCAAAATTTTATTTCTATAGAAAATTTTGTCAAAATTATATTTCTACAGAAAATTTTTCAAACGTTTTTTATAGAAAATTTGGTCAAAATTATATTCTACAGAAGAATCTGTCAAAATGTTATTTCTATAGATTTTGTTAAATTTTATTTTTGTAGAAATTGTTTGTCAAAATTTTATTTCCATAGAAATTGTTTGCAAAATTTTAAAAATTTTAAAAAGTTTTTTTAATGTTGTAAACAATTTATTTCTATAGAAAATTTTGTAAAATTTTATTTTTATATTTTAAATTTTATTCCTATTGAAATTTCTTTCAACAGTTTTTTTCTATAGAAAAGTTTGTGAACATTTTATTTCTATAGGAAATTTTGTTAACATTTTATTTCTATAGAAAATTTTGTCATATTTGCATTTCTATAGAAAATTTTGTCATAATTTTATTTCTTTAGAAAATTTTGTCAATATTTTATTTCTATAGAAAATTTTGTCAAAATTTTATTTCTATAGAAAATTTTGTCATAATTTTATTTCTTTAGAAAATTTTGTCAAAATTTTATTTCTATAGAAAATTTTGTCAAAATTTTATTTCTATAGAAAATTTTGTCAAAATTTTATTTCTATAGAAAATTTTATTTCTATAGAAAATTTTGTCAAAATTTTATTTCTATAGAAACTTTTGTCACAATTTTATTTCTATAGAAAATTTTGTCAAAATTTTATTTCTATAGAAAATTTTGTCAAAATATTATTTCTATAGAAAATTTTGTCAAAATTTTATTTCTATAGAAAATATTGTTAAAATTTTATTTCTATAGAAAATTTTGTCAAAATTTTATTTTTATAGTATATTTTGTCAAAATTTTATTTTTATAGTATATTTTGTCAAAATTTTATTATTATAGAAATTTCTTTTAAAAGTTTTTTTCTAGAGAAAAGTTTGTCAACATTTTGTTTTTTTTTTTCTATTGGAATTTTTTTGCAACATTGTACTTCTATGGAAAATTTTGTCCAAATTTTATTTCTATAGACAATTTTGTCATAATTTTATATCTTTAGAAAATTTTATTTCTATAGAAAATTTTGTCAAAATTTTATTTCTATAGAAAATTTTGTCAAAATTTTATTTCTATAGAAAATTTTGTCAAAATTTTATTTCTATAGAAAATTTTGTCAAAAATTTTTTTTATAGAGAATTTTCTCCAATTTTTTTTTCTCTAGAGAATTTTGTCAAAATTTTATCTCTATAGAAAATTTTGTCAAAATTTTATTTCTATAGAGAATTTTGTCAAAACTTTATTTTATTTGCAGAATTACTTAAACTTTTATCGCATATATGCGCCTATCTTGAAAGAGTTTTTTGCCATTTGCAGTTCAAATTGGTTTGTCCTCAAACTACAAACTTTTCTTTAACAGGAGTAAGAAATTTATTATATCTAACATAATGGATATTCTTGAATTTGTCGAAAATTATTTATTTCATTTTGTTATATCGGCATTTATAATATAGTTTTTAGTTAAAATTTTCTAAAATTTACCTAAATATTTCTGCCTAGTGGGTTAATTTTTGAGTGTATATATGTATCGTGTAATTCTCTTAAATGAAGACATACTGCCGAAGTACATATTTAAAATAAAGACTCAAAGTACAGATATAGTCGATATAATATAGTTCACTTACTTCCCCAAATTAAAATTTTCTAAAATTTACCTCAATATTCCTGCCTGGTGGGTTATGTTTTTTTTTTTTTTTTTTTTGAGTGTATATATGTATCGTTTAATTTTCTTAAATAAAGGCATACTGCCCAAGTGTTTGATATAAAGGCTCAAAGTACAGATATAGTCAATATAATCTAGTTTACTTACTTGCTTTTATTCGCAATTTCCCCAATCTGAGATAGCTGCCAATTTTACGTGAACTAGAAGAAGAAAAAAAAATTAAATACAATCATATTTCACGTGAATTTCGCAAAAAAAAAAACTATGTGAGAATTTCCATAAATTTGTAAATTTTATGTTACGATTTTGAGAGATATTTTTACATATTCTAAACTTTTAGTTGTTCTTAACAAATTTAGTTATAACATAGAAAAAGAAAATAATAAAAAATATAAATATTTTTTATTTTATTAATGAAATTTCTTTATTTTTATCCGTACTACATACATTAAAAAAAAAACATACCTCGTACAGAATTTGAAAACGATGACATAAAATCTAAGTAATTCGGCAATATTGGTGGAAATCAGGAGTCACATATTTAAGGGAGCTATAGTTATTACTATTAGGATAATATTTCTTTTAATGAATATATTTCTTAATATTTAATTTAATATAATTAATATTAATTTAATTAATATTTCTTTTAATTAAATTAAATGAAGATTCCCATTTGCGGAAACCCAAGATTAACAGATTATTTCCAATCGTTAAAATCTGCAATGGGTTTTCCTCAACCATGAAAACGTTACGTTTTATTACAACTACCCCACTATTCATATTGCAATGAACTCATTAGTAACTGTGACATCGTAAAGACCCCCGCTTATTTGCAGTTCCCTTCGAAATGGTGTAACATTTTACAACTGAAGTGTCTTCGTCTATTCTTTACCCGAAACCTACTCTATAGAGGGTATTCCCGCTGTGCTCATTTCTATGGGCTTGGCTCATAACTTTATGACACATACTCGAAGTCTGTATGTAGACTGCATTTCAAACGCACAAAGTGTTTGTTTGTTTTTTTTTTTTTTTTTTTAATTTTCACACAAAACAAGTTGACCAGACATAGGCGTTGGATGGTGGCAATGAATAAAATAAAAAAAAAATACATCGAAACACTATGAATGGAAAACAAATTAACCACAAGAGGGGACAGATTGCTTGAGGGATAGACGGACAGACGGACCTAAACACATATGGCAATTGAAAGTCTGAAAACCGAACGTGTGCCATTTCATTGTTGTTCTTAATGAAACAAGAAAAAACAAAACTTCTCATATATGTTAATAAAAATTATAATAATTATATATACACACATTCAATGTTAATAAATTACACAAATTATTATTTTTATTGGTATACATCTCAGTAGAGTTCAAAATTGTATTTCCCTCTGCTTTCCATTTGGGGCATACCGACACAATCATTGACACCACACGCCACGAGAGTGTGAGTGACAGAGTATTAACCGGAAATTCTTTGCAAAATCCCATAAAATTTCATTCATAAAGTGTTTGATTCGAAGATATTAAAAAAAGCTTTTCTTGTCAGATTGCCACCTACAAAAGTTGGGATCAAAGTGTAACAAATCAAACTTCGATTTTTTTATGTTTCATAGATGATGTGGTCTATTGAGATAGTTCGGCTGAGACGATGAGGATATTGTAACGCACAGTGGGTGAAAAAACATGAAAATTATAAGAAAATTAATTTGATCGAATTCATGAAAATAAAAAGTAAACAAGTAAGGAAAGTCTAACGTCGGGCGGGGCCGACTATATTATACCCTGCACCACTTTGTAGATCCACATTTTCGATACCATCTCAAACCCTTCACATTTGTTGGGTTTTATATATAAAGGTTTAATGTCCCAGAATTTGTTTAAGACTTCTACAAAATCTTTTGACTTAAAATGTTAGTAGAAAATATGGAAAGAAAATAAATCTAAAGTCATTTTGATGCCATTTAAAAACAAGTAAGGAAAGTCTAAAGACGGGCGGGTCCGACTATATTATACCCTGCACCACTTTGTAGATCTAAATTTTCGATACCATATCACATCCGTCAAATGTGTTGGAGGATATATATATATATATATATATATATATATATATATATATATATATATATATATATATATATATATATATATATATATATATATATATATATATATATATATATATATATATATATATATAAAGGGTGATTTGTTAAGAGCTTGATAACTTTTTTTTAAAAAAAACGCATAAAATTTGCAAAATCTCATCGGTTCTTTATTTGAAACGTTAGATTGGTCCATGACATTTACTTTTTGAAGATAATTTCATTTAAATGTTGACCGCGGCTGCGTCTTAGGTGGTCCATTCGGAAAGTCCAATTTTAGGCAACTTTTTCGAGCATTTCGGCCGGAATAGCCCGAATTTCTTCGGAAATGTTGTCTTCCAAAGCTGGAATAGTTGCTGGCTTATTTCTGTAGACTTTAGACTTGACGTAGCCCCACAAAAAATAGTCTAAAGGCGTCAAATCGCATGATCTTGGTGGCCAACTTACCGGTCCATTTCTTGAGATGAATTGTTCTCCGAAGTTTTCCCTCAAAATGGCCATAGAATCGCGAGCTGTGTGGCATGTAGCGCCATCTTGTTGAAACCACATGTCAACCAAGTTCAGTTCTTCCATTTTTGGCAACAAAAAGTTTGTTAGCATCGAACGATAGCGATCGCCATTCACCGTAACGTTGCTTCCAACAGCATCTTTGAAAAAATACGGTCCAATGATTCCACCAGCGTACAAACCACACCAAACAGTGCATTTTTTGGGATGCATGGGCAGTTCTTGAACGGCTTCTGGTTGCTCTTCACTCCAAATGCGGCAATTTTGCTTATTTACGTAGCCATTCAACCAGAAATGAGCCTCATCGCTGAACAAAATTTGTCGATAAAAAAGCGGATTTTCTGCCAACTTTTCTAGGGCCCATTCACTGAAAATTCGACGTTGTGGCAGATCGTAAGTCTATTCATGATGAAATGTCAAAGCATACTGAGCATCTTTCTCTTTGACACCATGTCTGAAATCCCACGTGATCTGTCAAATACTAATGCATGAAAATCCTAACCTCAAAAGAATCACCCTTTATATATATATATATAAAGGTTTGTCCCAAATACATACATTTAAATATCACTTGCTCTGGACAGAATTTGATAGACTTCTACAAAATATATAGATAGGAAACTTCACAAAAGTTTAGTTATGATTTATCGCTCGCTATATATGTATTAGAAGTTTAGGAAAATTAGAGTCATTTTTACAACTTTTTGACTAAGCAGTAGCGATTTTACAAGGAAAATGTTGGTATTTTGACCATTTTTGTCGAAATCAGAAAAACATATATATGGGAGCTATATCTAAATCGGAACCGATTTCAACCAAATTGGGCACGCATAGCTACAATGCTAATTCTACTCCCTGTGCAAAATTTCAACAAAATCGAAGTAAAAACTTTGGCCTCTGTGGTCATATGAGTGTAAATCGGGCGAAAGCTATATATGGGAGCTATATGTAAATCTGAACCGATTTCAATCAAATTTGGCACGCATATCTATAATGCTAAATCTACTCCCTGTGCAACATTTCAACCAAATTGGGCCAAAACTCTGGCTATTAGAACCATATTAGTCCATATCGGGCGAAAGATATATATGGGAGCTAAATCTAAATCTGAACCGATTTCAATCAAATTTTGCACACTTAACTTCACTACTAGTTGTACTCCTAGTGCAAAATTTCAAACAAATTGGGCCAAAACTCTGGCTTCTAGGACCATATTGGTCCATATCGGGCGAAAGCTATATATGGGAGCTATATGTAAATCTGAACCGATTTCAATCAAATTTGGCACGCATAGCTATAATGCTAAATCTACTCCCTGTGCAACATTTCAACCAAATTGGGCCAAAACTCTGGCTTTTAGGACCATATTAGTTCATATAGGGCGAAAGATATATATGGGAGCTATATCTAAATCTGAACCGATTTCAATCAAATTTTGCACACTTGACTATACTACTAATTGTACTCCTAGTGCAAAATTTCAACCAAATTCGGCCAAAAATCTGGCTTCTGGGGCCATATAAGTCCATATCGGGCGAAAGATATATATGGGAGCTATATCTAAATCTGAACCGATTTCAATCAAATTTTGCACACTTGACTATACAACTAAGTGTTATGTTTGTACAAAATTTCAAGTAAATCGGTATAAAACTCCGGCTGCTGGGTCCATATTAGTGCATATCGGGCGAAAGATATATATGGGAGCTATATCTAAATCTGAACCGATTTCTTCCACAATCAATAGGGCTCTATTCTGACCCAAATTAGGAACATGTGCCAAATTTGAAGGCGATTGGACTTAAATTGCGACCTAGACTTTGATCACAAAAATGTGTTCACAGACAGACGGACGGACGGACATGGTTATATCGACTCAGGGACCCACCCTGAGCATTATTGCCAAAGACACCCTGTGTCTATCTCGTCTCCTCCTGGGTGTTACAAACATATGCACTAACTTATAATACCCTGTTCCACAGTGTGGCGCAGGGTATAATTAATTTAATTCATTGTACTTTAATTTAATTTCATTTATTTTATTATAATTATATACGAAATTTCTTGAAAAAGAAGGATTTTGTTATTATTTAAAGGGTGATTTGTTAAGAGCTTGATAACTTTTTTTTTTAAAAAAACGCATAAAATTTGCAAAATCTCATCGGTTCTTTATTTGAAACGTTAGATTGGTCCATGACATTTACTTTTTGAAGATAATTTCATTTAAATGTTGACCGCGACTGCGTCTTAGGTGGTCCATTCGGAAAGTCCAATTTTGGGCAACTTTTTCGAGCATTTCGGCCGGAATAGCCCGAATTTCTTCGGAAATGTTGTCTTCCAAAGCTGGAATAGTTGCTGGCTTATTTCTGTAGACGTTAGACTTGACGTAGCCCCACAAAAAATAGTCTAAAGGCGTCAAATCGCATGATCTTGGTGGCCAACTTACCGGTCCATTTCTTGAGATGAATTGTTCTCCGAAGTTTTCCCTCAAAATGGCCATAGAATCGCGAGCTGTGTGGCATGTAGCGCCATCTTGTTGAAACCACATGTCAACCAAGTTCAGTTCTTCCATTTTTGGCAACAAAAAGTTTGTTAGCATCGAACGATAGCGATCGCCATTCACCGTAACGTTGCGTCCAACAGCATCTTTGAAAAAATACGGTCCAATGATTCCACCAGCGTACAAACCACACCAAACAGTGCATTTTTCGGGATGCATGGGCAGTTCTTGAACGGCTTCTGGTTGCTCTTCACTCCAAATGCGGCAATTTTGCTTATTTACGTAGCCATTCAACCAGAAATGAGCCTCATCGCTGAACAAAATTTGTCGATAAAAAAGCGGATTTTCTGCCAACTTTTCTAGGGCCCATTCACTGAAAATTCGACGTTGTGGCAGATCGTAAGTCTATTCATGATGAAATGTCAAAGCATACTGAGCATCTTTCTCTTTGACACCATGTCTGAAATCCCACGTGATCTGTCAAATACTAACCATGAAAATCCTAACCTCAAAAGAATCACCCTTTATTTATTAGAAAGAAAACGCCAGATACCAATCTACAAACAAACAAACCAATAAAACAAAATAAAGGAAAATAAAATAACATAACATAAATTTAATTTAATTTAGTGGTGATGGAAATGGTTTAATTTGGGAAGATTAATTCTCGTATGTTAGTTTAATTAAAAATTTGCATACAAAACCCAAAAATAGGCATCTCCACCCGCCAGACCCTACACTGAAGGCTAAGGAAATTCATTCTTGTTGGCGACGAAACATGTATAGTTAATTAGTGACATTTCGGAGTGCTTCTCTACGTGGTTTCACTTCAATGTGGAATGCCGTTCGGACTCGGCTATAAAAAGGAGGTCCCTTATCATTGAGCTTAACACGGAATCGGGCAGCACTCAGTGATAAGAGAGAAGTTCACCAATGTGGTATCACAATGGACTGAATAGTGAGCCTGATACATCGGGCTGCCACCTAACCTAACCTACTTTATTTGAAATGTTTTTTTTTTTTACTTTATTTTATTTGTATTTATTTCATTTAATATGATTTCATTTAATTCTTTTTATTCCCTCCACCATAGGATGGGGGGTATATTAACTTTGTCATTCCGTTTGTAACACATCGAAATATTGCTCTAAGACCCCATAAAGTATATATATTTTGGGTCGTGGTGAAATTCTGAGTCGATCTGAGCATGTCCGTCCGTCCGTCCGTCTGTTGAAATCACGCTAACTTCCGAACGAAACAAGCTATCGACTTGAAACTTGGCACAAGTAGTTGTTATTGATGTAGGTCGGATGCTATTGCAAATGGGCCATATCGGTCCACTTTTACGTATAGCCCCCATATAAACGGACCCCCAGATTTGGCTTGCGGGTCCTCTAATAACGTTATTTCCATAGAAAATTTTGTCAAAATTTTATTTCTATCTAAAATTTAGTCAAAATTTTATTTTTATACAAAATTTAGTCAAAAATTTGTTTCTATAGAATATTTTGCAAAATTTTATTTCTATAGAAAATTTTGCAAAATTTTGTTTGTTACACAAAAATTTTTTCATAATTTTATTTCTATAAAAATTTAAGTCAACATTTTATTTCTATAGAAAATTTTGCCAAAATTTTATAGTAATAGATTTTTTTATTAGAAAATTTGGTAAAAATTTTATTTCTATAGAAAATTTTGTCAAAATTTTATTTCTATAGAAAATTTAGTCAAAATTTTTTTCTGTAGAATATTTTGCAGAATTTTATTTACTACTCAAAAATTTTTCTAAAATTGTATTTTTATTGATATTGTTTTTTTTTCAAAATTTTATTTCTATAAGAAAAAATTGTCAAGTTTTATTTCTATAGCAAATTTTCTCTAAATTTTATTTCTAATTTTCTCAAAATCTTACTGATGCTCACTGATACTCACTGCTATAAAAAATGTATTCAAAATTTTATTACTATAGAAATATTTGTTTCTATATAAAATTTAGTCAAAATTTTATTTTTATACAAAATTTAGTCAAAATTTTGTTTCTATAGAAAATTTTGCAAAATTTTGTTTCTATAGAAAATTTTGCAAAATTTTGTTTGCTACACAATTTTTTTTTTAATTGTATTTCTATTGATATTTTTTTTTCAAACTTTTATTTCTATAAAAAAAAATTGCCAAATTTTATTTCTATAAAAATTTTATTAAACATTTTATTTCTATATATTTGGTCAAAATTTGATTTCTATAGAACATTTTATTTACTAGACAAAAATTTTTCCAAAATAGTATGATCACTGACACTCACTGCTAAGTCGAAAACTTGTAGAAATGACTCAAATTTTCAAATTTTTCAATGAGTGAATCATAAATGCATTTTTGCGAAATTGTCTAAACAATTATAAATATTTCCCAAATATTGGCCGAGATTTTGTAGAAGTCTGATGTGAGATTTTATCAAAATGTAGATCTAAATACAAAGTTGTGCAGAGTATATTATAATTGGCCCGCCCGACTTTAGACTTTCCTTGCATTTTTATTTTTTGTTAAAATTGTATTACGTCCCATAACGTTAGATTTAAATTTTAAGTACATAGATTTTGTAGAAGTATATACAATTTTGTCTAAATCGATTCAGATTCAAATTCATACATATGGGAATATAAACCTTTATATAGCTCGCAACAAATTTAAAGGATTTGAGATAGTATCAATAATATTGGTCCACAAATAAAAAAAATGCTGGAGTCGGAGTCGAGCAAAATTAGCTCGACTCCACAGCCCTGGTTAGTTTAATTAAAAATTAGCATACAAGACCCAAAAATAGGAATCTCCACCCGCCAGACCCTACACTGAAGGCT
Source organism: Haematobia irritans (assembly GCF_050003625.1). Taxonomy (NCBI): domain Eukaryota; kingdom Metazoa; phylum Arthropoda; class Insecta; order Diptera; family Muscidae; genus Haematobia; species Haematobia irritans. Next base: position 116,877,032 of record NC_134401.1, read on the forward strand.
AAGGAAATTCATTCTTGTTGGCGACGAAACATGTATAGTTAATTAGTGACATTTCGGAGTGCTTCTCTACGTGGTTTCACTTCAATGTGGAATGCCGTTCGGACTCGGCTATAAAAAGGAGGTCCCTTATCATTGAGCTTAACATGGAATCGGGCAGCACTCAGTGATAAGAGAGAAGTTCACCAATGTGGTATCACAATGGACTGAATAGTCTAAGTGAGCCTGATACACCGGGCTGCCACCTAACCTAACCTAACCTAACCTACTTTATTTGAAATGTTTTTTTTTTATACCCTCCATCATAGGATGGGGGTATATTAACTTTGTCATTCCGTTTGTAACACATCGAAATATTGCTCTAAGACCCCATAAAGTATATATATTCTGGGTCGTGGTGAAATTCTGAGTCGATCTAAGCATGTCCGTCCGTCCGTCCGTCCGTCCGTCCGTCCGTCTGTTGAAATCACGCTAACTTCCGAACGAAACAAGCTATCGACTTGAAACTTGGCACAAGTAGTTGTTATCGATGTAGGTCGGTTGGTATTGAAAATGGGCCATATCGGTCCACTTTTACGTATAGCCCCCATATAAAGGGACCCTCAGATTTGGCTTGTGGAGCCTCTAACAGAAGCATATTTCATCCGATCCGGCTGAAATTTGGTACATGGTGTTGGAATATGGTCTCTAACAACCATGCAAAAATTGGTCCACATCGGTCCATAATTATATATAGCCCCCATATAAACCGATCCCCAGATTTGGCTTGCGGAGCCTAAAAGAGAAGCAAATTTCATCCGATCCGGCTGAAATTTGGTACATGGTGTTAGTATATGATCTCTAACAACCATGCCAAAATTGGTCAACATCGGTCCATAATTATATATAGCGCCCATATAAACCGATCCCCAGATTTGGCTTGCGGAGCCTCAAAGAGAAGAAAATTTCATCCGATCCGGCTGAAATTTGGTACATGATGTTGGTATATGGTCTCTAACAACCATGCAAAAATTGGTCCATATCGGTCCTTAATTATATATAGCCCCCATATAAACCGATCCCCAGATTTGGTTTGTGGAGTCTCTAAGAGAAGCATATTTCATCCGATCCGGCTGAAATTTGGTACATGGTGTTAGTATATGATCTTTAACAAGCGTGCCAGAATTGGTCCATATCGGTCCATAATTATATATAGCCCCCATATAAAACGTTCTCCAGATTTGACCTCCGGAGCCTCTTGGAGGAGCAAAATTCATCCGATCCGCTTCAAATTAGGAACGTGGTGTTAGTATATGGTCGCTAACAACCATACCAAAATTGGTCCAATCACACAAAAATTGGTCCATATCGGTTCATAATCATGGTTGCCACTAGAGACAAAAATAGTCTACCAAACTTTTATTTCTATAGAAAATTTTGTCAAAATTTTATTTCTATAGAAAATTTTGTCAAAATTTTATTTCTAGAGAAAATTTTGTTAAAATTTTATTCGGTTCATAATACAATTTTCATCATTGTCAAAATTGTATTTTTATAGAAAATTTTATTCAAATTTTATTCGGTTCATAATCATGGTTGCCACTCGAGCCAAAAATAATCTACCAAAAGTTTATTTCTATAGAAAATTTTATTTCTATAGAAAATTTTGTTAAAATTTTATTTCTGTAGAAAATTTTGTCAAAATTTTATTTCTAATTTGTCAAACTGAATTATATACGTATTGGATCGATCTTTTTTGATTTAATATATACCACGTATGGACTTACATACAATTTAGAAGATGGTGTTAGGAGATTTTAAGATACTTTGCCATCGGCAAGCGTTACCGTAACTTAAGTTATTCGATTGTGGATGGCAGTGTTTAGAAGAAGTTTCTACGCAATCCATGATGGAGGGTACATAAGCTTCGGCCTGGCCGAACTTACGGCCGTATATACTTGTTTTTACTTTATTTTATTTATATTTGTTTCATTTAATATGATTTCATTTAATTCTTTTTCTTTCTGTCAAAGTATTTATTTTTATTTATTCTACTTCTTTTTATTCTATTTTTCTTTATTTTATTAATTGAATTATTTTATTGCTTATGACGTTATTAGAACAAATTGTTAGTTCAGTTCAATATAAGTCATCACATCATCAATGTTTTGTTTCGATTTAATAACCCTTTAATTGTGATCCTCATTAGTTGGCAAATATACGATTAAATTTTGTTTGGAAACAATTTTGATAAAATCTTACGAAGAGGAATTTATTGGAAATTTTAAATTTAATTCAAAACAAATGATAAAGATAACGTATGCCTATAGATGACAAAATTCTGTGATAATGGAGGATGTGTATAAAAGCGGAACACTGCATGCCATCAGTTACCAATAGTGTGGCCAGTCATATTTGGTCTGTCCGTCTCTTAATGAATACAATGTTCTTAGTTTTCTACACTCACACACATCATACACAACTATGTCGAATGATCACTTTCTGCGATTGCCTGGAAATAGTCTGCTGGTCTCGTGAACTCGGCCCAGAGTCATCCCCCATTGACTTCTTGCTTTGTACGTCGTGTGTCTGTCTGTCTGTCTGTTCTGTTAATGCCGGCATAATGGCTTTTGTGGTGCTGCTGTAGAGCGTGCCGTTTGTTGAATGACGAAGTTTTCAAATTCCCAGAATTGGTTGATTATTCATCGATCGATCACTTGTTAGTGTTGTTTATTTTGTTTTTGTTGCTGTTGTTGTTGTTGTTACAACAGAGCATTGTCTGTTTTATTGAAATGAGATATCTTGGGTTTTTGTTGTTGTCTTTGTTTTTTCGTATAAAATATCTGCTTGTGCTGAAATGCTTTTATGTTAAATCTCTCTGAATCTCAACGATTAATATTTACCGGTTGTTGGCTGCTATACATACTACTCTAGTAGTTTTACTATCTCCCCATACCTTTCTCTTTCACATATAGTGGTGGTAATAATCGAGATGTCATTGAGAGAAATATCTTTTGTATCTGAAAATTTTGAGTCATGCACTTATAAAGAGTTACCATATATTCGATTTTTTAATGTCTAAGAAGATACCGTCAATCTATGTTAGAAGCGGTTTAAAAATATCATCAGCTTTTAAATATTTGATGTTGATTAAAACCAATTTGACTAAAAGATTCGTATTACATTGTTAATGCGCTAGAAGTTACTAGGAAATACATCAGACAAATAGGGTGGCTGTGAAATGATGTTGGTTGAATTTTTGGTAGAAAACGCACAACTAATCATGGTGGTATGCGACGGGGCATTATACACCTAAAGAAAAAAAATACTTTCCTCAAAAACGAAATTATAGAAAAGAGAAATTTTCTTATAAACAATTTTCTTTTAGGCCAGACAAATCCAAAATTATGATATGCGATTCAACGAAAATTCTTTACTGTCAAAAGAAAACTTTCCTGTCTAAAACTTTGTTACTCAGTAAAGAAAACTCTTCTTTCAGTGTAGTGGCTCAAAAATGAAAAATTGTGGAAGCATAATTTGACTGACCAGAAGGGATTTTGTGTACCTAGATAGCTAGATTAGGAATAGTGGCAGCCCGATATTTAAGGCTCACTTAGACTATTCAGTTCATTGTGATACCACAGTGGTGAACTTCTCTCTTATCACTCAGTGCGAGTCCGAACGGCGTTACACAGTGCAGTGAAACTACTTAAAGGAGCTTTGAAACACTCAGAAACGTTACCATAATCCACCGCTTACTAGTTATTTCACTGCAAGAAATTTGAGGATATCTTCCACCAAATCCTCAGCCACAGTATTCACTACATGGACGGCGGAAGTACGCAGGCAGTTGAATGTCAGAGTCGATGGCGAAACAATTCCGACAACAAATTACCCCAAGATTCTCGGGATCACATTCGACAGCCTTTATAAGTCGTCCGCCCATGCCACTGCAATTTGTGATAAGCTCCGCGGTAAAAACAAGGTCCTCAAGTCGCTTGCCGGCAGCACTTGGGGTGCGGACAAAGAAACCTTATTAACTACATATAAGGCAATTGGCCGGTCAGTGGTAAACTATACAGCGCCAGTGTGGACACCTCAAACGAGCGATACGCAGTGGAATAACATACAGACCTGTCAGAACGCTGCCCTTAGAACTGCAACAGGATGTCTCCGCAGTACACCACTGGATCACCTTTATGCGGAGACCCAGACACAATCCCAGTGGGTCGACACAACTACATGTTGTCAATGCAGTATCTATTGGGTTGTCATCGAAGTTGTCATCCGAATCACCATCTTGTGGATAGACAACCTCCACCCAGGAATGTAAGGGTTGATCTTCACCTTCTAGAGCCCGAGATCCAGCGTTACAAAAGAGAGCCTCTAGATCAGGCAGCATACCAGACAGGACTGAACAGGATTCATGAGGATACTGTAGCTGAAGCGGTGAGAAGCTACAAGGTTAATCATGTTCTCGGAGTCCGACCGCCGCCCATAGCACCGGAGGAGACCTCCCACGGCAGACAAGGGTAGTCTTGGCCCAACTAAGATCAGACAAGTGCAGCCGCCTCAATTCATACTTATCAGTGATTGATAGCAGCGTAGCTGACGTGTGTCCCATCTGTAATCAAGGGCCACACGACACTCGTCACCATTTTGTTTGCCCACCTAAGCCTACCCGTCTCACTACCAGATCACTCTGGCCACACCCCATCCTTGTCGCAGAGTTCCTTGATCTGGCTACCAGCTGAACTACGCAAGCATAGAACAAAATGGATGAGACTACATTAAAAACTGTTACAACAACAACAACAACCGTTTTGGTGTTCGGTCGAAACTGGGATTGAACTCATGACCCTTTGTATGCAAGATGGACATACTAACCATTCCACTACTATGGCTCCCAAGTCTTAAGTATTAATCCAATACTAGTCGCCACTATAATACATGTGCTATATTTTTTTAATTTTTTTTACTAATTTTATTGTACAGTATAATGGACTTGAAACGGCCGACAAAGCCATCAAACACAGCAACAAAGAGGATCTGCGGAGCTTTGGCCCATTCCTGGCGAAGCGTTGTCTTGAGATCATCGACCTTTGGTAGTTTTTAGTTTTAACCTTACTCTCCAAAATGCTTCAAGCACAAAAGTCTAATGGATTGAGATCCAAAGATTTTGGCGGCCATTGCTAAAAAGCAAAAATTTCAAGAATAACTTTGTAGAATCAGTTTAGATTTGTTCGAAATGGTGATCTATAACAAGAATTATAGCCTTCACACGGCTGGGAAAGCCATCAGATGCTCCACCAAAGTAGCTCGCAGAATTTTGGCCCATTCCCGGCGAAGTATTTTCCTGAGGTGATTTTTTAGTGCCAATCTTACTCTCTAAAATGCTCTAGGCGCAAAAGTCCAATGAATTGAGTGCGTGGTAGAATTGAAGCAAGGATCCTCCCTTTCAAGCTATTCTTGGTTGTCGCGTTCTGAGTGCAAGTTGACATGCCTCTTTTTTTGTGGAAAAGCAAAAATATGGTGAATAACTTAAAATCTTAGACTCAGGGGCCAAATCACCGCAGTCGAAATCGAGTATTTCGTCTTCGTAATGTAGTTTACGCGGATCACCGCAGTCGTTATCGAATTGTTTCTACTCGAAGTTGAGCACGATAGGTAGCATGCTATCGAAAACGAAGTATGTAGTGATTTTTGAGCAGAAAAAAGGTAAACAAAAAGAAAAAAGTTGGTGAAAATGTAATTATTATTCCATTTTGGCAAAATACATTTAAGAAAATATAATATTACTTGCATTTAGGGAATCGGATCAAAGAAAGGAATGCTCAGTAGCCGCTTCAAAAAAACCTATTGTTTCAAGAACATATTTAAAAGCTTCTTTTGACATATGAAAACGTCTTTTAAATATATGGATGTTAAAAACACAATTTACTATTACTCTACTTCAGGCAATGCTAAAGGACTGCTTTTGTCACGAATATTTTTCCTTATAATTGCCACTTTGTACTCATCGTCTGAATCCGAAAACGAGGAAAAAAAAAAACACTTGGATTCATAATATATTTTTACACATGTATTTCAACACACAAAAACAATATAAATTTCTCAGAAATAACATAATTTGATAACAAAACATTATTTTGAAATTCTACTCTCTTTCAATTTCTTATTACCATATGTTTACAGCAATGTAAAAAAAAGTAGTAGACAAAATAAATTACGATCGAATGCGGTGATCCAAAAATTTAATGCGATCGAAATGTTTCTCTATACGAAACATAACTCGATGGCGAATGCGGTGATTTGGCCCCAGGTTAGATTTTTTCGAATTGTCAACCTTACTCTCTAAAATGCTATAGGCGCAAAAGTCCAATGAATTTTGGCGGACATTGAGTGGTAGAATTGAAGGAAGGAACCTCCCTTTCAACCCATTCTTGGTTGTCGTGTGCTGAGTGCGATGGTTCTGAGTACTGTTGGAATGTCCATGGTCTGCAGGCGACATGCTTATCTGCACAGGGCTTTAATAGGATATTTCTCCGTCAATATTCAATATTTATTGTGACCCTAAGGTCGATGAATACGAGCGACCATTAGACCAAACCTTTATCTTCGCTTGAGTTCTGGTGGCTAAATCGAAGATGTAAATTTTCGCACCTGACTTCTATGGCAAGTAAACCCGATAATTATACCCTGCGCCACACTGTAGGTATTATAAGTTAGTGTATATGTTTGCAACACCCAGAAGGACACGAGATAGACACATGGTGTCTTTGGCAAAAATGCTCAGGGTGGGTTCCTGAGTCGATATAGCGATGTCCGTCTGTCCGTCTGTCCGTCTGTCCGTCTGTCCGTGAACACATTTTTGTAATCAAAGTCTAGGTCGCAGTTTTAGTCCAATCGACTTCAAATTTGGCACAAGTATGTGTTTTGGCTCATATATATATATATATATATATATATATATATATATATATATATATATATATATATATATATATATATATATATATATATATATATATATATATATATATATATATATATATATATATATATATATATATATATATATATATATATATATATATATATATATATATATATATATATATATATATATATATATATATATATATATATATATATATATATATATATATATATATATATATATATATATATATATATATATATATATATATATATATATATATATATATATATATATATATATATATATTTCGCCCGATATGGACTTATATGGCCCCAGAAGCCAGAGTTTTACCCTAATTTGCTTAAAATTTTGCACAAGAAGAACAATTAGTACTATAGTCAAGTGTGCCAAATTTTATTGAAATCGGTTCAGATTTAGATATAGCTCCCATATATATCTTTCGCCCGATATGGACTAATACGGTCCCAGAAGCCAGAGTTTTACCCCAATTTGGTTGAAATTTTGCACTAGCAGTACAATTAGTAGTGTAGTCAAGTGTGCCAAATTTTATTGAAATCGGTTCAGATTTAGATATATCTCCCATATATATCGTTCGCCCGATTTACACTCATATGACCACAGTGGCTAATCTTCTACTCCGATTTAATTGAAATTTTGCACAGGGAGGTTCACATTTAGATATAGCTCCCATATATAGCTTTGCCCGATTTACACTCAATCTTTTTGCTCCGATTTAGTTG